>NC_084550.2:42600000-42665000 GCF_033978685.3 Nerophis lumbriciformis | reverse complement strand
ATTTAGTTGTAATTTTATTGTAATTAACTATAAAATTACATCTGTGAAGTTAACTGCATTTAGTTGTAATTTTATTGTAATTAACTATAAAATTATGACTGTGAAGTTACAACATTTAGTTGTAATTTTATTGTAATTAACTATAAAATTACGACTGTGAAGTTATAGCATTTGGTTGTAATTTTATTGTAATTAACTATAAAATTACGACTGTGAAGTTACAGCATGTAGTTGAAATTCTATTGTAATTATCAATAAAATTACGCATTTAGTTGTAATTTTATTGTAATTAACTATAAAATTACATCTGTGAAGTTAAAGCATTTAGTTGTAATTTTATTGTAATTGACAGTAAAATTACGACTGTGAAGTTACTGCATTTAGTTGTAATTTTATTGTAATTAACTATAAAATTACGACTGTGACGTTACTACATTTAGTTGTAATTTTATTGTAATTAACTATAAAATTACGACTGTGAAGTTACAGCATGTAGTTGTAATTCTATTGTAATTATAAAAGTACGACTGTAAAGTTACATAATTTAGTTGTAATTCTATTGTAATTAACTATAAAATTACGACTGTGAAGTTACTGGATTTAGTTGTAATTTTATTGTAATTAACAGTACAAACCCCGTTTCCAACGGAATACAATGATTTGCAAATCATTTTCAACAAAGACAACATATTTGATGTTCAAACTGATAACCATTTTTTTTTTGCAAATAATCATTAACTTTAAAATTTGATGCCAGCAACACGTGACAAAGCAGTTGGGAAAGGTGGCAATAAATTCTGATAAAGTTGAGGAATGCTCATCAAACACTTATTTGGAACATGCCACAGGTGAACAGGCAAATTGGGAACAGGTGGGTGCCATGATTGGGTATAAAAGTAGATTCCATGAAATGCTCAGTCATTCACAAACAAGGATGGGGTCACCATTTTGTCAACAAATGCTTGAGCAAATTGTTGAACAGTTTAAGAAAAACCTTTCTCAACCAGCTATTGCAAGGAATTTAGGGATTTCACCATCTACGGTCCGTAATATCATCAAAGGGTTCAGAAAATCTGGAGAAATCACTGCACGTAAGCAGCTAAGCCCGTGACCTTTGATCCCTCAGGCTGTACTGCATCAACAAGCGACATCAGTGTGTAAAGGATATCACCACATGGGCTCAGGAACACTTCAGAAACCCACTGTCAGTAACTACAGTTGGTCGCTACATCTGTAAGTGCAAGTTAAAACTCTCCTATGCAAGGCGAAAACCGTTTATCAACAACATCCAGAAACGCTGTCGGCTTTGCTGGGCCTGAGCTCATCTAAGATGGACTGATACAAAGTGGAAAAGTGTTCTGTGGTCTGACGAGTCCACATTTCAAATTGTTTTTGGAAACTGTGGACGTTGTGTCCTCCGGACCAAAGAGGAAAAGAACCATCCGGATTGTTATAGGCGCAATGTTGAAAAGCCAGCATCTGTGATGGTATGGGGGTGTATTAGTGCCCAAGACATGGGTAACTTACACATCTGTGAAGGCGCCATTAATGCTGAAAGGTACATACAGGTTTTGGAGCAACATATGTTGCCATCCAAGCAACGTTACCATAGACGCCCCTGCTTATTTCAGCAAGACAATGCCAAGCCACCTGTTACATCAACGTGGCTTCATAGTAAAAGAGTGCGGGTACTAGACTGGTCTGCCTGTAGTCCAGACCTGTCTCTCATTGAAAATGTGTGGTGCATTATGAAGCCTAAAATACCACAACGGAGACCCCCCGACTGTTGAACAACAAGCAAGAATGGGAAAGAATTCCACCTGAGAAGCTTAAAAAATGTGTCTCCTCAGTTCCCAAACGTTTACTGAGTGTTGTTAAAAGGAAAGGCCATGTCACACAGTGGTGAACATGCCCTTTCCCAACTACTTTAGCACATGTTGCAGCCATGAAATTCTAAGTTAATTATTATTTGCAAAAAAAAAAAATAAGTTTATGAGTTTGAACATCAAATACGTTGTCTTTGTGGAATATGGATTGAAAAGGATTTGCAAATCATTGTATTCCGTTTATATTTACAGCTAACACAATTTCCCAACTAATATGGAAACGGGGTTCATAAAATTACGACTGTGAAGTTACAACATTTAGTTGTAATTTTAATGTAATTAATTATAAAAGTACGACTGTGAAGTTACATCATTTAGTTGTAATTTTATTGTAATTAACTATAAAATTACAACTGTGAAGTTATAGCATGTAGTTGTAATTTTACTGTAATTAACTATAAAATTACGACTGTGAAGTTACAGCATTTAGTTGTAATTTTATTGTAATTAACTATAAAATTACGACTGTGAAGTTAAAGCATTTAGTTGTAATTTTATTGTAATTAACAGTAAAATCACAGATCTGCTGTTACAGTAACTTGCTGTAAAGATATTTCACAGGCTCTATCCTTTGATCCACAATTTCCCTTGTGGATCATTAAAGTTTGTCTAAGTCTAAGTCTAAATCTATGAATGTGTGTGTGTGTGAATGTGTAAAGTGCTTTGGGTGTTGTGCAGCTATATCAAAATGTGCCATATAAATACATTTACCCTTTACAGTAATTTACTGTAAATGTTACTGCCAAAGTAATGCAATTATTTGCCAGTAAATTGCTGTGAATTTACAAAGAGCATGTTTACAGTGTAGCCAGGAAGTAACCTTTGCCATTAAACTGAATGCAAGTTTTTGTTGCACCCTACAAAGTGTTTCTACTGTAAATATTGTACTAATTGCACGTCAGCCAACTGTTTGATTGTATCGGACATTTTAGTTGTTTGTTTCATTTTAAAATGTCAAGGTGTTGACATCGCCATGTAAAGTTGCTAATGCTCATCAGTAGCATGTATATGACAAAGCCAATGTAAATTAGCATTGAGCTAGCACATTTTGAAAAGTGGAGCTTTACTGTACGTTTGAGTGTTTTCTATCAGGCGTTCTTACTTTGTTGACGTAAAAAGTGACTTCTGTTTTGTTTGATCGGCCGTTTTACATGCACCGTTTGTAAACAATTAAGGTATGTAAATAAACATTTACAAAATCTTTCTATGTATGTATCTCGTTTCACAACGTACCAGTATATATCTGTGGCTTATTGTCCGGTGCGGCTAATATATGAAAAAAAAAATTCTATAATTTACTGGGTGCGGCTTATAGTCCGGAAAATACGGCAGAAGAAAAATGCCGATTTATGCTGACGATTCTGATGATCCATGAGTGAGATTGGCCGATACCAATACTGATCATAAGTAATGACTGTAAATATTTCCATGTATTTATGGTGAGTGCTAGTGACGGTTTAACAATATCAGCCCAATATTTTAATAGTTCCTTATTTTACAAATATGGGGTCATTTTAACTGCAATGCTGGGTTCATGTTTCTTTGCAATAAAATCAGTTAAAATAAAAGTTCAATCGAAATAAGTTGAATAGAGAATACTTTTATCCAGTTAAATGACTGATACGCCGTTCTAGTACAAAATACATTAAGATTAACATATAGGCAATAAACTACGCACTTCTAAACAGTTGTCGGTTTACAAAAATATTTATGTTTTTAATGCACCACTTGTTCGGAGGTCGCGGGGGGGATGTTACATGAAGTAGGCGTGGCCTAAACGAGAAATAAAACCGGAAGTAGGTTAAACTTCATATAGTTTTGGAGTTGGCTAAAGACAACCACCATTTTTGTTGTAGTCCATACATCATAATGATTTGTGACTAATGGATTTATTACAATCTTTGGCAAGCTAGGTAATGTGTGCTGTGGTCTGGAACAACATGGCACACAAACAACTATCTGAAATGCAGCCAATATTACATACAGATAATGTCTTAAGACATGGAAAACTAAATTATATACAAAGAGGATACAAGTAAAAGATATTAAATGAGCTCAAATTTACCTACAAATGAGGCATAATGATGCAACGTACAGCTAGCCTAAATAGCATGTTAGCATGGATTAGCTTGTAGTCATGCACTGACCAAATATACCTGATTAGCACTCCAACAAGTCAATAACATCAACAAAGTGCACCTTTGTGCATTCACGCACAGCATGAAACTTTTGGTGGACACAATGAGACAAAGAAGGAGTGGAAGATTTTACATGTAAACAAACTGTTGCTTCACAGTTCACATTATGGTGGATTTAAGAACCACCGAAATTAGGAGGAAAAAACAATGTTAACCAAATACTGTCATCAGTGAAGCATACACACAAACATATTAAACAGTGGACTTTCTAACAATTGGGAAGGTTTGTTAGAGGATGGCGCCGTCTGCTGGCCCACTGAAGAGGATGGCGCCATCTGTTGCAGATCCACTGGGCTGAGAAATGGCTGTGCCTCCCCAGCTGCACAGATACTCATAGCCTGCAATCTAAATATATATATATATATATATATATATATATATATATATATATATATATATATATATATATATATACAGTATATAAATATATACATATAAAAATATACATATACACACATATACAAACCCTGTTTCCATAGTTGGAAAGAGTTGGGAAAACAGAATACAATGATTTGCAAATCATTTTCAACCCATATTCAGTTGAATATGCTACAAAGACAACATATTTGATGTTCAAACTGATAAACATTTTTTTTTTGCAAATAATCATTAACTTTAGAATTTGATGCCAGCAACACGTGACAAAGAAGTTGGGAAAGGTGGCAATAAATACTGATAAAGTTGAGGAATGCTCATCAATGTCAGGACTTGGACTATGGCGTGGTTTGTTCTCCCGTGGTGCAAATGATTTGGACCAGACATGGCATGAAGGTGAAGACATATTTAATTTTAACACTCAAAAAAAGAAACAAACAAAAGGCGCTCACAGTGGAGGTACAAAACTTGGCTATAAACACAAAACTTGCACAAAGGCAGAAACTATGAACAATGAAACAAAAACACTAACTGTGGCATTCATAAACAAAAACTTACTTGGACATGGCATGAAGTGCGCAGAGGTAAACAGAGTGTGACAGGAGTATGAAGTCGCCAGAAAGACAAACTGAAAACAATGAACTTAAATACCACAGACATGGTTAGCGAAAACAGGTGCGTGACTCAAAATGTGAAACAGGTGCGTGACGTGACAGGTGAAAACTAATGGTTGCTATGGTGACAAAACAAGAGTGCACAATGAGTCCAAACGTGGAACAGGTGAAACTAATGGGTAACCATGGAAACAAGACAAGGGAGTGAAAAGCCAGAAACTAAAGAGTCCAATAACTAAACAAAACATGACTAAAACAAAACATGATTACACAGACATAACAATCAAACACTTATTTGGAACATCCCACAGGTGTGCAGGCTAATTGGGAACAGGTGGGTGCCATGATTGGGTATAAAAACAGCTTCCAAACAATGCTCAGTCTTTCACAAGAAAGGATGGGGCGAGGTACACCCCTTTGTCCACAACTGCGTGAGCAAATAGTCAAACAGTTTAAGAACAACGTTTTTCAAAGTGCAATTGCAAGAAATTTAGGGATTTCAGCGTCTACGGTCCATAATATCATCAAAAGGTTCAGAGAATCTGGAGAAATCACTCCACGTAAGCGGCATGGCCGGAAACCAACACTGAATGACCGTGACCTTCAATCCCTCAGACGGCACTGTATCAAAAATCGACATCAATCTCTAAAGGATATCACCACATTTTCACGACTGGGACTGTGGCGTGGTTTGTTCTCCCGAGGTGCAAAAGATTTGGACCATACGTGGCGTGAAGGGGAGTACATGATTTATTTAAACACTATAACTACAAAAAAAAAGGATCAAACAAAAGGTGCGCACAGGGGCGGAAGTACAAAACTTGACTATAAACACAAAACTTGCACAAAAGCAGAAACTATGAACAATTAAACAAAACTTGCAAACTATGGCATGAATAAAGAAAACTTACTTGGACGATAAACCGGCATGAAAAAAGAGCAGCAAGGGTCTTAAGGGTGTGTGGAGAGTGTGCAGAAGCATAAATGCGGGATGTCGCCAGAAAGACAAACTGAAAACAATGAACTTAAATACTACAGACATGATTAACGAAAACAGGTGTGTGACTCAAAACGTGAAACAGGTGCGTGACGTGGCAGGTGAAAACTAATGGGTTGCTATGGTGACAAACAAGAGTGCACAATGAGTCCAAACGTGAACCAGGTGAAACTAATGGGTAACCATGGAAACAAGACAAGGGAGTGAAAAGCCAGAAACTAAAGAGTCCAATAACTAAACAAAACAAAACATGACTATTACAAAACATGGTCACACAGACATGACAGGAAATCCCCCCTTACGGACAGATCCCAGATGTCCAAAATAAATAAAATTAACAAGAGTCATGGGAGGGCGGGAGGGGGACATGGCGGTGGGTCGCCAGCCCAAGTGGCCCCGAATCCACCGAGGCATAGTCATGTGGCGGCGGCGAGTGGAACGCCGCTGCAACAGGCAAGGTGGGCGACCCGGGAATGGCCACATTCGTGGCCGACTGTGAGGTGGGCGCACTTGGCGTGGCGGGCGAACAGGTAGCGGCCATATCCGTGGCCGACGAGGAGGCAGGCGTGTCGTCATCGTGGTAGGCTTGGAAGCTCGGCATGGTGAGTCAGGCGGCGAAGCTCGGCGTGGCGCGTCAGGCGGTGGGTCTTGGTCTTGGCGTGGGTCTTGGTCTTGGTCTTGGCGTGGGTCTTGGTCTTGGTCTTGGCGTGGGTCTTGGTCTTGGTCTTGGCTGGCGTGGGTCTTGGTCTTGGTCTTGGCGTGAGTCTTGTTCTTGGTCTTGGCGTGAGTCTTGGTCTTGGTCTTGGCATGGCGGGTCTTGGTCTTGGCATGGCGTGTCTTGGTCTTGGTTTGGGTCTTGGCGTCGTGGAGCTGCGACTGGCGGCACTTGGCGTCGTGGAGCTGCGACTGGCGGCACTTGGCGTCGTGGAGCTGCAACTGGCGGCACTTGGCGTCGTGGAGCTGCGACTGGCGGCACTTGGCGTCGTGGAGCTGGTACCGGAGCTTGGCGTGGTGGGTCTTGGCGTGGTGAAGCTACTGGCAGCACTGGAGCTTGGCGTGGAGCTGCTACTGGTGCTAGCTTTGGTGCAGGTGGAGGTGGCCTAGCTGGGGGTTGCGGCTTGGCAGGCCAAAAGACCGGTGGTGGTGGCCGAACCGGAGGTTGCGGCTTAGCAGGCTGTAAGACCGGTGGCGGCGGCCGTGCTGGTGGCTGTGGCTTGGCTTGGTGATGCTGAGCCACCCCACCAGCACATCTCCCGACCCCCCCCCCCTCAAGAGGCGGATTTCAGACACGCTCCCTGCGGTCTGGAACTCTCTCTAGGGGTGGGCGGAAGGAGGTCAGGAGGGGGGCAGAAACTTCCCCTTTAAATTGTCCAAAAAGTATTTATTTTTTTCCCACCTGGGTTTGTGTGGGTGGATAAAAAGAACATGTCCGTGACATGGGCGGGGCTTGAGTCCTGGGGGACGGGGCATGAAATTTGGGACGTGGCTTGGACTGATTAGACCTGATTTCTAAAAACATGTTTTGATAATGTTTTATCAAAGACATGGCATTAGAGTCTTTTGCTGGAGGCGGGTGATCAAAAGAAAAAGTATTGAAAAAAAAATCCTGGTCTGTGGAGTCCTCTTAGAGCTGCCAGGATGGCGGCCGTCCATTTCCGCCCGGTGGGGGAGGAGCTTGCGGAAGCGCCACATACTTTCCGCTCACGAAAGCCTTCCCGGAAGTCCTTCGTCCTTCGCGGCGCTTCCGGGACAGGGATGACGCGCCAACGTCCCCGGGCCAAACGGAGCTGATCGGCACCAGTTTGCCGGTCGGACCCCACATGAGATCCTTGCGCTCCGTGGGGGAATAGCGAAGCGTCTCGGCTTCCATGGCGCGCAGGACCTCCCACGTTCCTTCGTCCAATCTTGCGGGAGAACTTTTTTTGCTGGCGACATCTGTCACGACTGGGACTGTGGCGTGGTTTGTTCTCCCGAGGTGCAAAAGATTTGGACCATACATGGCGTGAAGGGGAGTACATGATTTATTTAAACACTATAACTACAAAAAAAAAAGGATCAAACAAAAGGCGCGCACAGGGGCGGAAGTACAAAACTTGACTATAAACACAAAACTTGCACAAAGGCAGAAACTATGAACAATTAAACAAAACTTGCATACTATGGCATGAATAAAGAAAACTTACTTGGACGAGAAACCAGCATGAAAAAAGAGCAGCAAGGGTCTTAAGGGTGTTTGGAGAGTGTGCAGAAGCATAAATGCGGGATGTCGCCAGAAAGACAAACTGAAAACAATGAACTTAAATACTACAGACATGATTAACGAAAACAGGTGTGTGACTCAAAACGTGAAACAGGTGCGTGACGTGACAGGTGAAAACTAATCGGTTGCTATGGTGACAAACAAGAGTGCACAATGAGTCCAAACGTGAACCAGTTAAAACTAATGGGTAACCATGGAAACAAGACAAGGGAGTGAAAAGCCAGAAACTAAAGAGTCCAATAACTAAACAAAACAAAACATGACTAATACAAAACATGGTCACACAGACATGACACACATGGGCTCAGGAACACTTCAGAAAACCACTGTCACTAAATACAGTTGGTCGCTACATCTGTAAGTGCAAGTTAAAGCTCTACTATGCAAAGCGAAAGCCATTTATCAACAACATCCAGAAACGCCGCCAGCTTCTCTGGGCCCGAGATCATCTAAGATGGACTGATGCAAAGTGGAAAAGTGTTCTGTGGTCTGACGAGTCCACATTTCAAATTGTTTTTGGAAATATTCGACATCGTGTCATCCGGACCAAAGGGGAAGCGAACCACCCAGACTGATATCAACGCAAATTTCAAAAGCCAGTACCTGTGATGGTATGGGGGTGCATTAGTGCCCAAGGCATGGGTAACTTACACATCTGTGAAGGCACCATTAATGCTGGAAGGTACATACAGGTTTTGGAACATATGTTGCCATCTAAGCGCCGTCTTTTTCATGGACGCCCCTGCTTATTTCAGCAAGACAATGCCAAGCCACATTCAGCACGTGTTTCAACAGCGTGGCTTCGTAAAAAAAGAGTGCGGGTACTTTCCTGGACAGCCTGCAGTCCAGACCTGTCTCCCATCGAAAATGTGTGGCGCATTATGAAGCGTAAAATACGACAGCGGAGACCCCGGACTGTTGAACGACTGAAGCTCTACATAAAACAAGAATGGGAAAGAATTCCACTTTCAAAGCTTCAACAATTAGTTTCCTCAGTTCCCAATCGTTTATTGAGTGTTGTTAAAAGAAAAGGTGATGTAACACAGTGGTGAACATGCCCTTTCCCAACTACTTTGGCACATGTTGCAGCCATGAATTTCTAAGTTAATTATTATTTGCAAAAAAAAAAAAAGTTTGTGAGTTTGAACTTTAAATATCTTGTCTTTGTAGTGCATTCAATTGAATATGGGTTGAAAAGGATTTGCAAATCATTGTATTCCTTTTATATTTAAATCTAACACAATTTCCCAACTCATATGGAAACGGGGTTTGTATATATATATGTGTGTATATATATATATATATATATATATATATATATATATATATATATATATATATATATATATATGTGTGTGTGTATATATATATATATATATATATAATGATAAATATATATATATATATATACATATATATATATATATATATATATATATATATATATATATATATATATATATATATATATATATATATATATATATATATATATATATATATATATATATATATATATATATATATATATATATATATATATATAAAAAATGTTTCCTTATCTGCAATGTCCAAACTCTACTTTCCTGCTGGTTATTCATGAGAGTATGCGTGACTCCCCTTCACCTTTACTCAGAGGAGCGTGGCTTTGAGGTGGAATTGGATCTGATGTGATAAATCTCACTATACTAATGAAGGAGCTCTGCACTCTTGTGTTTATGGGAAAAAAACTAAAAAAACTAAAACTAGTGAAATTTTAATGCAGCAGCTAGTTAAATTTACTTGGTAATGTATCCTAAATTAAGATTTCTATATCCAGGCTTTTTAAGATTGACATTTGTGTTTTATTCTGAAAACAAGCCTTATTTAACTTGCAATTCTTAAATTAAACTATTATAATGCAAAACCAGGGAAGTTGCTATATTGTGTAAATGGTAAATACAATCCTTTTTAACTTATATTCAATTGAATAGACTGCAAAGACAAGATATTTAATGTTCGAACTGGAAAACTTTGTTATTTTTTGCAAAAATTAGCTCATTTGGAATTTTATCCTTGCAACATGTTTAAAAAAGCTGGCACAAGTGGCAAACAAGACTGAGAAATAGTTTAGGAATGCTCATCAAACACTTATTTGGAACCACTTTGTGAACAGTTTAAGTGTCGAACAGTTTAAGAACAATATTTCTCAACGAGCTATTGCAAGGAATTTAAGGATTTCACCATCGAAGGTCCTTAATATCATCAAAAGGTTATGAGAATCTGAAGAAATCACTGCACGTAAGCGATGATATTACGGACCTTCGATCTCTCAGGCGGTGCAGCATCAAAAAGCGACATCCGTGTGTAAAGGATATCACTACATGGGCTCAGGAACACTTCAGAAAAGCACTGTTAGTAATTACAGTTCGTCACCACATCTGTAAGTGCAAGTTAAATATCTACTATGCAAAGCGAAAGCCATTTATCAACAACACCCAGAAACGCTTCGCTGGGCCCGAGCTCATCTAAGATGGACTGATGCAAATTGTAAAAGTGTTCCGTGGTTTGACGAGTCCACATTTTAAATAGTTTTGGAAACTGTGGACGTCATGTCCTCCGGAACAAGGAGAAAAAGAACCATCCAGATTATTATAGGCACAAAGTTCAAAAGCCAGCATCTGTGATGGTATGGGGGTGTATAGTACCCAAGGCATGGGTAACTTACACATCTGTGAAGGCACCATTAATGCTGAAAGGTACATACAGGTTTTGGAGCAACATATGTTGCCATCCAAGCAACGTTATCATGGACGCCCCTGCTTATATCAGCAAGACAATGCCAAGTCATGTGTTACAACAGCGTGGCTTCATAGTAAAAGAGTGCGGGTACTAGACTGGCCGGCCTGTAGTCCAGACATGTCTTCCGTTGAAAATGTGTGGTGCAATATGAAGCCTTAAATACCACAACGGAGACCCCGGACTGTTGAACAACTTAAGCTGTACATCAAGCAAAAATGGGAAATAATTCCACATGAAAAGCTTAAAAAATGTGTCTCTTCAGTACCCAAACATTTACCGAGTGTTGTTAAAAGGAAAGGCCATGTAACACAGTGGTAAAAATGCCCCTGTGAAATTTTTTTGCAATGTGTTGCTGCCATTAAATTCTTAGTTAATTGTTATTTGCAAAAAAAAAAGAAGTTTCTCAGTTTTAACATTAAATATTTTGTCTTTGCAGTAAATTCAATTGAATACAAGTTGAAAAGGATTTGCAAATCATTGTATTCTCTTTTTATTTACCAATTACACAACTTCACTGGTTTTGGGTTTTGCAGGTTTTTTTTTCCCAATTATAACATTTTTAAACGACAGACAAAATACAATCATGCTAAAATTAAGATCACGACTTAAAGTCAATGACAAGAAATAAGAAAACTGGGTCATTTCTCGATTTGAATATTGGCAAAAAAAATTGCTGTACATAATTTCCCCATCTTGGGATATTTCAAGTCTGTCCTATCCTTTCCTACTGAAATAATGCATAAAAGGAGGTACTCTTGTAAGTCGTGACTTTCTGTGAGCTTGTTTTGTCTTGAAGTTTGACACTCGACTGAACGGTCTAAAAGGTTTGTTATTACGTAGAAATGTCTCCTGATTCAACGAGCAGCTCTGAATGGAGCCTAATTCTCTTCTTTTCTTTCTGACTGCATTGTGTGAATGTCGCACTACACACACACACACACACACACACACACACACACACACACACACACACACACACACACACACACACACACACACACACACACACACACACACTCACACACGCACACACACTCACACACGCACACACCAATACAACATGATCCTGCAATCTAAATCTGGGCCTTCAAGTGCAGAACATGAGACAGATCAGATTCAGTCTTCAGTTCCAGGACCAGCGGGACAATGTTTCAGTAACTGTAAGTGCTTGCATCATGGCGGTTATTTCTGTCCCCTCGCTGGGCCGCCAGTTTCCTGCGGCACGCTGCGACCTGTGTATTAAAGGAATAATCCAGAGCCGTGTCAAGAGGTCAGAGTGAATTGGGAGTCCATTTTTGGGGATTAGTCCACAAAGAGCCGGAGGAGAGCAACCCAGGAGCCTCCGTTAAATCACCCAAAATTCTGAACACAATTTGGGCATTTAAATATTCTGACTGACCCACCCCTTTTTTACACAAGAGCTACAACATTAGGTACACCTGTGCTTATTGAAAAGTAATCTACTGTATGGACAGAAATATTATTGCTCACTTTTCATTGCAACAAACAAAATGTTTGGGCTGTCAGATTTTATGCATGCACTTAAGTGCACTTAATCATGTACAGACGCAGATTCATCACACAATTTATCTGGACTGCACGTGCTCCGTTGCCTTAATGTTGGATGGCTACCTGAAAGGTGGAGGTCGACGCATATGTGAGTGACGCCGACAGGTGTAGCATACACCCTGACTGCATTTCTGATTAAACGATCGCCGGGTTTTGAGCAGATAAATGACATGCATTCGAGTAAGGCATGTTTAAAATTTTCCAGTACGACATTCTAACACTAAAATTGCATTAGTGTCAAAATGTTGGGCTCTTTTTTAAGGTAATTTAAATCATGCAAGTAAGTAATAACCTGTGATTAGGTGTGATTGAAATATATATATATATATATATATATATATATATATATATATATATATATATATATATATATATATATATATATATATATCCATCCATCCATCCATCCATCTTCTTCCGCTTATCCGAGGTCGGGTCGCGGGGCCAGCAGCCTAAGCAGGGAAGCCCAGACTTTCCTCTCCCCAGCCACTTCGTCCAGCTCTTCCCGGGGGATCCCGAGGCGTTCCCAGGCCAGCCGGGAGACATAGTCTTCCCAATGTGTCCTGGGTCTTCCCCGTGGCCTCCTACCGGTTGGACATGCCCTAAACACCTCCCTAGGGAGGCGTTCGGGTGGCATCCTGACCAGATGCCCGAACCACCTCATCTGGCTCCTCTCAATGTGGAGGAGCAGCGGCTTTACTTTGAGCTCCCCCCGGATGACAGAGCTTCTCACCCTATCTCTAAGGAAGAGCCCCGCCACCCGGCGGAGGAAACTCAGTTCGGCCGCTTGTACCCGTGATCTTGCCCTTTCGGTCATAACCCAAAGCTCATGACCATAGGTGAGGATGGGAACGTAGATCGACCGGTAAATTGAGAGCTTTGCCTTCCGGCTCAGCTCCTTCTCCACCACAACGGATCGATACAGCGTCCGCATTACTGAAGATGCCGCACCGATCCGCCTGTCGAACTCACGATCCACTCTTCCCCCACTCGTGAACAAGACTCCTAGGTACTTGAACTCCTCCACTTGGGGCAGGGTCTCCTCCCCAACCCGGAGATGGCACTCCACCCTTTTCCGGGCGAGAACCATGGACTCGGACTTGGAGGTGCTGATTCTCATCCCAGTCGCTTCACACTCAGCTGCGAACCGATCCAGTGAGAGCTGAAGATCCTGGCCAGATGAAGCCATCAGGACCACATCATCCGCAAAAAGCAGAGACCTAATCCTGCAGCCACCAAACCGGATCCCCTCAACGCCTTGACTGCGCCAAGAAATTCTTTCCATGCCAATCCAGAGGTACCGCCCCCGATGTCCACGCGATGCTGCAGAGTCTTGTCAACCAAGACAGCCCCACAGCATCCAGAGCCTTAAGGAACTCCGGGCGGATCTCATCCACCCCCGGGGCCTTCCCACCGAGGAGCTTTTTAACACCTCAGCAACCTCAGCCCCAGAAATAGGAGAGCCCACCACAGATTCCCCAGGCACTGCTTCCTCATAGGAAGATGTGTTGGTGGGATTCAGGAGGTCTTCGAAGTATTCCCTCCACCGATCCACAACATCCGCAGTCGAGGTCAGCAGAACACCATCCGCACCATACACGGTGTTGACAGTGCACTGCTTCCCCTTCCTGAGGCGGCGGATGGTGGTCCAGAATCGCTTCGAAGCCGTCCGGAAGTCGTTTTCCATGGCTTCCCCGAACTCCTCCCATGTCCGAGTTTTTGCCTTTGCGACCGCTGAAGCCGCACACCGCTTGGCCTGTCGGTACCTGTCCGCTGCCTCCGTAGTCCCATGAGCCAAAAGAACCCGATAGGACTCCTTCTTCAGCTTGACGGCATCCCTCACCGGGTTCTAGGATTACCGCCACGACAAGCACCAACTATCTTGCGGCCACAGCTCCAATCAGCCGCCTCGACAATAGAGGCGCGGAACATGGTCCATTCGGACTCAATGTCCAGCACCTCCCTCGTGACATGTTCAAAGTTCTTCCGGAGGTGGGAATTGAAACTCTCTCTGACAGGAGACTCTGCCAGACGTTCCCATCAGACCCTCACAATGCGTTTGGGCCTGCCAGGTCTGTCCGGCATCCTCCCCCACCATCGCAGCCAACTCACCACTATATATATATATATATAATATACAATGTGTTTAAAATTACAAATATATTTATATATGTATATATATATATATATATATGTATATTTTTATATATATATATATATATATATATATATATATATATATATATATATATATATATATATATATATACATACATATATACACACTGTGTTTATGTATATTAATATATGTATACAAATATACTATATTTAAATATATATGTATGTACACACACAAAGTTTATATATACATAGAAATATACATTGTATCTATATACAATGTATATATATATACATTGTATATATACACAATGTGTTTATATATAAGTATATGTATATACAATGTGTATATATATGTACATTTACATAGAAATATACATTGTATCTATATACAATGTATATATACTGTGTATATATACGTTGTATATATACACAATGTGTATATATATATATATATATATATATATATATATATATATATATATATATATATATATATATATATATATATATATATATATATTTGTATGTGTATATACAATGTATTTATATATACATACATATATTTAGAGTATACACATATACGTACAGTATATATACATCTTTACATATACAGTGAACAAAAATATCAAAGAAACACTTGTTTTTGCTCCCATTTTACATGAGTTGAACTCAAAGATGTAAAAATTTCACCAAAGACCTATTTCTCTCAAATATTGTTGACAAATGTGTCTAAACCTGTTAGTGAGCATTTCTTCGTTACCAAGATAATCCATCCCACTTCACAGGTGTGGCTGATCAAGATGCTGATTAGACAGCATGACTATTGCACAGGTGTGCCTTCGACTGCCACAATAAAAGGCCACTCTGAAACGTGCACTTTTATCACACAAAACAATGCCACGCAAGTTTTGAGGGAGTTAGCACGCTGACTGCCGGAATGTCCACCAGAGCTGTTGCCTGTGAATTGATTGTTAATTTCTCTACCATAAGCCGTCTCCAAAGGCGTTTCAAATAATTTTGGCAGTACATCCAACCGGCCTCACAACCACACCAGCCCAGGACCTCCACATACAGCAGGTGCACTTCCATGATCGTCTTGAGACCAGTCACCCGGACAGCTGCTGCAACAATTGGTTTGCATAACCAAATCATTTCTGCACAAACTGTGACGCTGATCTGCATGCTGGTCATCCTCATCGGGGTCGACCTGACTGCAGTTGGTCGTCGTAACCGACTTGAGTGGGCAAATGCTCACACTCGATGTCATCTGGCACGTTGGATTGGTGTTCTCTTCATGGAGGAATCCTGGTTGTCACTGTTCAGGGCAGATGGCAGACAGCATGTGTGCCATCGTGCGGCAGAGCGGTTTGCTGATGTCAACGTTGTGACTACGGTGGCCCAAGGTGGGGGTGTGGTTATGGTATGGGCCGGTGTATGTCATGGACAACAAACAAGTGCATTTTATTGATGCCATTTTGAATGCACAGAGATGTCGCGACGAGATCCTGAGGCCCATTGTTGTGCCATTCACCCGAGACTGTCACTTCAGGTTGCAGCATGACATTGCACGGCCCCATGTTGTATCTGTACACAATTCCGGGGAGCTGAAAACATCCCAGTTCTTGCATGGCCAGCATACTCATCGGACACGTGAGCCATTGAGCATGTTATGGGGGTTCTGTGGCTCGGCGTCTACGACAACGTGTTCCACTTCCTGCCAATATCCAGGAGTGGACCAACATTCCACAGACCACAATCAACAACCTGATAAATTCTATGCCAAGGAGATGTGTTGCACTGCGTGAGGCGAATTATATATATATATATATATATATATATATATATATATATATATATATATATATATATATATATATACAAAAACATATACATATACATGCATATATATAGGTATACATATGTATATAAACATATACATATATATATGCATATATATATATAGATATACATATGTATATAAACATATACATATATATATAGATATACATAGGTATATAAACATATATATGCATATATTTATAGATATACATATGTATATAGACATATACATATGTACAGTATATATATATACATATACATATGTACATTATTTTAATATGTACTTTTTTTAAGACTTAAAATAAAAATGACATGCAATAACACAAATTAGTAGTAGACTTTTAGTGAGTACATGATGCTAACATGTTGCTTAAAACATTTGCTAATGTCAATTAAAAATGTATGATGGCCATTGTTTGACCCTGAAACAGAGAAGTTTATTTTATAAAATAAGTTTGACGCCCCTGGTCTAAATAAACTGCGTGATTACCCATGATTTAATTTGTTATATTGTATAGTCCAGGGGATCCCCGAACTTTTTGACTCGGATATATATATATATATATATATATATATATTTATATATATATATATATATATATATATATATATATATATATATATATAGTACAAGCCAAAAGTTTGGACACACCTTCTCATTCAATGCATTTTCTTTATTTTCATGACTTTTTGCATTGTAGATTGTCATTGAAGGCATCAAAACTATGAATGAACACATGTGGAGTTATGCACTTAACAAAAAAGGTGATTTAACTGTTTTATATTCTTGTTTCTTCAAAATAGCCACCCTTTGCTCTGATTATGTCACGGCGCAGACTCGTACCCGCATTCCTCCTGCAACTGTTTGTCAGAGTTCCTCCTTGGGCTGCTCGTCTGGACACGCCCCTGGGCGCGGCCCACCCACGCAGCAACAAGGCTGCAAACAATTGTGCATCAGAACACCTGGACTTGACGAGAGGGAGCGGCATAAAAGCCAGCGGACCCATGAGACCTTCGCCAGAACGTAGCCAATCTCCCCTGAGTAAGCATCACGTCTGGCACCCCTCCCTCGTTCCTTGCTCGCCTTCTTTGTGCTCTTCCTCGTTCCTTATTGATGTCCTTTGTGTCTTCCACAGTGTTTTCCCTGTTACCCGAGTTCGTGTCTTCCCTCACGACTCCCTCCCGGATATTTGCTTGCCTCCCTCGATCCTTGACCACTGCCTGGACATTGACATCGTTGTCTCTCTCCTGCCCTCGACTGCTTGCCTCCCCGCTGGCTGCCTCTTTGCCTTCCCCCTTGGATTTGGTGAAAGATTCACTCAACACGCACCGACAACACCCACTGGTAAATATCACATTGTTAATTCCACACATCGTCCGCATTCATTCACTAGTGGTAGCATACACACCTCACACATTCATCAAAGGTTTAAATAAACCTTCTAAACCGCAGTTCTGCCTTGGTGTCGCCTCCTTCCCTTTGACAGTATATAACAGATTGTTTTGCACACTCTTGGCATTCTCTCGATGAGTTTCAAGTTATCGATGGAAAAATGCATTTTTAGACAATATGATTTGCCTGAGCAGCGAGGAGACACCAAAAGTAACAAGCAGTAGAAAATGGATTAAAAAGGACAGATAAAAAAAAATTATAATTTGAAAAAAAATAAATAAAAAAAAATAAACTTGGGACTTCCCGCGGGCCGGATTTTGGACGCTGGCGGGCCGTAGTTTGGGGACTCCTGGTATAGTCCATCCATTCACAGCGCTTCACTTTTTTCACATTTTGTTATGTTAAAGGCGTATTCCAACTTTTTTTTAGTTTTTTTATTTTAAATAAATTTGCAATAAAACAAAACAAAACTATTTACATTGTCATGGGGTACTGTGTGTAGAATTTTGAGACAAATATGAATAGATTCCATTTTGAAATAAGGCTGAAAACCAGTGGCGGGCGGTGTGTTTCCCACCTAGGCCTTCAGTGATGTCCGACTTCAATGATTACCTTTTAAAATACCATAATTGATGTCCCCACATGACCATTGCTGGAGAAATACTATACAGAAACACATTTATGCCCTACTTTTCATTGAAACACATCAACAGTGTACAAAATGGGTTATTTTCTGGCGCACTTAAAAGTCAATCAATCCGCATCAGCAATTAAAACATATCTTATCGTGGTACTGTCAAAATTAAAACTGTAAAAAACATATTAAATGTGAAAAAATAAAGAAATAAAATATTTGAACCCACAATTTGTAGCACCCATTGGACGCCGAATAAGCCTGGGGTACCCCTCGTCGATTCGAGGGGAAATGGCGGGCATTTCCCTATTTCATCGCCGAAATCGTCTCACAAGATGTAGTTTCTCTTTAAATATCCTTCTTGAAAATGGCCTTGTAAATATATATCTGCCACTTAATCCACGTTTTGTTCTCCTTCTTTGTGGGTTAAACATTTCTCTGCTAGTCCGGTATGGCTACGGTGCAACACTTCTTGCTTCAGTAAATTGCAACTTGTGATTGGATACTCACTTTGGAGTAGGGCTGGGTGATATATCGATATACTCGATATATCGCGGGTTTGTCTCTGTGCGATATAGAAAATGACTATATCGTGATATTCGGGTATACGTTCTCACGCAGTTGCTTTTAGCTGCGGGCATTACACTACATGCTTTTCTCACTCTTTCTTGTCTCGTCTTCTCACAGAGACATAAACAAGCGCACCTTTTACATACGTCACATACGTATCGCCCTCGCGGAGCAGAGAGGTAGCGACATAGGTAACGTTAGCTGTGGTGCGAGTGGTAATACGAGAGAGAGAGTGCGAATCTGGTAACAAATGAAGGAAGAATAATTAACTCCCAAGAAAAACAGCAGGGGGTCCATCGTCTGGCGGTGGTTTGGCTTCAAGCGGGAAGATGTCGAACAGACAACCGTAATATGTCAAGTGTGGGGTAAAAGCGTTGCTACAAAAAGTAACATTACTGCTAATTTGTAGCATCATTTGAAAAGTCACCCGCTAGAGAATAAGGAGTGCTTGAAACTCCGCATGTTAACATCTCCGTTCGGTGCCACACCCACAAAATTCCGATGCAACTATTTCCACAACAACATCGTATGAAAAAAATAGTCAACAACAGAAGGAGATAACGTCTGCAGGAACCTCCCACATAGCGAAGGATTTGATTTCCTATTATGCAGCTCATTTTTATTTGACAGTTATTGAAATATCTTGTGTGACATAACGCACAAAAGTGCACTTTATTTGTTTTAAACTATTGTAGTGGCGTTCTGTACAAAAAGTGCACTTTAATTTAGTGTTGTTTTGATATGTAATCTTAGTGACATCATGCACAAAAGTGCACTAATAGCTTGTTTTAAAATTTCTCGGACAATCTTGCACTTTCTGTTTTGGAATGACATGAATGTTTGTGCCACTGCTTAATAACTCTTTAAGAAATACAGTTTTGGTAAATTGATTTAGTTGTGATTTCCCTCTCTGCATGAAAGTTTAAAATTAATGCAGTATGAACAAGAATGTTTTAATGTAGACACATCGAATCATCATACTGCTGTGATTATATGCATCAAGTCTTCATTCAAGGCTAAGGCAAAATATCGCGATATATATCGTGTATCGAGACATGGCCTAAAAATATTGAGATATTAAAAAAAGGCCATATCGCCCGGCCCTACTTTGAAGTGACAAGTGAGTATCCAGTCACAGTCTCGTTAACATCAGGCTACCTAGATAGGCTACTGTCAACAACTTGTGATCTGATTGGCTATCGCAATTATCTATCAACTGTATGTGTCTGTTCACTTACAGTGCACAGACATTGGTGATTCTGAAGGCAGATTTGGTACAGCATGGCAACATAAGCCAGCTGAATTCTGATTGGATAAAAACTCTAACCTAAAAACAACAGCACTGGAAGGAGCATAATATGACATGAAGTGTATATGAATACTTTTAAATATTTAGGGAAAGTTACTTTTATCTTTGTTGGGGGGCGTGGCCCAGAGGTGGGACCAAGTCATTGTTTTGCAAGTCACAAGTAAGTCTCAAGTCTTTGCCCTCAAGTCCGAGTCAAGTCCCGAGTCAAGACAGGCAAGCCCCGAGTCAAGTCCAAAGTCAAGACTGGAAAGTCTCAAGTCAAGTCCTAAGTCCTGCATTTTGAGTTTCGAGTCCTTTCAAGTCCTTTTAACCACAGACTAATATATTAACACAGATTGTGTATGCTTTTCAAATGCTGTATTTATTTATTAAAACAAGTGCATTTTAAATTGCAGGAAAGAAAATTGTGCTGACATTGCACTTTATAAGAGCACTATTAACCAGTCATTTTAAACATTAACTCATTCCTTTACAGAACAAACACATTGAAAAATAAAGTGCAAATGTACTTATTTGTACAAAAGTGTTAACATTGAAAAAACATGACATATACGTGAACATAACAAAAGAGTTGTACTTTTTATATGTCAGGGCCCTATGCTGCATTGCATTTGCAAAAGACCAAATTAGCCAAGAGTCTGTCAGTCATTTGTGCACGATGGGGGCGTAGTATGCCACCATGGCTGAAAACTCGCTCCACTGGAGCACTGGAGGCAGGCACTGCCAAGACTCTCATGGCCACTCGGAACAGTGAAGGAAGAGTCTTCATGTTCAATGCCCAGAACAAAAGGGGGGAGAGAGTTGTTTTGGGTTGGTGCACTACTTGTGAGTGTATCTTGTGTTTTTTATGTTGATTTAATTAAAAAAAGAAAAAAGAAAAAAATTATTTCTTGTGCGGCCTGATACCAATCGATCCACGGACCAGTACCAGGCCACGGCCCGGTGGTTGGGGACCACTGAGGTAAACAACCAACAGTATGTCAGAAAGCTAGCTAAAACGGTACACATATTCATAATATAGTATACATTTTAACTGACCTTTATTTTACTATATTTGTCTTTTTTTAGGTGGCTAAAATACGCGGTGCTGCTGACCGCCGTCTAACGTTACGTGTGATATATTGACTAACATAACCCTGCTTAAAAAAAATCACTGAACAAAAAGTATGAATAAGGTAGTGAACTGCAACAGATTCCCGTGTTTGCAATAACGTTCTAACGTTAGCAGTGAGTTTACAGCCTCACTGATTTAACTACACAGCAAATAAAAGTCACGTTACTTAGCCAATAAACGTTATCTTACATTCAAAACTTACCGTTCTTTGTGCAACTTCAAATGCCGGACGAAGTTGGAAGTTGTTGCCTCTCCATCAGTAATTTTCGAACCGCATGTGTTGCATACTGCAAACCGTTTTGTGTTGACCACCTCGTAATTTTTATACCCAAACATAATTATTTTAGGTATCATTTTTTGTTCACTGTCGTGTGGTTTGGACATGTCTTCTTCGTTGGTTGTCCTGCAATTTGATTGGATGAATGCTGTGTGATGAAAACAAAGTAGATCTAATTTGATTGGCTGTTGTACTGAGACCACACCAGCTGACACACGCAACGCTGATAGACAAGTACACAATGACAAATACGGAGCGCTCCCGAATAACTTTTTCATCTTTGGGTTTTGGGGGAAGTAGCAAGTCATGTCAAGTCATGTCAATTCAAAAGGCTCAAATCCATTGATGTTAAAGTCTAAGTCGAGTTGCAAGTCTTTTTACATTTTGTCAAGTCGAGTCTAAAGTCATCAAATTCATGACTCGAGTCTGACTCGAGTCCAAGTCATGTGACTCGAGTCCACACCTCTGGCGTGGCCTGTGGACCTGCAGCGAAGCAGGGTGTCCCATTACCGGTTTCGAGATCAGCGACAGGTGCGTAGATGACTCAGCTGGGAGTGTTTGTCTGATCACCTGTTGCTCTGTTAAAGGCAGCAGTCGGGAGGGAGAGAGGAGTTGTTGTTGGTGGAGGACGAGCACGAGTCGAGACGAGAGGAGAGAGAGCGAGAGCGAGATTGACAGAAACGAAAGACATTTGCTGAAAAGCATAAAAGAGACTGAAGAGAAACCATTCGTGTGCTCACGACGGCTGAAAAGCCTGAAAGAGAGACTTTGCACAATCCGACACAAGTTTGTTGTAAAATAAACATTGGTGCAACCCTGAGCCGGAGTGGTGTAAAGATGTTTGGTGGTCCAAAGAACCCGGAGGAGCAAGACCTCCACAATCTTTGATTATGATTTCTGCTTATGTTAGGCCAGCAGAGAATGCCTTGCTGGCCCTGACGCCCAAAAAAGCGCCGCGAATAAAAAGCCTGCAAATAAAACCCTCTCTGACAGCATTATTATTTTTGTAAAGGCACACTTCTTCATGCAGATCTTCTCGTTGACCTGAAATTGTGGCAGGTGAGTTTAATGTAAATACCACGGATGTTTTGTCCCGGACAGTGAAAGACGGGAGTGCCATTTGCAACAACGATGTGGGAAAATAACGTCAACATGGTCAAAATGCTTCTGTCCCCCCGCGATGACTTGGCGAGCGGAGAGAGAACAGATGTGAGTGTTTGAGGCAAGGAAGCCACTTCTCCAAGTGTCCTCAGCTGGAGAAGGAGGGCTTGCGGGCGATCCGCACCACGTTGTACGTGTTCAGCCCCGGCGCGTCGAACCCGGGCGACAGGCCTCGCTTGTCGTAGGTGTAGAAGTTGAACAGCTGTCCGTCCTGTGCTTCCAGGGACACGGAGGCTGAGCCCACTCGGAGGACGCAAGGGTAGTCTCTCTCGAACGCCACCCTGAAGACGCGCTCCACCAGGTAGTTGAGCTTTATCGTGCGATACTTTTCCGGGATCAGCTCTTCGATCTGAGGGCCGAATTGCTGCATGGTCAGAACGCCGTCGGCGCCGGCTTTGATCTCGTAGAAGGTGATGTTGCTGTAGGTGAAGAAGCCCGCGTACGCTTCCGGGTTGGGGGGCGCAACCAGGACCCTGGTGGCCTCCCTGAAGGCCTTTTCTACAGCGGGGATGATTTGCTGGTAAACCTTGGACACCACGTCCTGCTTCTGGGACCTGCTCCCCGCCATCAGCACCACCAGGCCCATCTTCAAGCGGGGAACCAGGGAGAAGGTGGCCGAGTAGCCGTCCAGATCGCCGTCCTTGCGGACCACCTCGTAGCCCAGCAGCTCGTTCACCTCCCACGGCGTCCCCGTGCGGTTGGCGAAGTAGTCCTTGTCGCACCGGAAGAGCGGCGTGAGCATGATCTTCAAGGAGTCGGGCTCCAGGAGCTTGCGGTGATAGGCCCCCAGCAGCATCATGGCGAGCTTGGCCAAGTCGGCCGCCGTGGAGAACATCTGCCCCGAAGGCCGGTACCAGCCCAGGTCGTAGAGGGGGGCGGGCTTTCCGTTGGAGTACACGCCCACCGCCACCTGACCCTGGAGGCCCGGTGTGATGTCGAAGCCGGTGTCCTCCATGCCCAGACGCTCCAGGATGTTGTCTGTGATCCAGCGTTGATAGTCCACGCTGGCGACGCGCTCGGCCATCACGTGGGCCAGCAGCGAGAAGGCCAGGTTGCTGTAGTGACATCTGGAAGGAAGGGACATTGCTTACTCACTGCCATCTTGTGGAGTCAATGGAAACTACATTTGGAGGTTGCCTACAGCCGCAGGCTTCAATGCTGAGTTCCAACCCAACTTTTTTCCCATGTTTTATATCAGGGCTGTCCAAACTTTTTGACTTGGGGGCCGCATTGGGCTAAAAAAAAAAAAATACAAATAAATATAATAATATATATATACACGTTTTAAATAAAAATCCCCTGAAGAGCAGGGAAACCTGCGAAACAAGCTTGTAGGGATGAAATAGCCTCTGTGCCTTTTTCTTGACCTAACATATATTCCGCTCTACCCTGGTATTGAGCACTGTATAACACCTCCCTAGGGAGGCATTCGGGTGGCATCCTGACCAGATGCCCGGACCACCTCATCTGGCTCCTCTCGATGTGGAGGAGCTGCGGCTTTACTTTGAGCTCCTCCCGGATGACAGAGCTTCTCACCCTATCTCTAAGGGAGAGCCCCGCCACCCGGCGGAGGAAACTAATTTCGGCTGCTTGTACCCGTGATCTTGTCCGTTCGGTCATAACCCGAAGCTCATGACCATAGGTGAGGATGGTAACGTAGATCGACCGGTAAATCGAGAGCTTTGCCTTCCGGCTCAGCTCCTTCTTCATCACAACGGATCGATACAGCATCCACATTACTGAAGACGCCGCACCGATCCGCCTGTCGACGATGTTTGACTAATACTTTGTTTACTTTCGTGAGGATCTCTTTAATATTTTGTAATCAACCAAAAATGTCAAGCAGTTAAATTGCGCCAAACATGGAAAAGTGTGGAGATTGTTTTGCATTTTCCAATAATGCTTCGTAATGTATTTAATATTTTTTTTTTAATTGTGAATGGAAGTTGTTATTAATATCTACAAAGTTCAGTGACCATGTCTGCTGACATTTTGTGTTGGTTGGATTTTTTATTCATTTATAAGCTGGCTCTTGGGACGTGGAACGTCACTTCGCTGGGGGGGAAGGAGCCTGAGCTAGTGCGTGAGGTGGAGAAGTTCCGGCTAGATATAGTCGGACTCACTTCGACGCACAGCAAGGGCTCTGGAACCACTTCTCTTGAGAGGGGCTGGACTCTCTTCCACTCTGGCGTTGCCGGCAGTGAGAGGCGACGGGCTGGGGTGGCAATTCTTGTTGCCCCTCGGCTCAAAGCCTGCACGTTGGAGTTCAACCCGGTGGACGAGAGGGTAGCTTCCCTCCGCCTTCGGGTGGGGAGACGGGTCCTGACTGTTGTTTGCATTTACGCGCCAAGCGGCAGCTCAGAGTACCCACCCTTTTTGGATTCACTCGAGGGAGTACTGGAGAGTGCTCCCCCGGGTGATTCCCTCGTTCTACTGGGGGACTTCAACGCTCATGTTGGCAGCGACAGTGAAACCTGGAGAGGTGTGATTAGGAAGAATGGCCGCCCGGATCTGAACCCGAGTGGTGTTCTGTTTTTGGACTTTTGTGCTCGTCACAGATTGTCAATAACAAACACCATGTTCAAACATAAGGGTGTCCATATGTGCACTTGGCACCAGGACACCCTAGGCCGCAGTTCCATGATCGACTTTGTAGTTGTGTCATCGGATTTGCGGTCTCATGTTTTGGACACTCGGGTGAAGAGAGGGGCGGAGCTTTCTACCGATCACCACCTGGTGTTGAGTTGGCTGCGATGGTGGGGGAGGATGCCGGACAGACCTGGCAGGCCCAAACGCATTGTGAGGGTTTGCTGGGAACGCCTGGCAGAGTCTCCTGTCAGAGAGAGTTTCAATTCCCACCTCCGGAAGAACTTTGAACATGTCACGAGGGAGGTGCTGGACATTGAGTCCGAGTGGACCATGTTCCGTACCTCTGTTGTCGAGGCGGCCGATTGGAGCTGTGGCCGCAAGGTAGTTGGTGCCTGTCGTGGCGGTAATCCTAGAACCCGTTGGTGGACGCCGGCGGTGAGGGATGCCGTCAGGCTGAAGAAGGAGTCCTATCGGGTTCTTTTGGCTCATGGGACTCCTGAGGCAGCAGACAGGTACTGACAGGCCAAGCGGTGTGCGGCTTCAGCGGTCGCGGAGGCAAAAACTCAGACATGGGAGGAGTTCGGGGAGGCCATGGAAAAAGACTTCCAGACGGCTTCGAAGCAATTCTGGACCACCATCCGCCGCCTCAGGAAGGGGAAGCAGTGCAGTGTCAACACCGTGTATGGTGGGGATGGTGCTCTGCTGACCTCGACTGCAGATGTTGTGGATCGGTGGAGGGAATACTTTGAAGACCTCCTCAATCCTACCAGCACGTCTTCCTATGAGGAAGCAGGGCCTGGGGAATCTGTGGTGGGCTCTCCTATTTCTGGGGCTGAGGTTGCCGAGGTAGGTAAAACGCTCCTCGGTGGCAAGGCTCCGGGGGTGGATGAGATCCGCCCGGAGTTCCTTAAGGCTCTGGATGTTGTGGGGCTGTCTTGGTTGACAAGACTCTGCAACATCGCGTGGACATCGGGGCCGGTACCTCTGGATTGGCAGACCGGGGTGGTGGTTCTTCTCTTTAAGAAGGGGAACCGGAGGGTGTGTTCCAACTATCGTGGGATCACACTCCTCAGCCTTCCCGGTAAGGTCTATTCAGGTGTACTGGAGAGGAGGCTACGCCGGATAGTCGAACCTCGGATTCAGGAGGAACAGTGTGGTTTTCGTCCTGGTCGTGGAACTGTGGACCAGCTCTATACTCTCGGCAGGGTCCTTGAGGGTGCATGGGAGTTTGCCCAACCAGTCTACATGTGCTTTGTGGACTTGGAGAAGGCATTCGACCGTGTACCCCGGGAAGTCCTGTGGGGAGTGCTCAGAGAGCATGGGGTAACGGACTGTCTTATTGTGGCAGTTCGCTCCCTGTATAATCAGTGTCAGAGCTTGGTCCGCATTGTAAGTCGGACACGTTTCCAGTGAAGGTTGGACTCCGCCAAGGCTGCCCTTTGTCATCGATTCTGTTCATAACCTTTATGGACAGAATTTCTAGGCGCAGTCAGGGCGTTGAGGGGATCTGGTTTGGTGGCTGCAGGATTAGGTCTCTGCTATTTGCAGATGATGTGGTCCTGATGGCTTCCTCCGGCCAAGATCTTCAGCTCTCACTGGATCGGTTCGCAGCCGAGTGTGAAGCGACTGGAATGGGAATCAGCACCTCCAAGTCCGAGTCCATGGTTCTCTCCCGGAAAAGGGTGGAGTGCCATCTCCGGGTTGGGGAGGAGATCTTGCCCCAAGTGGAGGAGTTCAAGTACCTCGGAGTCTTGTTCACGAGTGGGGGAAGAGTGGATCGTGAGATCAACAGGCGGATTAGTGCGGCGTCTTCAGTAATGCGGACGCTGTATCGATCCGTTGTGGTGAAGAAGGAGCTGAGCCGGAAGGCAAAGCTCTCGATTTACCGGTCGATCTACGTTCCCATCCTCACCTATGGTCATGAGCTTTGGGTCATGACCGAAAGGACAAGATCACGGGTACAAGCGGCCGAAATGAGTTTCCTCCGCCGAGTGGCGGGGCTCTCCCTTAGAGATAGGGTGAGAATCTCTGTCATTCGGGGGGAGCTCAAAGTAAAGCCGCTGCTCCTCCACATCGAGAGGAGCCAGATGAGGTGGTTCGGGCATCTGGTCAGGATGCCACCCTAACGCCTCCCTAGGAAGGTGTTTCGGGCACGTCCGACCGGTAGGAGGCCATGGGGAAGACCCAGGACACGTTGGGAAGACTATCTCTTCCGGCTGGCCTGGGAACGCCTCGGGATCCCCCGGGAGGAGCTGGACGAAGTGGCTGGGGAGAGGGAAGTCTGGGCTTCCCTGCTTAAGCTGCTGCCCCCGCGACCCGACCTCGGATAAGCGGAAGAAGATGGATGGATGGATGGATATTTGTTCACCATGATTAGGGAAGGTTGTTTGCACTGGGTCATATGAGTAAATGCTGCACATTGGGACATTCAGATAATGATTAAAGGACATTGGCCTGAAAAACTCACGTTGTCCACTAGATGGTGACATTATAGCAGCATCAAAAGCGTCCGACTTTTGAAATGAATATAATCTCCCTGCGGGCGGGATTCCTTTTTAAACTCATGATGTCTCGCAGGCCGATTTGATGACTGTATTTTGGACACCCCTGCTTTATACAAATATGTGGCTAATTTATGGATTTTTACGAGTTAACAAGACGCCAAGTTTTTATTTCTGACGGTCTAAATATGTTGAGAAACAATTGGGACAGTGGACTTCAGTGTTCAGCAAATCACTTTTAAAAATGTAATAATTACAGTATCTTATTACATTCCCAACAAATTAATTGCCTTAATAACGTAATTAATCATTAATAAATGTAATCAAATACTAGGAACATTAGTTATTGCTTTAGACATCTGGCATGTGCAGTTAAATGATAAATGGGTTATACTTGTGTAGCACTTTTCTACCTTCAAGGTACTCAAAGCGCTTTGACAGTATTTCCACATTCACCCATTCACACACACATTCACACACTGATGGCGGGAGCTGCCATGCAAGGCGCTAACCAGCAGCCATCAGGAGTAAGGGGTGAAGTGTCTTGCCCAAGGACACAACGGACGTGACTAGGATGGTAGAAGGTGGGGATTGAACCCCAGTAACCAGCAACCCTTTGATTGCTGGCACGGCCACTCTACCAATTTCGCCACGCCGCCCAAGTTGAGAGACGTTTCATGAGAGCAGAGTGAGTGTGTGTGTGTGCCTTTAAAAGTAGGTGCCTCTTGCCAAGATCAGACAAAGCAGCATTTTAGCTAAGCAGTGTTGTTAGCTTAGCACTGACAGTTTTTTTTAAGCTCTTTTGAATTTTGGATTGTGTCAGCACTTGGGTTGTCCCGATACCAATACTTTGGTACTGGTACCCAAAAGTATTTTGATACATTTTCGATACTTTTTGATACATTTCTAGATGATGGGCACCACAAAAAATGTCAATATTGGCTTTATTTTAAGAAAAAACGTACTATACATTAAATATATGTTTCTTACTGCAATCAAAGGAGAATTTTGTCATGTAATCATTGTAGTATCAATTAAATACGGCTCTTGTACTTGATATTGTTACACTCGATATCTGTGTTGACCCACCAAGGGCATTTGTTGACATTCAGGAGCGCTGGCTTGCTGTTAGCGCTTAGCTATTGTAATCCTCCTACGATGTGTAGTGAAGCATGTTAATCATTTTGCAATGCGGGTTGCTGAAAATAATGGAAAGTGCCACTCTACATAGCAACTGACGCTGTGGTCAAAGTTGGAATTGCCATAAAACACATTTTAAGATATTCCACACTCAGCTGGCGGCTAGGGTGGAATTTATTACGTGTCATGTGTCAGGTAAACCATGACGAATGTGGCCATATGAATTCACTTCCCAATGTATTAACAAGAAAGGAGAAATGAAGCATGTGGATTGGTATGGCTTATACCAGAACACAACTTTGACATGAAAAGGTAATATTCGGCCATTCCTATGAATTATGCACATACCCTAGCGGTAGTGAGACATTCTCCTAGGGCGGGGGGATCAGCAACCCGCGGTTCTAGAGCCGCATACCAAAGACTATAAAAATGGGAGCCATTACCCTCCCTGCTCTGCACTCAGCATTAGGGTTAGAATTGGGGGTTAAATCACCAAAATTAACCCCGGGCGCGGCCACCGCTGCTGCTCACAGTTCCCTTTACCTCCCAGGGGTGGGGGTGATGGGTCAAATGCAGAGGATAATCTCACCACATGTAATGTGTGTGTGACAATCATTGGTACTTTAACTTTTACCTTTAACTTTTTTAACGCCGCCCTAGTGGCTCTCTAGACCGCTTTCAGAGATGTGTGAAAATTAAAAAAAATGAAGAAAAAAATATATTTTTTGTTTTAATATATTTTCTGTCAGAGGACAAACATGACACAAACCTTCCAAATTGTTAGGAATCCCACAGTTTATACTAAACATGTTTCACTGATGAGAGTATTTGGCTAGCACCGTTTTGTCCTACTCATTTCAGTGATCCTTGAACTCATCGTAGTTTGTTTACATGTACAACTTTCTCCGATGCTGCCACAGAAAGACGTGTTTTATGCCGCTCCTTCTTTGACACATTTTGTCCACCAAACATTTTATGCTCTGCGTGAATGCTCAACGGCGAGCTTTGTTGATTTTATTGATTTGCTGAAGTGCTTATCAGGCATATTTGGTCAATCGATGACTGCAAGCTAATCGGTGCTAACATGCCAAATAGGCTAGCTGTATGTACATATTGCATCATTATGCCTCGTTTGTAGTTATATTTGAGTTCATTTAATTTATTTTACTTATGTCCTCTGTGTGTTTAATTTATATTTGCACGTCACATTATCTGTATGTAATATTTGCTGCACTTCTGTATTGTTTGTGTGCCATGTTGTTACAGACCACAGCAAACGTTACCCAGCTCGCAAAGATTGTAATAAATCCATTAGAAGAAGACAACCTGCCGTTTCCTTTGACTTGTACACACACATCTATACTGTCGGTCATTCTGAGCCAGTAATTTCCAGAACTTATCTCATCCGATCAGAAGCCTCCATTTTACTAATGATTTCCAATGTTGCAAAAATGTGTGGAATAAAAAATAAAATACAACATTTCTGTCAACGAAGATTTGCGTCAGCTTTTGATAGTAGGCTAATATAGCTAATAAAGACACTTACATCATGTGTTGCCTTCATTATAACACTTTTAAAGGCCTACTGAAACCCACTACTACCGACCACGCAGTCTGATAGTTTGTATATCAATGATGAAATCTTAACATTGCAACACATGCCAATACGGCCGAGTTAGCTTACTAAAGTGCAATTTTAAATTTCGCACCAAATATCCTGCTGAAAACGTCTCGGTATGATGACGCCTGCGCGTGACGTCACGGATTGTAGAGGACATTTTGGGACAGCATGGTGGCCGGCTATTAAGTCGTCTGTTTTCATCGCAAAATTCCACAGTATTCTGGACATCTGTGTTGGTGAATCTTTTGCAATTTGTTCAATGAACAATGGAGACAGCAAAAAAAGAAAGCTGTAGGTGGGAAGCGGTGTATTGCAATAGGTGTTGTGCCGGATAACGCACCCCCGCTGTAGAATGCACCCCCTGACTGTTGTGCCGGATAACACAGCCGGTGTTTCATTGTTTACATTCCCGGAAGATGACAGTCAAGCTTTACCATTGGCCTGTGGAGAATTGGGACAAGAGAGACTCTTACCAGGAGGACTTTGAGTTGGATGCGCAGACACGGTACCGTGAGTACGCATGCAGCTGCGGCTTCCAAACATTTGATCGCTTTCCCGTACGTGCGTGCCGCTATGTGCATGTCACGTACGTAACTTTGGGGACTTTGGGGAAATATATGTGCTGTATGAACTTTGGGTAGGTGAACGGTACTTTGAGCTGTGGGATTGAGTGTGTTGTGCAGGTGTTTGAGTTGTATTGGCGGGTTATATGGATGGGAGGGGGGAGGTGTTTGTTATGCGGGGTTCATTTGTGGCATATTAAATATAAGCCTGGTTGTGTTGTGGCTAATAGAGTATATATATGTCTTGTGTTTATTTACTGTTTAAGTCATTCCCAGCTGAATATCAGGTCCCACCCGCCTCTCACAGCATCTTCCCTATCTGAATTGCTCCCACTGCCCTCTAGTCCTTCACTCTCACTTTCCTCATCCACAAATTTTTCATGCTCGCTCAAATTAATGGGGAAATCGTCGCTTTCTCGGTCCGAATTGCTCTCGCTGCTGGTGGCCATGATTGTAAACAATGTGCAGATGTGAGGAGCTCCACAACCTGTGACGTCACGCGCATATCGTCTGCTACTTCCGGTACAGGCAAGGCTTTTTTAGCAGCGACCAAAAGTTGCGAACTTTATCGTCGATGTTCTCTACTAAATCCTTTCAGCAAAAATATGGCAATATCGCGAAATGATCAAGTATGACACATAGAATGGACCTGCTATCCCCGTTTAAATAAGAAAATCGCATTTCAGTAGGCTTTTAAAGTACTTTTGATAGTAGGCTAATACAGCTAATCATGTGTTGCCTTCATTATAACACTTATATAAGGCTTTTGAGTTTTTGCGGCTCAAGACAGATTTTTTGGGGGGGATTTTTGGACAGTTCTTTCAACATTTTGGGTTGCCGACCCCAAAATGAATCTTACTTCGTTCCGGGGTCGGCCACAAGCACGTCGTCCTGCAGGAGATTGATTGCAGATTGAGTTTTTCCTTTCCAAAGGAGGTTGGTGGCTCGGAGTCTCCTGGGCAAGCCTGGTACAAACAAACACAGGTCCAATATTTGATGCGGTGCAAGATCTGCGTTTATCAAGAGGGCCACGGGAGAACATCCTAGAACTGTGCTAAGTGTACCGGAAAGCTGGCTGGCCATCCTGCGCAGCGTCACCGAGGACGAGCGGATGGGAACCTCGCCGCTGTCCAGAAAGATCAGACCGTCCGTCACGTATTTGAGCTCCGAGTCCCGCGTCTTCCCCATGGGGTTTTTGATGGTGAAGTTCTCCACATACTTCTCCAGGGGGTCGTCCAGAGAGCTGATTTTGCCTTCCTCCCACAGCCGGTACAACATGAGTGTGGGGAAGATCTTGGACAGGCTGGCGATTCTGGAACGAGAGGAAGTTCCTGTTCTTTGACCGGACCTCACATTCCTTGCTGTTCTAGAAAGTAACGGTGACGGAAAACATTGATGTACCTTTGTATGCATATTCAATACTGCAATATTACAGGGAAAAGTACATTCCGGCAGAAATTCTGAAAATTATGGTTAACAGTGCACCATTGTCTAACGCTAGGTTTGTAAAAAGAGAAACTAATCATAATCTGAAAGGAACTGAGATTTTTAATACATCTAGTTTCAGAACAGTCACAATGGAAATAAGTATTTCAGTAAGAGGTGTTTATTTATGGAACAAACTTGACAGTGGAATAAAACAATGTAAATCTCTTTTTAATGGTTGAGGTTTCTGTGGTTTATCCGTTATACAGTGCTCAATACCGGTGTAGAGCGGAATATACGTTAGGTCAGGAAAAAACACAGAGGCTATTTCATCCCTGCAGGCCTGTTTTGCAGGTTTCCCTGCTCTTCAGGGAAATTATTGCTCTTCAGGGAAAATCCCCTGAAGAGCAGGGAAACTTGCAAAACAGGCTTGTAGGGATAACATAGAATGTAAATGTAAATGGGTTATACTCAGTGCCGGCCCAAGCCTCCATGGGGCCCTAAGCAAAATTTGATTTTGGGGCCCTCTATTTCTGCCAATAATATATAAATAATATATAAACTCATTGCGGCTCTGGCAGTGTTGTTTACATTATCCTATTGTCAGCCTGGCATGTCTTTACAAATGACATGTCATTTATAAAGATATAGGGGTGGCCCAGTTAAGAACATAAATAATACCAATGAATGAACGAATGATGTCCAGAGTGCCACATATGGTTCCTAATCTTAAAATGTAGAAAACATTCAGCTACAAGAGTGGCCTGGGGTTGAACAGTCCAAGTGATAAAGCTTTGTATTTACAGTAAAAGTGTCATCTTGTCTCATCAGTCTTGTACATATTAGTCTTTAATTACTAGTTTATATTTTTAGTTAATTGTTCATATTTAATGTTTACTTTGTACAAAGAGAGCGCAGTCTACTGAAGTTAAATTCCATGTGTGTTAAACATAACTGGACAATAAAGCTGATTCTGATTCACTTTATTATTTTTGGTAACAAAAACCTGAAACAGCAATGTGCAAAAATGTTGACCTAAAATTGTGTTTTTGTACAATAATATATCTTTGATCATTTAGAAATCATCAGTCAGACTCGTATATGCAAAAAATAAAAAATAATTTTTTTTTGTTAATTGCTTTTGGGGGCCCCCTGGTGGCCGCGGGGCCCTAAGCAAGCGCTTAGTACGCTTATGCCTTGGGCCGGCTCTGGTTATACTTGTTTAGCGCTTTTCTACCTTCAAGGTACTCAAAGCGCTTTGCCTCTGTGTTTTTTCCTGACCTAACGCAAATCTCTTTTATGTATTCAAAAACATGTAAAACTCATAACGATGAAAAGATATGACTGAGTGAAAATATATCTTTATTATTGGTTTAATTGTTGTAAAATTAAAATTATGGCTTTGTAGTATTTTTAAGTTGTTCACTTCTTTCTGCTCCTTTTCATTCATAATTTACCTTAATGTTATGCTGATTGTTTTTATTGTTCTTCCTTTGTTTGATCTTTTATAAATGATATAAAGAAATGAACCCAACTCAACTGCTCGAGCTTTCAATAAAGTAGAGAAAGACACTTTTGTTTGGTGACTCGAACAAGAACATTTCCAACACAGTAACCTTGGATATACAAACTCCAAAATCAGTGAAGTTGGCACGTTGTGTAGAACGTAAATAAAAACAGCGAAAGCCATTTATCAACAACACCCAGAAACGCGGCCAGCTTCGCTGGGCCCGAGCTCATCTAAGATGGACTGATGCAAAGTGTAAAAGTGTTCTGTGGTCTGACGAGTCCACATTTCAAATTGTTTTTGGAAACTGTGGACGTCGTGTCCTCCGCACAAAAGAGGAAACGAACCATCTGGATTGTTCTAGGCGCAAAGTTCAAAAGCCAGCATCTGTGATGGTATGGGGGTGTATTAGTGCCCAAAGCATGGGTAACTTACACATATGTGAAGGCGCCATTAATGCTGAAAGGTACATACAGGTTTTGGAGCAACATACAGTATATTGCCATCCAAGCAACGTTACCATGGACGCCCCTGCTTATTTCAGCAAGACAATGCCAAGCCACGTAGTACAACATCGTGGCTTCATAGTAAAAGAGTGCGGGTACTAGACTGGCCTGCCTATAGTCCAGACCTGTCTCTCATTGAAAATGTGTGGCACAATATGAAGCCTAAAATACCACAACGGAGACCCCCGGACTGTTGAACAACTTAAGCTGTACATCAAGCAAGAATGGGAAATAATTCCACCTGAAAAGCTTCAAAAATGTGTCTCCTCAGTTCCCAAACGTTTACTGAGTGTTGTTAAAAGGAAAGGCCATGTAACACAGTGGTAAAAATGCCCCAGTGCCAACTTTTTTTGCAATGTGTTGTTGCCATTAAATTCTAAGTTAATGATTATTTGCAACAAAAAAATTTATTTCTCAGTGTGAACATTAAATATATTGTCTTTGCGGTCTATTCAATTGAATATAAGTTGAAAAGGCTTTGCAAATAATTGTAACCAACTTCACTGGTTTTGGGTTTTGTATTAACACCATATCATTTTTATGGGTTATTTCTTCAGTCTAAGAGCATGAAGTACACAAAAGCTCAGAGTCTGTCTGTGCAAAGACCAATGTTTTTAAACATATTGTTCTAATGTGTGGCACCTCGAGACAAGAATATGTTGAAGGACTAAAAGTCTTCCTCCACTCAGTTTTAGGCATTTTTATGTATCAAATATAAAAATCGCATATTGAATCACCATCGCAATTTGTTTTTTTCTCAAAATCGCTCAGCCCGAGTGTGAGCAGTATTGTTATGCACAGTAGGTTAGGTTGTATTTTGGCCTCATTCCTGTGAGAATCCTGCGTGCGACTGAAGCATTCAGGAGTCGGACTATCCGGGACTTGCTGCAGTGTGCTCAAACAACAGCCAGGAAGCATCTGTGAGCCGATAATACTGTATCATCTCTTTCTCTTTCGGACTTATCAGGTCCTTAGTGCATTCTTCTCCCGCGTTTTAAGTGAGGGATGAGGCAAAAAAACTAACCCAGACCAGCTGTAGTACTACTTTCATCCTCTTGGATGTGGAATTTACCAGAACTGCAGACTCCTTCAGCTTCCTCTCACATGAGGAAAACCATCAGTCGCTCAATTGGCTTCAGGTCTGGAGGGGACATACCTAAATGTTCCCCGCCAAGACACTTGTCATCCTGGATGTGTGACCGGTCTCCTTATTGTGTTGGAAGACGGCCTGATGGGAAAGGATCGTGCTTCACCAAGTCACCGTACATGTTGAAAGTCATGTTTGACTCCATGGACCAGCAGGGTTTCTGAACCATTGTTGGGTCGGCAAAAATATCTGTTTCTCGGCTGTGGTCCGTATTATTCAGAAAGTATAAATAAAGACAGAATACTATTAACCGCACCATGTAAGTGTAAAAAACAACAAAATTGCAATTTGTACATTTTCAAAATGTGCTTGGTCTAGTTTTAAACAAAGAAAACAATCTAAAGTTGTCCTTATTTTGAAGTTATCATGCCATGATTTTTTCTCCATATGGCCCTAAACGAAAATGACTTTGACACCCCTGCTTTAATTACTTCCTATAAAACATTTTCACTTCTAGAACCTATTGCCAAAGTATCGAAATCGGATCAGATCTATGGTCAAAAATGTTCATCGGGACATCCCTAATTCTTAACTAATGAAGATTCTTCTAATCAGAAAGTTTCGGTTTGTTTTAAAGGACACTTTTTTTTCCTTCTATTTTCTAACTATTTAGAACAGTGTTACTACATTACATATATACTTACATCATGTGTATATTACATGTTATTATGAATGTTACTACATTACATCATGTATATATTACATGTTATTTTGAATTCTACTACGTTACCTATATACTTACATCATGTATATATTACATGTTATTATAAATGTTACTACATTACATCATGTGTATATTACATGTTATCATGAATGTTACTCCATTACATCATGTATATATTACATGTTATTATGAATGTTACTACGTTACCTATATACTTACATCATGTATATATTACATGTTATTATAAATGTTACTACATTACATCATGTTTATATTACATGTTATTATGACTGTTACTACAGTACATCATGTTTATATTACATGTTATTATGAATGTTACTACATTACATATATACTTAAGGAGCGCCGTAAAAATGGCAGCCCCATCGGCGGTCTTGTCTTGTCTCCCTGTAACGTATGTCTGCTCCTAGTGGGACTGTGCCGAAAATATACTTTTCAGTTATTATGTGTCTTGTGCATGTTAAGAATTGACAATAAATCATCTTGAATCTTGAATACTTACATCATGTATATATAACATGTTATTATGAATGTTACTACATTACATATCATGTATATATTACATAGTATCATGAATATTACTACATTACATATATAATTACATCATGTATATATTACATGATATTATAAATGTTTCTACATTATATATATATATATACATATATATATATATATATATATATATATATATATCATGTATATATTACATGTTATTATGAATGTTACTACATGACATATACAATTACATCATGTATATATTACATGTTATTATGAATGTTACTATATTACATATATACTTACTACATGTATATTTTACATGATATTATGAATGTTACTACATTACATATATACTTACATCATGTATATATTACATGATGTTATACACTTTTCTACTTTATATATATATAATTACATAATGTATATATTACATGTTATTGTGAATGTTACTACACTACAGATATACTTAAATCATGTACATATTACATGGTATTATGAATGTTACTACATTACATACTGTATATACTTGCATCATGTATATATTACATGTTATTATGAAAGTTACTACATTACATATATACTTACATCATGTATATATTACATGTTATTATAAATGTTACTACATTACAAATATACTTACATCATGTATATAAAACATTGATGGAGATGTTTGGATATTTTTAGAGCGCTTTATAGGCGGAATAGATCGACTCCTATTGACTCCATTGTTAGCTGACATTTATTGACGTTCATTTTCGAGTTAAAATGCATAAAAAAAGTGGTTGTCTCACATAAGGATTCTGTATGATAGGCAAAATTCCCCCCAAAAAGTGCAGTTCCCCTTTAAGAAGACGCAATGCCTAAACATTAGTGTCGGGGGATGCAATGTTGTGGAAGCGCTCCATTAGCCACCTGTAGACCGTGTACTCATTGGGGGGTCCCGAAAAGGCATCCGAGCTGTTTCTCTTGCCAAAATTGCCGGTCCACAAAACCGTGTCATTGAGGATGACGATGGCGGAGAGAGCAGGGAGGCTGACAGGATGGATGCTCTGGCGGAGCAAAACGTCCACCTGCAAAGCGATGCACAGTTAGGGACAGGAAATACATACTTTTACTGACTTTTTGTCCACCAAACTTTGCATAATAAAACATAGTTAATGAGTCCACCTGCAGGGTGATACATTTAGGTGAGGGAATACTTCTTTTTTTTTTTAACAAATGTTACCTCTTCTTGCACCTGCAGTATTTACATTTTATTTGACTTGTTTTGCATAGCTAATGAGTCCACCTGTGGGGGAACACACCTTCACTGAGGGGACAGGCATGGAGTGCCGTGGCAAACAAACGCTACTTTTTATCCACGTGCTGTACTCCAAACTTGTTTTTTTTATTGTCGCTTCCGCTAGATTGGAGAAATGAAGCGAACGACACGCTCTTCATTCCGTCACCGGCCAGTTCTTTTCTTCCCTAACGCTCGCACATTAGCGCTCTGCAGCGTCTGGCAGCAGAGAAAAGGAAGGCCACAAACAGATGCTCCACTCGTGTTGCAAACACGTGAGCGGCGTGTTCCACTCCAAGCAATTAAGTTGTGGGATTCTGGAGGAAGGTTGTGTGTGTGTGTGTGTGTGTGTGAGAGTTCTTGTATTTCTACCCTTCTTGAGATATCAACAAGGAAAAGTACCTTCCATATGAGGACCGGCGAACAAGTTAGGACTGAAATCATGGTCCCAATACGGAAAACCATTGCATCTAATAGAGAGTCAGGATTTTTTGTTGATTTAATGTGCATACAAAAGTATACATTGACAGGTGCAAAGGCAGCAATATATATTAAAACAAGACGCCAGGTAAAGAAGGACTTCCCTATTCATCTCCTAAAAAACCCGCCAGGTGAATAGCTGATTGTTCAACTTCCGGTGCTGACTTAAGACTGTGACGCGGGTTGTGGCCATTAACAGTTAGCTTCTACATCTGTGTTGCCCAAAGTGCGGCACAGGGGCTATCTGTGGTCAGTGAATCATTTGTCATCGGCCTTAAGCACATTACAAAAAACAAAAAATAGAGATCTCATTTGGTGGTGAAATCTATCAAAATGAGGTTGGTCCAAAAAAGGAGGACTTTTTTCAAATTGACTGTGTGTCGGCTTTAAAAGTGCTCCCCTTCTGGTCAACTTATGAAATAACAAGTTTGTGTAAAAATTTGAAGTGGTCCCCCTCTTGCCAACATATGTAATAACACGTGTGTGTAAGAAATTGAAATGCGTCCCCTTTGGCCAAAATATATTACGAAAAAAAAAATATATATATGTATAAACCCCGTTTCCATATGAGTTGGGAAATTGTGTTAGATGTAAATATAAACGGAATACAATGATTTGCAAATCCCTTTCAACCCATATTCAATTGAATGCACTACAAAGACAAGATATTTGATGTTCAAACTCATAAACTTGATTTTTTTTTTGCAAATTATAATTAACTTTAAATTAATTAAATTTCATGGCTGCAACATGTGCCAAAGTAGTTGGGAAAGGGCATGTTCACCACTGTGTTACATCACCTTTTCTTTTAACAACACTCAATAAACGATTGGGAACTGAGAAAACTAACTGTTGAAGCTTTGAAAGTGGAATTCTTTCCCATTCTTGTTTTATGTGTTGTTCAACAGTCCGGGGTCTCCGCTGTCGTATTTTACGCTTCATAATGCGCCACACATTTTCGATGGGAGACAGGTCTGGACTGCAAGCCGGCCAGGAAAGTACCCGCACTCTTTTTTTACGAAGCCACGCTGTTGTAACACGTGCTGAATGTGGCTTGGTATTGTCTTGCTGAAATAAGCAGGGGCGTCCATGAAAAAGACGGCGCTTAGATGGCAGCATATGTTGTTCCAAAACCTGTATGTACCTTTCAGCATTAATGGTAACTTCACAGATGTGTAAGTTACCCATGCCTTGGGCACTAATGCACCCCCACACCATCACAGATGCTGGCTTTTGAACTTTGCGTCGATAATAGTCTGGATGGTTCACTTCCCCTTTGGTCCGGATGACACAAAGTCGAATATTTCCAAAAACAATTTGAAATGTGGACTCGTCAGACCACAGAACACTTTTCCACTTCGCATGAGTCCATCTTAGATGATCTCGGGCCCAGAGAAGCCGGCGGCGTTTCTGGATGTTGTTGATAAATGGCTTTCGCTTTGTAAAGTAGAGCTTTAAGTTGCACTTACAGATGTAGCGACAAACTGTATTTAGTGACAGTGGTTTTCTGAAGTGTTCCTGAGCCCATGTGGTGATATCCTTTAGAGATTGATGTCGGTTTTTGATACAGTGCCGTCTGAGGGATCGCAGGTCATTCAATGTTGGTTTCCGGCCATGCCGCTTACGTGGAGTGATTTCTCCAGATTCTCTGAACCTTTTGATGATATTATGGACCGTAGATGTTGAAATCCCTAAATTTCTTGCAATTGCACTTTGAGAAACGTTGTTCTTAAACTGTTTGACCTTTTGCTCACGCAGTTGTGGACAAAGGGGTGTACCTCGCCCCATCCTTTCTTGTGAAAGACTGAGCATTTTTTGGGAAGCTGTTTTTATACCCAATCATGGCACCCAACTGTTCCCAATTAGCCTGCACACCTGTGGGATCTTCCAAATAAGTGTTTTATAAGCATTCCTCAACTGTATCAGTATTTATTGCCACCTTTACCAACTTCTATGTCATGTGTTGCTGGCATCAAATTCTAAAGTTAATGATTATTTGCAAAAAAAAAAAAGTTTATCAGTTTGAACATCAAATATGTTGTCTTTGTAGCATATTCAACTGATAATGGGTTGAAAATGATTTCCAAATCATTGTATTCTGTTTATATTTACATCTAACACCATTTCCCAACTCATATGGAAACGGGGTTTGTACACAAATGAAATAAGTATCTATATAGAGACATACTGTGATAACTTGAAGTAAATTATGAAGATTAAAAAACAGTTACAAACAAAAAATTAAAAATAATACAAATGAACTTAAAGCAGTCTTTTTCTCACAATATGTCAACTGTTTTCTTAAAAAACTAAGAACAATTTCATGTATCTTGCTCAGGACACAACGGACATGACGAGGTTGGTACTAGGTGGGGATTGAACCAGGGACCCTGGGGTCGCGCACGGCCATTCTTCCACTGCGCCACGCCGTCCTTGTTCATGCAAAATAGTGATAATTTTTGAGTAAAATTACTTTTGTCATAATTCTGCCAAGTAAAATTCCGATTATTATTATAATATTGCCAAAATATTAGTTTTCTTAAGAAATTGTGACTTTTGAAATTACAACTCTTTTAATATAATTGCCAACATTTTAAGCTTTTCTTGTAAAATTGCGACTGTTATTGAGTACAATTCCAACTTTTATCATAATATTGCACAAATGTTCAGTTTTTCTTGTAAAATTTTGACTTGCGTTGAGTAAAATGATAACTTTTATAATACTGCCAACATTCTAAGTTTTTCTTGTGAAATGTGACCTTTTTCTTGTGAATTCCAACTAATTTTTCACAAGCTTTTTTATATATGCATAGTATATATATATATATATATATATATATATATATATATGTCTAGAAAGGGTGGTCTTAAAGATGTCTCAAGAAGGTAACAAATACACGGTGTGTGTGTGCGCGTGTGTGTTTTCTTGTATTTCTACCCTTCTTGAGACATCCACAAGAAAAAGTACCTTCCATATGAGAACCGGTGAACAAGTTAGTGTGTAAATATTTGAAGTGCTCCCCCTCTGGTCAACATATGTAATAACAAGTGTGTGTAAAAAATTGAAACATCCCCTTTGGCCAAAATTAACTAAAAAAATAAAATAAATATGTATATAGAGACATACTGTAATAACTTGAAGTAAATACTGAAGATTAAAAACCATTTACAAACCAAAAATTTAAAAAATAAATAACTAAAAGCTTATCTTTTTTATATATGCATCGTATGTATATATTAATGTTTTAAATACAAATCTTTATATATCTAGAAAGGGTGGTCCTAAAGAGGTAGGCATTTTTCCGAGGGCTCAAGAAGGTAACAAATACAAGAATGTGTGTGTGTGTGAGTGTGTGTGTGACGCATCAATCAACAACTGACCGTTCAATCAGAATAAATCAATAGCGAATTTAGGAGCATGTCAAAGTTTGTCAGCGTGTATTATTTTTCAAACTGGTTTTAATGGAGGTTATGGTTGCCATTGCATCCAGCAAATATTTATTAAAGAAAAAAAAAAGAAAAAAATAGAATACATTAATTTTTGTGCTCAAATTTCTACAGACATCAATGTGAATTTTTATTTGTATTTTTTTTTTAGAATTGTTTGCTGATGTATTCAAACTAAGAAACTTCCCAAAGATGGGTGTGCCAAACTTGTGGCGCCGTACTCAAAAAGGCTGTAATTTCTGCCAAAGGCGCGGTGACAAAGTGTTGAGCAAAGGCTGTCACTCAGGGGTGTCAAACCTGTGGCCCGAGTGAGTTTGGTAGGTTTAAAAAAGGAGCTGAACTTTTTTAATGAAATAAATAGCTGTTCTAAATGTGTCCACTGGAGGTCGCAAAAGCAATTCAGCAGTTGACTTCAGAGTGGGCGGAGCATGTGCTGGGTTAAGATAGGGGCAACTCTTCCGTGTTTGGACAGGATGTATTTACGCTGCTTGTTGGTGATAGAATACAATATGTACTGTGGTACCTGATTCTCACCAAGACACAGGATTGGGTTTGCAGCAAGCCGAAAAGGGCATTTAATGTACAAGTCTTTTTAGGAAGGGCGGGGTGTGGAATCAGCAAACTTAAAGTGTCCATTAATAAACATAAATATCTCCCATCTGGGGCTCTCAGTCCTTCACACAGCACACTTCTTTAAAGGTCAAAGGTCATTGCCTATCAAACAAGAGAAAACATAATATCAGAAAACATTTCCCTAATAATGTCATTAATGGGGAAATAGTGGATGTCTCACTTACCGCCTGATGCACCTGCCTTGACACAGAGGAGAACCAGACCTGAATGAGGCAGAGTTAAGGACAGTTTGTAGCTGGGCCCCACCTGGCCGCACAGCTGGTGGCACTTCAGGCTGATTGAGCAGGTACAGGGGAATGTACCGCCCCTCGATGATGCGGCCAAGGCTGGGGCATTGTCCTCTGTGTTCCACTCTGCCTCCATGCCCTGGCTCTTCCCCTGTGAGGTGCCTACCTGTCAGGCGGTGCCTGAGTGAGACTCCACAGTACCTTGTCAAAGATGTTGTTGCTAATGTAAACTGTGACATTTACACACAAATAAATGTTTTTGTACTGCATTATCATATATGTAAGTTGTTATTTTTACACTGCTTTACCATATATAGAAGTTATTGTTTTTATACTCCATTTCCGTATATGGAAGTTGTTGTTTTTATACTGCATTATCATGTATGGAAGTTGTTGTTTTTATACTGCATTACCATATATAGAAGTTATTGTTTTTATACTGCATTACCGTATATGGAATTTGTTATTTTTGTACTGCATTAGCGTATATAGAAGTTGTTGTTTTTATACTGCATTATCATATATGGAAGTTGTTATTTTTATACTGCATTACCATATATAGAAGTAATTGTTTTTATACTGGGCAGCACGGTGGCAGAGGGGATAGTGCGTCTGCCTCACAATACGAAGGTCCTGAGTAGTCTTGGGTTCAATCCCGGGCTCGGGATCTTTCTGTGTGGAGTTTGCATGTTCTCCCCGTGACTGCGTGGGTTCCCTCCGGGTACTCCGGCTTCCTCCCACCTCCAAAGACATGCACCTGGGGATAGGTTGATTGGCAACACTAAATTGGCCCTAGTGTGTGGATGTGAGTGTGAATGTTGTCTGTCTATCTGTGTTGGCCCTGCGATGAGGTGGCGACTTGTCCAGGGTGTACCCCGCCTTCCGCCCGATTGTAGCTGAGATAGGCTCCAGCGCCCCCCGCGACCCCAAAGGGGAATAAGCGGTAGAAAATGGATGGATGGATGGATGTTTTTATACTGCATTACCGTACATGGAAGTTGTTGTTTTTATACTGCATTATCATGTATGGAAGTTGTTGTTTTTATACTGCATTACCATATATAGAAGTTATTGTTTTTAAACTGCATTACCGTATATGGAAGTTGTTATTTTTATACTGCATTAGCGTATATAGAAGTTGTTTTTATACTGCATTATCATATATGGAAGTTGTTATTTTTATACTGCATTACCATATATAGAAGTAATTGTTTTTGTACTGCATTACCGTATATGGAAGTTGTTGTTTTTATACTGCATTATCATGTATGGAAGTTGTTGTTTTTATACTGCATTACCATATATAGAAGTTATTGTTTTTATACTGCATTACCGTATATGGAAGTTGTTGTTTTTATACTACATTACTGTATAAGGAAGTTGTTGTTTTTGTACTGCATTACCGTATATGAAAGTTGTTGGTTTTATACTGCATTACCGTATATCATGGGTGTTGGTGGTAGCGGGGGGTGTATTTTGTAGTGTCCCGGAAGAGTTTATGCTGCAAAGGGTTCTGAGTATTTGTTCTGGTGTGTTTATGTTGTGTTACGGTGCGGATGTTCTCCCGAAATGTGTTTGTCATTCTTGTTTGGTGTGGGTTCACCGTGTGGCGCATATTTGTAACAGTATTAAAATTGTTCATACGGCTACCCTCAGTGTGACCTGTATGGCTGTTGATCAAGTATGCCTTGCATTCACGTGTGTGTGCGTACAGAAACCGCTCATATCTTGTGACTGAGCCAGCAAGTTATTGGATGAAAAGCGGACGTGACGACAGCTCGTAGAGGATATTAAAGGCAATGCCTTTAAGGCTCGCCCCCAAGACTGTGGTCCGGGTGGAATACGAGAAAATGGTTGCCCCGGGAGATTTTCGGGAGGGGCAATTCCCGGGAAATTCGGGAGGGCTGGCAAGTATGCTCTACCGCCGTGTGCGCACAGTTTGCTGAAAAACTTAGTGTACTCGGGGCTGAGTTTAGCCGGCCATTTGGCGACTTTGATGGTCAGAAATGTAGATTTGAACTGCTTAGTAATCCCTTGGCAGTTGATGTGGAAAAAGCAGCAACTAACCTCCAAATGGAGCTGATTGAACTCCAATGTGATGACAAGCTGAAGTCAAAGTATGATGCTGTTAGCGCCGCACAGTTTCCACAATTCATCCCTGACACAATGCATCAGCTCCGCACCCAAGCTGCTCAATTGCTCTCCATGTTCGCCAGCACTTATCTATGTGCGCAACTTTTCTCCTCAATGAAGATGAGGAAAACGTCTCACAGGATACGTCTGACTGATGAACACCTTGGTTGGATAATGAAGGTTGCCTCAGCTCAAAGCCTGAGCCCCGACAATAATGAACTAGCATCCAAGAAAAGATGGCAGATATCTGGTTTGGGCACATCAGATTAGATCAGTGTGTTGCAAACTGAGCAGTTTAAAGTCCTGAATGGTTGGTTTATTCATTGTTATTTTATTTTCAAATGTATTAGCCTGTGGAAAAAGTCAATGTTGATATTTACCTCAGAAGGCTGCAAATAGAAAAGAGGCATTAAATTTTTATTTAAATTGTATTTGATATGCCATTGATATTTTTTAATTACTATTATTATTATTTGAAACTCGATTTTGCATGTCACTATAAAGTTATATAAGCCTTGCTTGTTCAATATTCAATGCATAACTTGTTTGGGTCCCTATTAAAAGGTTAATTTGTTCAACCTTGGCCCGCGGCTTTGTTCAGTTTTAAATTTTGGCCCACTCTGTATTTGAGTTTGACACCCCTGCTGTATGTGGAAGTTGTTGATTTTATACTGCATTACTGTATATGGAAGTTTTGATCATCTCTACATTCATGTTGTACTTATGACTGGGGACACATTTTGTGGGCGCACATAAATATGCTGAAATTATATGTATCCCCTTGTAACTTCATGTGTGATTCATGAAATTAGTCCAAATTGACAAGTTTTGTTGTAGATTAAAATTTACTTTAATATTATTATTAATGTCATCTTCTGATAGACTTGAAATGAACACCAATGGGAGCATTTTAAAATTGTATTATCACATTGTTTATTCAGGAAGTATAAATGACGACAAATGAAGATAGAATACTATTAACTGGAACATGTAAGTGTAAACAAAAACATTTTCAGAATGGTCTATTTTTAAACAAAATCTAAAGTTGTCTTTATTTTTAAGTTATCATGCCATGACTTTACCCACTTGGGAGTAGATTTTTTTCCATGTGGCCCCTGAACTAAAATGACTTTGACACCCCTGGTGTGAATTCTGAGAGAGTTGTTTATTCAGGACAATGCAATTTTACAATCTGATTTACAGATTGTAAAAGAGCCAGATTAAATCACATTTGCTAGTTCACATCTGCCATCCCAAAACAAAATCACGGAAGTACAATGAAACATTACAATGTCCAAAACACAGACACAAAAAATAAAAACAATAAAATTAGTCAAATAACAATTTAAAATGCTTATGTACCAGTGACGTGCAGTCACTAGAGGAAGGTGAGGCGGGGCCTCACCTGCCATCATGGAAAGAAAAAAAATGTAAAAAGAAAAAAAAAAAATTAAATTGTTATATGTATCCAGTGATTATACTATAAAGTTATTTTCCATTTAACTTCACCAGTTTTAGATTATTTTTATTCAAAATTGCTGAATTTTCACATTTGCCGTTCAAATACTGAGAAGAGACGGTGCGGTGAACGGCAGCCAGTTGAGGCACGTCAGTCAGTGCCTCAAGATGGATTCCGGACTCGGCTAACTGCTGGCCTGCTGTGTAGTGAGACTGTATTGCTATATGAATTATATTATACATTTCCATACTTTAGTTAGCTGAGGTATATAATGTACAGTGTATTTTGTCAACAACTGTATGTGTGTAACGTATTTCTTGTGCTGCAAAACGGCTGCAAAAGACGCACTGGCTGAGACTCCAATAATCCCGCCTCCTGCACCCCCGCCGTAGAATTGTTGTAACAACTAAAGCCCACACTTAAACTTTCCACGTGCAAGATTGAATCTATTTAAAAAAGTTATTTCATAAGAAGCCAAAAAGTGCAAAAACAATAATGTTCGTGTTGGAGGAGTTGTGAATGACTGCAGGGCTACAACATTAGGTACACCTGCAGACTACAGGTGTATCTAATTCACAACTCCTCCAACACGAACATTATTGTTTTTGCACTTTTTGGCTACTTATTAAATAACTTTTGTAACCTATTTTCATGGGCTTTCCTCTTTGTGATGTTAAGTTCCTGTTATGCGCTGTTATACAGTATATGCCATGAGCTCTTATTTTGAAGGCGCTAAGAGTGGAAGTGAGCAGAGGTTTTTGAAAGAAGGTAAATAAAGTGGTCCTCGTGTAAACTGGAGCCTCCGTGTTTGTTATTTTGTAGTTTCATACAGTATAGGCGACATTTATAAACCCTCAGTTACACTTTTTTAAATAGATTCAATCTTGCACGTGGAAAGTTTAAGTGAGGGCTTTAGTTGCGGCGCATGGACTTCATTTAGTAAAGGTAAGACCATAATAACGTTTTTTTTATTAAATGTGATTTTTTGTGTGCTACAGTTTGTATGTTTAAAGTTAAAGTTAAGTTAAAGTACCAATGATTGTCACACACACACTAGGTGTAATGAAATTTGTCCTCTGCATTTGACCCATCCCCTTGATCACCCCCTGGGACGTGAGGGGAGCAGTGGGCAGCAGCGGCGCCGCGCCCGGGAATCATTTTTGGTGATTTAACCCCCAATTCCAAGCCTTGATGCTGAGTGTCAAGCAGGGAAGAATGCTGGTATGAGCTTTTAAACATAACCCGTTAACTGCTGCCAATCAAATGGTGAATAAGATACTCTCTAGGGTTCATAAGTTTGTAAATCTGACTGTGATGAAGTCAGTGCCTCACAAGCCATCAACCTCACCGCACATCACTGTTATGTACATGTTAGTTCGTATTTTTATGTTTTTAATACATTTGCAAGAAAAACAATAGTTTCACGTCGTCATTTTGGGGTATTGTGTGTAGAATTTTGAGGACAAAAATGTAATTATTATTATTTAATTACATTCATACATATATTTATATATCAAGTCTTATCAAACACATTTTTTTATTGATATTGATTACGTGTCTATCGATAAATATATGGACTAGTTTCATCATTGTTTCCCCAGTAGAAAACTATTGCCCTATTCTAGGACCAGAAAAGAAAGAGCTTGCCCAAACACAAGAACCAACAAAGGAAGACACAGCCGCTGGTATAAAAACCTCATCCTACCTTTTCCAGAGCGTCTTTCAGACTGGGAATGGGATGCTGCAGTGGTAGAGGCTCGGGGAAGCGGGGGCACCTCATTTCGAGTTTGGAGTTGCGACCCAGCACTTCATCTTCAAAGAAAAAGAGCAATTGATTTGATATTAGAATAATCTAAAGCTCAAGTAATGCGTAACCATAGTTGGCCAAACTTCATGAATTCTCCTCTGCCGTACCTGCATCCATCCATTAGAGGATGGTTGAAGTGCTATCCATTGCGTTTCTACATGCGCAACCTGCAGCTCTTAGGCTATTATTGTCATAACGTGGACTATGGGTTGTTTATTTTCCCGAGATGCAAGAAAAGCTGGCATGAAGGTAGATACATATTTATTTTAACACTAACAAACTACAAAAAGGGGTACAAACAAAATGCGCGATCACAGGCGGAGATAAACTTGGCTAAGAAAACAAAAACTAGCACTTGGGTAAAAACTATGGACGTGAAACAAATAAACACTTACTCTGACATGAGCAGAACAAAAACTTACGTGGCATGGCAAGAAGCATAAACGATGGAATAAGCAGGGAATGAAAATGACAGAGGTAAACAGAGTTAATGTCGCCAGACAGACTGCCTGGCAACTGAAAGCTTAAATAATACCCAGGTATGTGAGTCCAAATGAATCAGGTGCGTGACATGGACAGGTGAAAACTAATGGATGTCATGGAAAAAAAACAAACAAGAGTGCATTAAGAGTCCAAAAATCAAACCGAACATAACCAAAACATGATCACACAGACATGACAATTATTAACATTTTTAGTCTGAAGACGTAACGATGCATGTCGGACCCAGACACGTATCTTTCCCCATTTATGTCAGCACATACAGATGTGGAGTGATGTGAAGATAACAAGGACACAAGTCACACTTTTCTACTTCCACGTGTCCATTGTGTTAAAATAAGCATTTAGCATTTCATTTGTGTCCAAAACGTACTGAGTAGTGACATCACAACTAACTGTGAAAAAAAAAAATGGAAGAATTTGCGTGTGAATATATATATATATATATATATATATATATATATATATATATATATATATATATATATATATATATATATATATATATATATATATGTATATATATATATATATATATATATATATATATATATATATATATATATATATATACATATATATATATATATATATATATGTATATATATATATATATATATATGTGTGTGTGTGTGTGTGTGTGTATATATATATATAACATGCCAGATCGATGATGACATCCAGGCTCGTATCAACTCAGCCTCCACTGCCTTTGGAAGACTGCGCTCCCGGGTGTTTGAAAACAACCACCTTCGAACCTCAACGAAAATGTCAGTCTACAGGGCGGTTTGTGTTTCAACTCTGCTGTATGGGTAAGAAGCCTGGACAATATACCGCAGACACATCCGCTGCCTTGATGCATTTGACATCAGATGTCTCCAACGCATTCTTGGCATCACATGGCAGGACCAAATTCCTCATACGGACATTTTGCAGCGCACTGAGTCCATAAGTATAGAGGCCACCCTGGCACAGCGACAACTCCGGTGGGTTGGTCACACCATCCGGATGCCAGGACACCGATTGCCTCGTCAGATGCTTTATGGTCAGCTCTTTTCAGCCAGCAGAAAGCCCGGAGGACAAAAGCTGCGGTACAAAGACCAACTGAAAGGGATATTGAAGAGGTGCAACATCAAACCCCACAAACTTGAGACAGCTGCAGCCAATCGATCGCTGTGGCGTTCGCTGTGCCATGACGGGGTCATGTATCTGGAGGAGTGTCGGAACCAACACCGGAGGGATCAGCGCAGGCGAAGACACCACCCTGTAGTTCCAGAACCATCCAAGCCCCCTGATCCAGACCTGACATGTCCCCACTGTGGCAGGATGTGTGGTTCCAGGATCGGACTTCATAGTCATATGGAGTGGCATCGTCGCCAGCAACGATAGCCACCGACCAGAGCAACAAAATGGAAGCTACGTCATCTTCGACTACGATGGACCGCCTAAGCATATGTATACACATATATATATATATATATATATATATATATATATATATATATATATATATATATATATATATATATATATATATATAATCTATATATATATATATATATATATATATATATATATATATATATATATATATATATATATATATATATATAATCTCCTGATGATTGAGGGAACCCCTCATGAAACAGGCCTGTAGAGATGAAGTAGTCTTGTGATTTTTTTCCCACACATACATATATATATATATATATATATATATATATATATATATATATATATATATATATATATATATATATATATATATATATATGTGTGTGTGTGTGTGTGTGTGTGTGTGTGTGTGTGTGTGTATATGTATATATACATACATATGTGTGTATATATATATATATATATATATATATATATATATATATATATATATATATATATATATACACCACTTTTTGCAGCTATGACAGCTTCAACTCTTCTGGGAAGGCTGTCCACAAGGTTGCAGAGTGTCTTTATAGGAATTTTCCACCATTCTTCCAAAAATGCATTGGTGAGGTCACACACTGATGTTGGTCGAGAAGGCCTGGCTCTCAGTCTCCGTTTTAATTCTTCCCAAAGGTGTTCTATCGGGTTCAGGTCAGGACTCTGTGCAGGCCAGTCAAGTTCATCCACACCAGACTCTGTCAGCCATGTCTTTATGGACCTTGCTTTGTGCACTAGCGCACAGTCATGTTGGAAGAGGAAGGGGCCCGCTCCAAACTGTTCCCACACGGTTGGGAGCACGGAATTGTCCAAAATGTTTTGGTATCCTGGAGCATTCAAAGTTCATTTCACTGGAACTAAGGGGCCAAACCCAACTCCTGAAAAACAACCCCACACCATAATTCCTCCTCCACCTGTAGCCGGGCCAAGTGATTAGGACAACTGCTTCTAATCATTTGGATGGGTGGCCAAATACTTTTGGCAATACAGTGTATGTGTATATACATATGTATCCAACATTTCACTATTCTAAAGTACATGTGTACAGCAGATATGGATCATCTACATCAGGGGTGTCAAACTCAAATACAGAGTGGGTCAAAATTTAAAACTGAACAAAGGTTGAACAAATTAACCTTTTAATAGGGACCCACACAAGTTTTGCATTGAATATTGAACAAGCAAGGCTTATATAACTTTATAGTGACATGCAAAATCGAGTTTCAAATAATAATAATAATAATTAACAAATATCAATGGCATATCAAATACAATTTTAATAAAAATGTAATGCCTCTTTTCTATTTGCAGCCTTCTGAGGTAAATATCAACATTAACTTTTTCCACAGGCTAGTAAATTTGAAAATAAAATAACAATGAATAAACCAACCATTCAGGACTTTAAACTGCTCAGTTTGCGACACACTGATCTAATCTGATGTGCCCAAGCCAGATACCTGCCATCTTTTCTTGGATGCTAATTCATTAGCATCATTTGCTGAGGCAACCTTCATTATCAAACGAAGGTGTTCATCAGTCATTAAATCTCGTAGTCCACCCGGACCACAGTCTTGGGGGCGTGCCTTATAGGCACTGCCTTTAACGTCCGCTTTTCATCCATTCTAACAACGTGCCGGTCCATTCACAAGATATGTGCGGCTTCTGTACGCACTCACATGTGAATGCAACGCATACTTGATCAACAGCGATACAGGTTACACTGAGGGTGGCCGTATAAACAACTTTAACACTGTTAGAAATATACGCCACACTGTGAATCCACACCAAACAAGAATGACAAACACAATTCGGGAGAACATCCGCACCGTAACACAACATAAACACAACAGAACAAATACCCAGAACACCTTGCAGCCCTAACTCTTCCGGGCTGCAATATACACCACCGCTACCACCAAGCTGGAAAGGCTTTAAAACGCTAGATGATGATTCTTCTTTGTGAAGAAACACTAATTGTCCTCCTGGGTCTTATCCAAAGCAGTCTCATCCAAAACAGTTTTTGGCTTGAATATGTCTTTGTGCTGTACACAGAAGTGGGAGAAGCATTCCTTGTGTGCAGGTTGGTGGTAAGGCGCTACATTTTTGGATACATTACACTTGGCAGATTAGTTTTAATGCAATATACGTTTTACTTTTACCTGAGTATTTTTGTGGAAAAGACACAATATTTTTCAAGTGACAATATAAATACAAGCCCCAAAACCAGTGAAGTTGGCACGTTGTGTAAATCATAAATAAAAACAAAATACAATGATTTTGAAATCCTTTTCAACTTATATTCAATTGAATAGACTGCAAAGACAAGATACTTAACGTTCGAACTGGAAAATGTTGTTATTTTAGCTACATTTAATGGAGACTAACTTGTAGCTTAGCTACATTTAATGGAGCATAACTTGTAGCTTAGATACATTTAATGGAGAGTAACTTGTAGCTTAGCTACATTTAATGGAGAGTAACTTGTAGCTTAGTTACATTTAATGGAGAGTAACTTGTAGCTTAAATACATTTAATGGAGGGTAACTTGTAGCTTAGCTACATTTAATGGAGAGTAACTTGTAGCTTAGATACATTTAATGGAAAGTAACTTGTAACTTGGTTACATTTAATGGAGAGTAACTTGTAGCTTCGTTACATTTAATGGAGAGTAACTTGTAGCTTAAATACATTTAATGGAGAGTAACTTGTAGCTTAGTTACATTTAAGGGAGAGTAACTTGTAGCTTAAATACATTTAATGGAGAGTAACTTGTAGCTTAGTTACATTTAAGGGTGAGTAACTTTTAACTTAGCTACATTTAATGGAGAGTAACTTGTAGCTTAGCCAAATTTAATGGAGAGTAACTTGTAGCTTAGCTACATTTAATGGAGAGTAATTTGTAACTTAGATACATTTAATGGAGAGTAACTTGTAACTTAGCTACATTTAATGGAACGTAACTTGTAGCTTAGCTACATTTAATGGAGAGTAACTTGTAGCTTAGCTACATTTAATGGAGAGTAACTTGTAACTTAGCTACATTAAATGGAGAGTAACTTGTAGCTCAGCTACATTTAATGGAGAGTAACTTGTAGCTCAGCTACATTAATGGAGAGTAACTTGTAGCTTAGCTACATTTAATGGAGAGTAATGTGTATCTTAGCTACATTTAATGGAGAGTAACTTGTAGCTTAGGTACATTTAATGGAGCGTAATTTATATCTTAGCTACATTTAATGGTGAGTAACTTGTAGCTTAGGTACATTTAATGGGGCGTAATTTGTAATTTAGCTACATTTAATGGAGAGTAACTTGTAGGTTAGCTACATTTAATGGAGAGTAACTTGTAGCTTAGCTTCATTTAATGGAGAGTAATGTGTAGCCTAGCTACATTTAATGGAGAGTGATTTGTAGCTTAGCTACATTTAATGGAGAGTAACTTGTAGTTTAGCTACACTTAATGGAGAGTAACTTGTAGCTTAAAAACAATTAATGGAGAGTAACTTGTAGCTTAGCTACATTTAATGGAGAGTAACTTGTAGCTTAGCTACATTTAATGGTGAGTAACTTGTAGCTTAGCTACATTTAATGGAAAGTAATGTGTAGCTTAGCTACATTTAATGGAGAGTGACTTATAGCTTAGCTACATTGAATGGAGAGTAACTTGTAGTTTAGTTACATATAATGGAGAGTAACTTGTAATTTAGTTACATTTAATGGAGAGTAACTTGTAGCTTAGGTACATTTAATGGAGAGTGACTTGTAACTTAGTTACATTTAATGGAGAGTAACTTGTAGCTTAGGTACATTTAATAGAGAGTAACTTGTAACTTAGTTACATTTATTGGAGAGTAACTTGTAGCTTAGTTACATTTAATGGAGAGTAACTTGTAGCTTAGCTACACTTAATGGAGAGTAACTTGAAACTTAGTTAGATTTAGTGGAGAATAACTTGTAGATTAGCTACATTTAATGGAAAGTAACTTGTAGCTTAGCTACATTTAATGGAGAGTAACTTGTAGTTTAGCTACATTTAATGGAGAGTAACTTGTAGTTTAGCTACATTTAATGGAGAGTAACTTGTAGCTTAGCTACATTTAATAGAGAGTAATGTGTAGCTTAGCCACATTTAATGGAGAGTGACTTATAGCTTAGCTACATATAATGGAGAGTAACTTGTAATTTAGTTACATTTAATGGAGAGTAACTTGTAGCTTAGTTACATTTAATGGAGAGTAACCTGTAGCTTAGGTACATTTAATAGAGAGTAACTTGTAACTTAATTACATTTAATGGAGAGTTACCTGTAGCTTAGGTACATTTAATGGAGAGTAACTTGTAACTTAGTTACATTTATTGGAAAGTAACTTGTAGCTCAGTTACATTTAATGGAGAGTAACTTGTAGCTAGCTACACTCAATGGAGAGTAACTTGTAACTTAGTTACATTTAGTGGAGAATAACTTGTAGTTTGGCTACACTCAATGGAGAGTAACTTGTAACTTAGTTACATTTAGAGGAGAATAACTTGTAGCTTAGCTATATTTAATGGAGAGTAACTTGTAGCTTAGTTACATTTAATGGAGAGTAACATGTAGCTTAGCTACATTTAATGGAGAGTAACTTGTAGATTAGCTTGCTCCATTTTCCAAGCAGCTTGCCCATCACCCGGAGGACCCTTGTTAGATCGGAATCTGGGTTTGACGTGGTTTGTGGCGCTCCCCCGGTCATTTACTGTACTTCGTTGTCAGGAAGGTGTAGCCAATTTCAGGACAAGGCTCTGGGCAAATTGTTGATCCACCCTGAGCAAGTCCACTTTGTAGAAGTGAGGCGGGATCTGGGGTGGAGGTCGAGGACTAACCTGACTAGCTTGTTTTAGGATGTTAGGAGTCTTGATTTAAGGGTTTTTGATAACAGATCTATAACCTAGGATTAATTTTCACCGACTCACAGGCTACGCAGCAGCTCATCAGCTTAATATGTCAATATAGCAACATAAGCCAGTTAGCTAAAATTAGTACTTATAATAATATCGCTGGTTAATATTCAGGTCACATCATGGAGTATTGTTGCCGGAGGGCTTTATGGGCGCAATAGTGTCCTCCCATTAGCTTCATTTGTTAGCCACCTCCTACTTGTCATATTTTACGACTTAGAATGCACAAAAAGGAACAACACACGCAAGGATCGTGATCTGTTAGTACTCACCTGGCTGGATCTTTGGGAGCTGATATTGCCAAAAGAAGCATCCTGTCATCACCATAGACAGGACCAGAAAGAACACCAAACCCAGTTGGGTCCATTTCACTTTCATCTTCTTGGTTTTGGTGCAACCTTGGGTTTGGACAGCGGCAGCGGGAGCAGCGGGAGGAACCTCGGGGGGAACCTCGGGAGGAACCTCGGGAGGAACCTCGGGAGTTGTCTTGAATAGAAACACACCATTTAGCAGGTCAGTGGTGGTCAAAATGTCCTCAAATCCCAAATTCAGGGCACAGGAGAGTCCCACTGCGGACAGTACTTACCACCTGGTGCTCCAGAGACGAGAGCGGGATTACCGCTAACACAGCAACCGTTTTACCACTCAATCAACTTCCTGAACATTATTCCACTGCAGTTCCGCCCCAAAGACAAATGCTTTGCCCGAAGGCAATATCTGTGTCCCGCGTTGGTCTTGTTCAGCACGACAAAAGGCACAAACATGGACTCTTGTGTCTGGTTTCTCCGGGACCGCGCTGTAATCTGAGGGCCGGCGCGGCTCTTCTCATTACAATTCAATTTCCCCTCCTGTAGCTCCAGTCTGTTGACATCGTAATCCCCAGATTAACTCAACCAAAGCGGTCAGGGGGGAAATCTTAATCTGTAATCCCTGTGAATGACTTTGCTTCGGTCCAGTCTATGGAGCGAATCCCACGAGATGGGACGCTTTGGCCCAAAACGAGTCCAGACGGGGTGCCAGTCAGACTATGTGACGTTATCTGCCAAAAACTGTTGTGGCTTTTAGAACCGCGAAACATCAAGAGTTGAATATGGAATTTTCCTTGCAGGGAGACTGCCTTCATTTTGGTGCCATCGAGTGGACAATGCGAGTATTTCAAATCAATGACTCTTACTTTTACAGCATTAACTTATATGACCTAATGCAAACAACCTTCCCTAGTCATGGTGCAAAAAAATAAAAAAATAAAAATCACACATAACACAACCTGCTCACTGAACTTTGTGGGTATTCTGTTCATGCACCATACAACAATCTAAATTACACTGATTTAAATCCATTACAAAGCATGATGGGAAAAGAGCAAAACACTCTCCACACTTATCCATGTTTGGAGCATTTTAGTTGCCTGATATTTATGATTGATTTCAAAACTTTAAGGTGGTCGTCATGGAAGTAATCAAGGTAGGAGTCGAACGTTCACATACTCTTAACATCATATATACATATACATATATACATATACATATATATATATATATATATATATATATATATATATATATATATATATATATATATATATATATATATGTATATATATATATATATGTATATATATATATATATATATATATATATATATATATATATATATATATATATATATATATATATATATATATATATATATATACATATACATATATATATATATATATAAAATGACCATCAAAGAACTGGAGATGTGGTTATCGGCTGTAGACAAGTCTGGCTTACCTTGCCGGTTTAAGGTGTGGATTTACAGAGCATGGCGTCTTACCTCTGGCCTCTGTTGTTGTATGAGGTTCCTCTGTCAACAGTGGAGACTCTGGAGAGGAAGATCAGCAGCTACCTCCGCCGATGGATGGTGTTGGAATAATTGTTTGTAAGTTATCACAAAAGAAACGTGGTATTATGAATGCTGTCTTTCGAGGCCTAACAAGAGGAAGAAGGCTCGTGAAACGCCACTGTGATTTCAACACGGACAGATGGCAGGATCTGCTCAACTCCCAGAGGAACTCTCTTTGAAGTGTTAAACGAACTCTCTTTGAAGTATTTCACAAACTCTCTTCCAACTATTTGGTAACTGAAGTCAACGCTATTTACGACCCGCTGCCCTCTTGAAGTCCCTGTGGTCAGGAGACGGGAGGGGTTATCCATTGTCCTCCAACACCTGCCCCAGCTGGATCCAGGAAGAGCCCAAGCCCGAGAAATCCTCTTCTTGGACTTCAAAGCGACCGAAAACAATGACTGTTTTACATACCTCCCCATTCCTGCTGAGACATGTGTTGGTGCGTGAACATTGAATATTGTAATAAAGAGGAGACAAAAACCTTCTTCGTCAGAGCGTGCTAAGACACTGTAAGAGGTTACAGGTTGACGCATGTCTCTCCTCAATTGAGTCCAAATTGAATTCTGTCTCTGTTTGATTCCTTGCCTTTTGTCTTGTTTAATAGATGTCCTGTGTTTGAACGTGACATCTAATTGGTCCTTCGAGCCGGATTCCAACACGTCTGACGATTCCAGCATGAGTGAGTGAAACCAGAAAGACCATGGCATCCAAATCCTGATTGAGGAACTGCTTTTTCTTCATTTCGGGCTGGAATTGAAAGACTGACGGAAAATCCGAGGACAACAGGAAGGAACGCAGAGAGCAGTGAGTACGTTTTAAATTGACGAAGAATGAAACGACTAAGAAAAAGCGTGTGACGAGGGTTACGACGCATGGACAAACCCTGTAAATCCTAGGCTCTAACAGGTAAAAAGGCCAAAATTACTGCAGGACGTCGGTGTCCGCGAAAACTAAAATACCCTAAATAAAATTCTAAAACTGAAGAGGCCAATATACTGCAGGTAAACGGAACCGCGAAAACTGGAATCCGTAAAATCCGTAAACAAATACACTAGGGGGAGGCGGAGCCCACAATAATTTGAAATATCCGTAAGCCATTATCCTGGGGACGACGGCGTCCAATGCAGACCTAAAATGGTCTATTCAGAATAAAAACTGAATTTTGCCCGTAAAAAACAATAACCTGGAGAGCGACGGGGTCCTCATGTAATAAACATTGAAATTTCCGTAGATCAATATACTGAAAGGTGTGAATGTGAGAGTGTGTGGGAGTAATCGCCATTAGGCTATCACTCCATATTAAAGTTGTGAGAAGTAAATAGTGGGTTATTGTGGATGCTCTAGGCAAGACACCTCCACTGGGGAACCATCTCCAGTAGAAGCGACGTGTACCACAATAATAAATTAAACCACTATCTTACAACAAAGACAAAAGTAATCCTTATAAGTTCGGCTCTGTAGGGGACGACGGATTACTCCAAATTCTCAAAATGGAAAGAGGGACACAAAGAAACGCAGATCTAATATGGTCTATTACAATCTATTTAAACCAAAATAGAAGACAACAACCACAACGTCAGCGGTTACACCTGACTGCATGTTGGCGTTGTAGCAGAGAAGGGCATTTTGCAAGAAACTGTCCTGAGAAAAAAAAAAAAAAATTTAACAATCAAAGTAACTCAGCATGACTGTTAAAAGACGACACCAATTGGTCATGTTGTCAGCGTATGCCATTGGTGGTAAGATCGCTGCAAACTTGTTTGTTTGTTTGTTTGTTAGTGTGTGTTTAAGTGTGTATCTTTCCAGGTACAAATTGTGTAAAAACCCCGGAGGTTCAAATAAAAATAAAAATAGGTTAAAAGAAAAAGCAAATAGGAGAAAAATCTCAATGTGCTAAAATGAGATAAAAGTAAAAATAGAAGAAATGGGAAGAAATCAATAAGAAGAATTAATGCAAAATGGAATAAACTAATGTGTACGACAGAGATAATGGGGGTATTGAAATAAGAGATGAAGAAAAGGCAGACTGAAGATATACATGTATGTTTGGATATATAAAGAGCGCTTTTATATATACAAATATATATATGTATAATTAAATAATGGAACAAATAAAAACCTAGATTAATAACTATAATAAGAGTTGAGATGTATAGTATGATAAAATGATAAAGTGGGCGGCGTGGCGCAGTGGAAGAATGGCCGTGCGCGACCCGAGGGTCCCTGGTTCAATCCCCACCTAGTACCAACCTCGTCATGTCCGTTGTGTCCTGAGCAAGACACTTCACCCTTGCTCCTGATGGCTGCTGGTTAGCGCCTTGCATGGCAGCTCCCCCCATCAGTGTGTGAATGTGTGTGTGAATGGGTAAATGTGGAAGTAGTGTCAAAGCGCTTTGAGTACCTTGAAGGTAGAAAAGCGCTATACAAGTACAACCCATTTATCATTTATTTACATGGTTATTAGCTGAGGAAAGAAGAAAAAAAAAAAAAAGAAGAGAAATCTCTTCAAGTGTTGCTGACCTTTGCCCTCTGGGAGTGCACTCACGCACTCACACACCACCTTGTGTGTGTGTGTGTGTGTGTGTGTGTGCGTGGCGCAGTGGGGGAGGTGTGAAAGTGAATTTATTACATGTAAATTTAAAGTAGGTTTAACTTTGAAGTGTAGTATAACATTCTTAAGTTAGATTATGTTTTAGACATTTGCAACACCATACATGTGAGTGTTGAGCTAAGATAAGATAAGGACTAGAGATGCGCGGATAGGCAATTATTTCATCCGCAACCGCATCAGAAAGTCGTCAACCATCCGCAATCCACCCGATCTAACATTTGATCAGAACCGCATCCGCCCGCACCCGCCCGTTGTTATATATCTAATATAGACAATGCAAGGCATTAGTGAGGTTATAAAGCTTTTGCCTGTTAAAGAAAGGAGACTGATCCAATGCAGCACAGACATTCGCGTGCCACGCTGTCACGACCCAGACGCACACCAGTGCGCAATCATATGGGAGCCACGCTGAGCGCACCTCCAAGCGCGTCTCGCTGCCGGCGACGGCCGGGTATATGGGCCCGACGCTCCAGCGCCATCCATTTTCAGGGCTAGTTGATTCGGCAGGTGGGTTGTTACACACTCCTTAGCGGGTTCCGACTTCCATGGCCACCGTCCTAGCTGCTGTCTATATCAACCAGGGTGAGCCCCACCCCTTTCGTGAGCGCACTGCGCGCGGAGTGACCCCTGTTACGCGCCCTCGGCAACAGGGGTGGCGGGCAGGTAAGCTGCGCGGGCGGAGCGCGCGGAGTGACCCCTGTTACGAGCCCCCGGCCACGGGGGTGGCGGGCAGGTAAGTTGCTTACCTGCTGCGCGTGACGCCGGCCGCGGCGAAGGCGGACGAGGCGGGGTGTCGGTGCGGTGGGCGCGGTGGTGACCCTGGACGTGCGTCGGGCCCTTCTCGCGGATCCCCTCAGCTACGGCTCCCGGTGGGGCCCTCTCGGGGGAAGGGGCCTCGGTCCCGGACCCCGGCGAGGCGTCCCTTCTCCGCTCCGTAAAAGTGTCCATCTCTTTTCTTTTTTTTTCTTCTGTTGTGGCATATGCAGCAGGTGCCTGCTCGTTTTTCGTATGTGGGTAACAACATTTAACTATGTATATATATTTCCGAATTGGTTTAACTGCCACCCGCCTGAATCTATTTAAAATCTAATTTTGTTTTATTTCAACCGCCCGACCCAACCCGACCCGACCCGCGGATAAAATCTAATTTTTTTAAATTTCATCCGCCCGATCCGCGGATAATCCGCGGACTCCGCGGTTGTGCCCGCAAACCGCGCATCTCTAACATACATATATATATATATATATATATATATATATATATATATATATGTATACATACATATATACTGTATATATATATATATATATATATATATATATATATATATATATATATATATATATATATATATACACATACATACATTAGGGATGTCCCGATCCGATATTTGGATCGGATCGGCCGCCGATATTTGCCAAAAAATGCGTATCGGCAAGGCATGGGAAATTGCCGATCCAGATCCAGTTTTTAAAAAAACTCCGGTCCGTGTTTTCCAACGCACCTATCTAAATAATACATTCCACTTTTCTGCTGCTCCCTAATTTCCGTTCCGCATTTTCCAGCACACCTTCAACACATCCACAGGTCTGTGGATTCTCACGCAGTTGCTTTTAGCTGCTGGCATTACACGACAGGCTCTTCTCACTCTTTCCTGTGTCTTCCTCTCACAGACAGCAAGCACACCTTCTTACACACGTCACATACTGTCACGACATACGTCACATACTGTCACGACATACGTCACATATGTATACGCCCTCCCCGAGCAGAGAGGTAGCATGGCTAACGTTAGCTGTGATGCTAGCGCAGCCGTGCTAGCAACGCTCCCTCTAAGGTGCGCGCCTGTGCAATTGCGCACGGCAAATCTATGCCACGCACAAAATCAAATAAAAAAATAAGCGCATAACAATTTTCGACACACGGACACGACAGAGAAAACAGTTTTCGTCATCATTGTTCAAATATTGTAACGTCTGTCGAGACGCTTATCTCCATTCGGTGCCACACGTCCACACCATCAAAATACCGAGGCACACATTTCCAGATCAACACCGTATGAAAAAATTAGTGATTTTTTTTAGTTGTGATTTCCTTCTCTGCATGAATGTTTAAAAGTAGCATATATTAATGCAGTATGAAGAAGAATGTTTTAATGTAGACACATAGAATCGTCATACTGCTGTGATTATATGCATCAAGTGTTCATTCAAGGCTAAGGCAAAATATCCACATATATATGGTGTATCGTGACATGGACTAAACATATCCACATATATATGGTGTATCGTGACATGGCCTTAAAATATCGCAATATTAAAAAAAGGCCATATCGCCCAGCTCTAGTTCAATGATGCCATTTCTGTTTGTCATTTATAATTTTGTCTATTTTGTGTTTATCCATGAATAAACAGGTCAGTTTCTTGTTACCAACCATTGTGTATTATTCAAACTCCCCTAATTCAGCTGGCTAGTTGTTATCAAGAGTACTAAAACCCTTTTCAACATGATTCTGACAACTAAGTAGGCTAAATAACTTTAAACTTCAATACATGCTCGGATAGGTCAGTATCGGTCAATATCGGTATCGGATCGGAAGTGCAAAAACAATATCGGTATCGGATCGGAAGTGCAAAAACCTGGATCGGGACATCCCTAACATACATATATATATATATATATATATATATATATATATATACAGGTAAAAGCCAGTAAATTAGAATATTTTGAAAAACTTGATTTATTTCAGTAATTGCATTCAAAAGGCGTAACTTGTACATTATATTTAGTCATTGCACACAGACTGATGCATTCAAATGTTTATTTCATTTAAATTTGATGATTTGAAGTGGCAACAAATGAAAATCCAAAATTTCGTGTGTCACAAAATTAGAATATTACTTAAGGCTAATACAAAAAAGGGATTTTTAGAAATGTTGGCCAACTGAAAAGTATGAAAATGAAAAATATGAGCATGTACAATACTCAATACTTGGTTGGAGCTCCTTTTGCCTCAATTACTGCGTTAATGCGGCGTGGCATGGAGTCGATGAGTTTCTGGCACTGCTCAGGTGTTATGAGAGCCCAGGTTGCTCTGATAGTGGCCTTCAACTCTTCTGCGTTTTTGGGTCTGGCATTCTGCATCTTCCTTTTCACAATACCCCACAGATTTTCTATGGGGCTAAGGTCAGGGGAGTTGGCGGGCCAATTTAGAACAGAAATACCATGGTCCGTAAACCAGGCACGGGTAGATTTTGCGCTGTGTGCAGGCGCCAAGTCCTGTTGGAACTTGAAATCTCCATCTCCATAGAGCAGGTCAGCAGCAGGAAGCATGAAGTGCTCTAAAACTTGCTGGTAGACGGCTGCGTTGACCCTGGATCTCAGGAAACAGAGTGGACCGACACCAGCAGATGACATGGCACCCCAAACCATCACCCAGCCATGCAAATTTTGCATTTCCTTTGGAAATCGAGGTCCCAGAGTCTGGAGGAAGACAGGAGAGGCACAGGATCCACGTTGCCTGAAGTCTAGTGTAAAGTTTCCACCATCAGTGATGGTTTGGGGTGCCATGTCATCTGCTGGTGTCGGTCCACTCTGTTTCCTGAGATCCAGGGTCAACGCAGCCGTCTACCAGCAAGTTTTAGAGCACTTCATGCTTCCTGCTGCTGACCTGCTCTATGGAGATGGAGATTTCAAGTTCCAACAGGACTTGGCGCCTGCACACAGCGCAAAATCTACCCGTGCCTGGTTTACGGACCATGGTATTTCTGTTCTAAATTGGCCCGCCAACTCCCCTGACCTTAGCCCCATAGAAAATCTGTGGGGTATTGTGAAAAGGAAGATGCAGAATGCCAGACCCAAAAACGCAGAAGAGTTGAAGGCCACTATCAGAGCAACCTGGGCTCTCATAACACCTGAGCAGTGCCAGAAACTCATCGACTCCATGCCACGCCGCATTAACGCAGTAATTGAGGCAAAAGGAGCTCCAACCAAGTATTGAGTGTTGTACATGCTCATATTTTTCATTTTCATACTTTTCAGTTGGCCAACATTTCTAAAAATCCCTTTTTTGTTTTAGCCTTAAGTAATATTCTAATTTTGTGACACACGAAATTTTGGATTTTCATTTGTTGCCACTTCAAATCATCAAAATTAAATGAAATAAACATTTGAATGCATCAGTCTGTGTGCAATGAATAAATATAATGTACACGTTACACCTTTTGAATGCAATTACTGAAATAAATCAAGTTTTTCAAAATATTCTAATTTACTGGCTTTTACCTGTATATATATATATATATATATATATATATATATATATATATATATATATACATACATACATATACATTAGGGGTGTAACGGTACGTGTATTTGTATTGAACTGTTTCGTACGGGGGTTTCGGTTCGGTTCGGAGGTGTACCGAACGAGTTTCCTTCCACACGAACATATTAAGTAGCCGCCTCCGCTTTCTTCTGCCTCTGTTTCTGTCAGTACTCTACACAGCACCCAGCATTGTCCCACCCACACAATCATCTGATTGGTTACAAACAGAGCGGTAACAGCCAATCAGCAGTGCGTATTCAGAGCGGATGTAGTCAGTGCTTAGCAGGTAAGCATCAGGCAGCGGACTCTCCCCAAATTATAATAAAGACCTCCCAGTCAACTACTAGTAACATCACTATGAGCCCGTTGACCGTCTAGAAATGTAAAAAGCAGCTCAGCTCGCTCGCAGTCCTGGCTTGAGGTAAAGGCTAATTCGCTTTTAGCGTAACGTTAGCTCATTTTGCGGTGTGTGTGTGTGTGTGTGTGTGTGTGTGTGTGTGTGTGTGTGTGTGTGTGTGTTACGGACAGCAAAGCCCTGTC
>NC_084550.2:42495000-42597500 GCF_033978685.3 Nerophis lumbriciformis | reverse complement strand
CTTTGTTTTCATCACACAGCATTCATCCAATCAAATTGCAGGACAACCAACGAAGAAGACACGTCCAAACCACACGCCAGTGAACAAAAAATGATACCTAAAATAAGTTCGTTTGGGTATAAAAATTACGAGGTGGTCAACACAAAACGGTTTGCAGTATGCAACACATGCGTTTCGAAAATTACTGATGGAGAGGCAACAACTTCCAACTTCGTCCGGCATTTGAAGTTGCACAAAGAACGGTAAGTTTTGAATGTAAGATAACGTTTATTGGCTAAGTAACGTGACTTTTATTTGCTGTGTAGTTAAATCAGTGAGGCTGTAAACTCACTGCTAACGTTATAACGTTATTGCAAACACGGGAATCTGTTGCAGTTCACTACCTTATTCATACTTTTTGTTCAGTGATTTTTTTCAAGCAGGGTTACGTTAGTCAATATATCACACGTAACGTTAGACGGCGGTCAGCAGCACCGCGTATTTTAGCCACCTAAAAAAAGACAAAAATAGTAAAATAAAGGTCAGTTAAAATGTATACTATATTATGAATATGTGTACCGTTTTAGCTAGCTTTCTGACATACTGTTGGTTGTTTACCTCAGTGGTCCCCAACCACCGGGCCGCGGCCCGGTACTGGTCCGTGGATCGTTTGGTATCGGGCCGCACAAGAAATATATATATATATATTTTTTCTTTTTTTAAATAAATCAACATAAAAAACACAAGATACACTTACAAGTAGTGCACCAACCCAAAAAAACTCTCTCCCCCCTTTTGTTCTGGGCATTGAACATGAAGACTCTTCCTTCACTGTTCCGAGTGGCCATGAGAGTCTTGGCAGTGCCTGCCTCCAGTGCTCCAGTGGAGCGAGTTTTCAGCCATGGTGGCATACTACGCCCCCATCGTGCACAAATGACTGACAGACTCTTGGCTAATTTGGTCTTTTGCAAATGCAATGCAGCATAGGGCCCTGACATATAAAAAGTACAACTTTTTTGTTATGTTCACGTACATGTCATGTTTTTTCAATGTTAACACTTTTGTACAAATAAGTACATTTGCACTTTATTTTTCAATGTGTTTGTTCTGTAAAGGAATGAGTTAATGTTTAAAATGACAGGTTAATAGTGCTATTATAAAGTGCAATGTCAGCACAATTTTCTTTCCTGCAATTTAAAATGCACTTGTTTCAATAAATAAATACAGCGTTTGAAAAGCATACACAATCTGTGTTAATATATTAGTCTGTGGTTAAAAGGACTTGAAAGGACTCGAAACTCAAAATGCAGGACTTAGGACTTGACTTGAGACTTTCCAGTCTTGACTTTGGATTTGACTCGGGGCTTGCCTGTCTTGACTCGGGACTTGACTCGGACTTGAGGGCAAAGACTTGAGACTTACTTGTGACTTGCAAAACAATGACTTGGTCCCACCTCTGCCGTTTCCATATGAGTTGGGAAATTGTGTTAGATGTAAATATAAACGGAATACAATGATTTGGAAATCATTTTCAACCCATATTCAACTGAATGCACTACAAAGACAAGATATTTGATGTTCAAATTCATAAACTTTATTTATTTTTTGCAAATAATAATTAGCTTGCAACAAGTGCCAAAGTAGTTGGGAAAGGGCATGTTCACCACTGTGATACATGGCCTTTCCTTTTAACAACACTCAGTAAACGTTTGGGAACTGAAGAGACACATTTTTTAAGCTTCTCAGGTGGAATTCTTTCCCATTCTTGCTTGATGTACAGCTTAAGTTGTTCAACAGTCCGGGAGTCTCCGTTGTGGTATTTTAGGCTTCATAATGCGCCACACATTTTAAATGGGAGACAGGTCTGGACTACAGGCAGGCAAGTCTAGTACCCGCACTCTCTTACTATGAAGCCACGTTGATGTGGCTTGGCATTGTCTTGCTGTAATAAGCAGGGGCGTCTATGGTAACGTTGCTTGGATGGCAACATATGTTGCTCCAAAACCTGTATGTACCTTTCAGCATTAATGGCGCCTTCACAGATGTGTAAGTTACCCATGTCTTGGGCACTAATACACCCCCATACCATCACAGATGCTGGCTTTTCAACTTTGCGCCTATAACAATCCGGATGGTTCTTTTCCTCTTTGGTCCGGAGGACACAACGTCCAAAGTTTCCAAAAACAATTTGAAATGTGGATTCGTCAGACCACAGAACACTTTTCCACTTTGTATCAGTCCATCTTAGATGAGCTCAGGCCCAGCCAAGACAACAGCGTTTCTGGGTGTTGTTGATAAACGGTTTTCGCCTTGCATAGGAGAGTTTTAACTTGCACTTACAGATGTAGCGACCAACTGTAGTTACTGACAGTGGGTTTCTGAAGTGTTCCTGAGCCCATGTGGTGATATTCCTTTACACACTGATGTCGCTTGTTGATGCAGTACAGCCTGAGGCATCGAAGGTCACGGGCTTAGCTGCTTACGTGCAGGGATTTCTCCAGATTCTCTGAACCCTTTGATGATATTACGGACCGTAGATGGTGAAATCCCTAAATTCCTTGCAATAACTGGTTGAGAAAGGTTTTTCTTAAACTGTTCAACAATTTGCTCACACATTTGTTGACAAAGTGGTGACCCTCGCCCCATCCTTGTTTGTGAATGACTCAGCATTTCATGGAATCTACTTTTATACCCAATCATGGCACCCACCTGTTCCCAATTTGCCTGTTCACCTGTGGGATGTTCCAAATAAGTGTTTGATGAGCATTCCTCAACTTTATCAGTATATATTGCCACCTTTCCCAACTTATTTGTCACGTGTTGCTGGCATCAAAATCTAAAGTTAATGATTATTTGAAAAAAAAAAAAAAAGTTTATCAGTTTGAACATCAAATATGTTGTCTTTGTAGCATATTCAACTGAATATGGGTTGAAAATGATTTGAAAATCATTGTATTCCGTTTATATTTACATCTAACACAATTTCCCAACTCATATGGAAACGGGGTTTGTATATATATATATATATATATATATATATATATATATATATATATATATATATACACACACACACACACACACACACACACACACACACACACACACACACACACACACACACACACACACACACACACACACACACACACTCACACACACACACACAGTTAATTTACATGCAATCTGCTTTTTGGCCCTCAACCAAAATGTTTAGCCCAATGTGGCCTCTAAGTCAAAAAGTTTGGACACCCCTGGCCTAAACACATATAGCTTAGCCCTATACATGTGTAATAGTATAGGGCTGTATAGTATAATCATATAATGGATATTTAATTTATATAATAGGATATTAAGAGTATGTGAAAGTTTGACTTTTACCTTGTTTACTTCCGTGACGACTAGGGATGATGTTCGAAACCGGTTCTCCCGATTGTTCGATAAGAAAAGAACCGCTCCCATGGACTCGAATCCCTTTTTGAGAACCGGTTCCCGTTATCGAAGCCACTATAGTAAAGAAAAAGGGTTGGTTCTTTATTCGAATCCCTGGGAACAAATCCTGTCCCACAGGAAATGCCCTGTGGAACATCACAGGAAATGACATAGCTCAGTCTAATGACTGAGCTACGTCATTTCTTGTGATGTCACACACGCAGCAAAAATAATGGACTGGAAAAAACGCCTCAAGACATGGCTTCATTTTACAAAAAAATACGACGAGGAAACGGCAATATACAATTATTGCCAGGCTTCGCTCTCATGTAAGGGGGGGAAGTACAACAAGCATGTTGAAACATTTTCAGGCTGCACATAACCTGAACATTTGAGAACCGTGTCGTGTCTTCGACACGTGGAGAAGCAGCGACAGAGATGACGAAGCGTGCCCCTCTTCTTCTGCTTCAAACCTGCAGCCCCAGCTCCAGTGATAGTGGCGGTGAGTAACTAATGTTAACTGTTGCCGGTTAATTTCTATATTTGCTCACTTGTAGCCTTTAGGCTAAAATAAGGTTACCTCTTATGTCAACCAGGACTGCAGTAATGTTAGCTAGACTAGCGTTACCTAAGCATAGTCAGTGGCTAACGGTAACGTTAACATTAGCCTTTTAGTATGTGTCTGATAACATTAACGTTATCTTGCAGCCTACACCACACCAGAGTTTGCAGGTCTGTCTAATAAACTAGTGCTTTTTTTCTTTCTTTAGTTTATTTCGTGCATGAACACACTTACAGCATAACACATCACAGTTTCATATCATTTCACTTTACATCATGTCCGAAAAGGAGTAGGAAGAAGTAAAGCTTATTTAATCCTACCCCTTTCCCACTTCAGAGCGTTTACAAATATATACATCATTTACTGACATTTTATAATAAAATAACATCCGTGAATTAGTATATACAACAGTTGTGTAATGTGTAATTAAATAATTCAGTCATTATTAATATACTGAGATGAAGAATATCCCATTTTCAATAAGGTTGAAAGTATTTCTCATAATTCTTCTTTGTACTTTGTAAGCACTATTAATTTGAACAACCACGTAAAGTGGATCATATCAGTACAATGTTTAATTTCATTACTTTATCCAGTCCATCATTTAATTCCACATACTAACGCTAAAGACTTAGAAACAGACACCCTAGTCTTCACATTCAGCTAATTTCCCCCCTAATTCTATGCTGTCTGTCCCTCATTTCCCCTCCAGAACAAAGACGTGCAGTCATTCCTGGAGGAGGCCACACTGATGGACCCCAGAAGGTTTAGATACAGACTGAATGAGGATGTCGTCAAACCTATCTGTGTGTCCAAACTAGTTCCACGCCAAGTGAACGTGTTTTTTCCACCGTTGGCGACACGATTAGCGAAGAGCGGGTAGTACCTGATCCTGAAAAAGCAGACATGCTAATTTTTTGGAAGAAGAATTGTTGATTGATGACTGTGGCGTTCTTAGTGTCATAGTGTGTGTAGTTAGTATGTTCCAATAGCAGCAGATGTGCACTTTTTGGAGAGCTGTATTATTTTCAGTTTTATGCCAAAGGGACTGATTTTATTTAACACTATCTTATTATTTATACACCTAAGGGAGCTCATAAGTCATCTCAGGCAGATATGATGACAGCTGCTCATTAAAGGTCATATTATGATTATTTTCTACATGTAAATACTTCTTGTGGTCTACATAACATGTCATGGTGGTTCTTTGGTCAAAATGTTGCAAACATGACTATGTTTTACAGACCATCTTCAAGCCGTGCCTCCACTTCCACAGCCGTGGCGCACTTCCAGGGACGCGCGTCTCCGCTCTGCAGCAGCCGCCAGCTGCAATCATTCACCGGCAATCGGCGCACCTGTCGGTAATGAGGAAGCTGCTTTCATAAGCCTGCTGAACCGGCCACCAATCTTATGTTGGTACAGTAAACGATGATCATCCTGCTTGAGGCAATCCTGCTCTCTCCGTGTTTTGTCCCTCCGTGTTCTCAGTGTGTTTTCTTGTGTCGTCCCCGCAGTACCCTCCGTCACCTTAATAGTCAGCTGTGCGTCTCACTCTTCCCCGGATCTCCCTCTGGACTCTGATTGCCTCCCTCGATCCTTGACTTCCCTCGAATTGGACTCGGACTCGTAGACTTCTCTCTCCCCTGGACTTCCTCGTCTCTTGACAACATTTGGTAACACACACCTCAGCTAATCTACACACATAGTCACACACATACACTCTTGGATTTTGTCACACACCATTCTATAGTTTATTAGTATTGTTAATCATTATTATATATATATATATATATATATATATATATATATATATATATATATAATATATATATATATATATATATATATATATATATATATATATATATATATATATATATATATATATATAATAAATCTTTGTATATACACAATATTTATTTATTTATTTTATTTTATTTTTTTCTTATAAAATAAAAGTGAGCTTTTGTTAAACCAAATATTGTGTGTATTTTTCCATATACAACAACCTATCTGGATTCGATAAGCGGATTCGATAATGGGCTCGAACTGTGAAGTGTGAAGCGACTGGGATGGGAATCAGCACCTCCAAGTCCGAGTCCATGGTTCTCTCCCGGAAAAGGGTGGAGTGCCATCTCCGGGTTGGGGAGGAGATCTTGCCCCAAGTGGAGGAGTTCAAGTACCTCGGAGTCTTGTTCACGAGTGGGGGAAGAGTGGATCGTGAGATCGACAGGCGGATCGGTGCGGCGTCTTCAGTAATGCGGACACTGTATCGATCCGTTGTGGTGAAGAAGGAGCTGAGCCGGAAGGCAAAGCTCTCGATTTACCGGTTGATCTACGTTCCCATCCTCACCTATGGTCATGAGCTTTGGGTCATGACCGAAAGGACAAGATCACGGGTACAAGCGGCCGAAATGAGTTTTCTCCGCCAAGTGGCGGGGCTCTCCCTTAGAGATAGGGTGAGAAGCTCTGTCATTCGGGGGGAGCTCAAAGTAAAACCGCTGCTCCTCCACATCGAGAGGAGCCAGATGAGGTGGTTCGGGCATCTGGTCAGGTTGCCACCCGAACGCCTCCCTAGGAAGGTGTTTCGGGCACGTCCGACCGGTAGGAGGCCACGGGGAAGACCCAGGACACGCTGGGAAGACTATCTCTCCCGGCTGGCCTGGGAACGCCTCGGGATCCCCCGGGAGGAGCTGGACGAAGTGGCTGGGGAGAGGGAAGTCTGGGCTTCCCTGCTTAAGCTGCTGCCCCCGCGACCCGACCTCGGATAAGCGGAAGAAGATGGATGGATGGATGGATTCGATAATGGGCTCGAACTCGATAATTTCTTATCAAACATCATCCCTAGCTGCGACTGCCCTAAAGTTTTGTAATCAATCAGAAATATCAAGCAGCTAAAATGCGCCAAACATGGATATGAGCACAGAGGAACAGCCCGCCTACAATGGATGTGCTGCCGGGCACAAAATGGTGGATGAAACGTTTGTACACAGAGACAAGGTTGGGGTTTGTCAATTGAGGTTACCCTGTATTCATTAAAATTAGAAAAAACATTTCATTGAAAATAATAGTGGTTTCAATTTTCTTCGAGTCAGCGTTCCAGATGATTTTAGGGGGAAATGTATGTTCATCCTAGCTTTAAGTCTAATGTAAAAGGGACCTATAATGCAAAAAACACTTTTTGTACCAGTTTTTGTGTATTTGGGATCTGCATAAGTCCCCAAAATGTGAAATCAAACCTCGGAGGCATGGAGGGGATAGTTATGCTTTCCTTCATACTTCCTCCAAACAACTTCCCGAACTTGTGATGTTTTTCAAATTAGTGACGTCAGCGGCTATCTCCACATATCGGGGGTCGGCAACTCTCGTGGGTCTCTGGAGCTTTTTAAAAAATGTATGAAGATTGAAAAGGATCAGGAAAATATATATTTTTTGTTTTAAAATGGTCGGCGTGGCGAAGTAGGTAGAGTGGCCGTGGCAGCAATCGGAGGGTTGCTGGTTACTGGGGTTCAATACCCACCTTCTACTGTCCTAGTCACGTCCGTTGTGTCCTTGGGCAAGACACTTCACCCCTTGCTCCTGATGGCTGCTGGTTAGTGCCTTGCATGGCAGCTCCCGCCATCAGTGTGTGAATATGTGTGTGATTGGGTGAATGTGGGAATACTGTCAAAGCGCTTTGAGTACCTTGATGGTAGAAAAGCGCTATACAAGTATAACCCATTTATTTCTGTAGGAGGACAAACATGACACAAACCTCCCTAATTGTTACAAATCACATGCTTCAGTGATTAGAGACTATTTGGTGAGCACCGTTTTGTCCTACTAATTTTGGCAGTCCTTGAACCCACCGTAGTTTGTTTACATGTACAACTTTCTTCGACACTGCCACAGAAAGACGGGTTTTATGCCACTCCTTTTTTGTCTCATTTCGTCCACCAAACCTTTTATGCTGTGCCTGAAGACACAAAGGTGAGCTTTTTTGATGTTATTAACATGTGTGGAGTGCTAATCAGGCATATTAGGTCAGTGCATGACTGCAAGCTAACCGATGCTAACATGCTATTTAGGCTAGCTGTATATACATATTGCATCATTATGCCTCATGTGTAGGTATATTTGAGTTCATTTAATTTTCTTTACTTATGTCCTTTGTGAATTTAATTTATATTTGCATGTCAAATGACACATTATCTGTATGTAATATTGACTGCATTTCTGATAGTTGTTTGTGTGCTATGTTGTTCCAGACCACAGCAAACGTTACCCAGCTTGCAAAGATTGTAATAAATCCACTAGAAGAAGACAGCCTGCCGTTTCCTTTAACTTGGACACAAACATCTACACCTTTGGCATCTCTAAGACAGTCATTTCAAGGAGTTATCTTATCCTCTGAGAAGCCTCCATTTTACTAATGATTTTGAATGTTGTAAAAATGTGTAGAATAAATATTGCTTTTCAACATTTCTGTCAACAAAGATTTGTGTCAGCCTATGACACATAGTCATTTTGATAGTAGGCTAACATAACTAATATACACACTTACCTCATGTGTTGTCTTCATTATAACACTTATATACAACTTTTAAAGTCATTGTGATAGTAGGCTAATATAGCTAATATAGACACATCATGTCTTGTCTTTATTATAACACTTATATAAGACTTTTAAAGTCATTTTGATAGTAAGCTAATACAACTAATATAGACACTTACATCATGTCTTGTCTTTATAAGTGTTGTCATTATAACACTTATATAAGACTTTTAATTTTTTGCAGCTCCAGACATATTTTTTTTGTATGTGTTTTTGGTCCAATATGGCTCTTTCAACATTTTGGGTTGCCGACCCCTGCCATATATGGTAGCTGTACCCGAAGAGCTGTGTGCAAGTCCGCCATTGTAGTCAATAAGCTCCTACTTTTTCTCCATCCCTTGTTGTGGGACAGACTTGCTCGTACATGCACATGCATCCGCCGCTGTTGCCATTGCTAATACAAAGTAACGTATAGTTCGAACTTATATCTGTCAGTAGACTCGATAAGGAAGCGCTAAAAACTACCGGTACAACAAAGATGACGAGGAGAAGACAATGTCGAAGTGGAGGCACGGCTTGAAGATGGTCTGTAAAACATAGTCATGTTTGCAACATTTTGACCAAATAACCACCATTACATGTTATGTAGACCACAAGAAGTATTTACATGTAGAAAATAATCATAATATGACCTTTAATGAGCAGCTGTCATCATATCTGCCTGAGATGACTCATGAGCTCCTTTAGCTTGCCGTGTTGATAGATTGTGGGATTTTTTTCCCAAAATGTTGCTATTGTAAGATATTTTCTGTCCCAGTTGGGCCGTGCTTCATCACATGACATCAGTGGTTTGTGCAAAGAGCACTTTTATAAAAATGTGTTGAGATGATTAAAGGTAGGGTCGTGACATGGCTGGGAAATGAGGTGACAAGCAAGCAGCTGCTGATCCCGCTTGCATAACCTGTGATAGCATAGCACACACACACACACACACACACACACACACACACACACACACACACACACACACACACACACACACACACACACACACACACACGCGCGCGCATACACACACGCACATATGGGGTGCCAAGTGTAAAAATACAGGTATATTTCTCACATTTAGTCTTTTTTTAATTTTTTTTTACCACATTTAGGTTTAAATAAACGGTCAGTCTAAATGTTATATCTAAATGGTAAATCTAAATATAAATGTTAAATGCAACTCTAAATGTTAAATGCAACTCTAAATGTTAAACCTACATTAAAGGTTAAGTATACATTTGAATGTTGAATATAAATGTTAGGCATGCATCTAAGTATTAAATATGAATATAAATGTTAAATCTAACACTAAATGTTAAACCTAAATGTAAATGTTAAATATAAAGTGAAATGGTGAACTTAAATGTTAAACCTAAATGATACATCTGAATGTTAAGTATACGTCTAAATGTTAAATATATAAATGTTAAATAAAACACTAAATGTTAAATCTGAATGTTAAAGGCCTACTGAAACCCACTACTACCGACCACACAGTCTGATAGTTTATATATCAATGATGAAGTCTTAACATTGCAACACATGCCAAACGGCCGGGTTAGCTTACTAAAGTGCAATTTTAAATTTCGCGCAAAATATCCTGCTGAAAACGTCTCAGTATGATGATGCCTGCGCGTGACGTCACGGATTGTAGAGGACATTTTGGGACAGCATGGTGGCCAGCTATTAGTCGTCTGTTTTCATCGCAAAATTCCACGGTATTCTGGACATCTGTGTTGGTGAATCTTGTGCAATTTGTTCAACGAACAATGGAGACAGCAAAGAAGAAAGCTGTAGGTGGGAAGCGTTGTATTGCGGCAGGTGTTGTGCCGGATAACGCACCCCCGCCGTAGAATGCACCCCCTGACTGTTTTGCCGGATAACACAGCCGGTGTTCCATTGTTTACATTCCCGGAAGATGACAGTCAAGCTTTACCATTGGCCTGTGGAGAACTGGGACAACAGAGACTCTTACCAGGAGGACTTTGAGTTGGATACGCAGACACGGTGCCGTGAGTACGCATGGACCTGCGGCTTCCAAACATTTGATCGCTTGCCCATACGTGCGTGCCGCTATGTGCATGTCACGTACGTAACTTTGGGGACTTCGGGGAAATATATGTGCTGTATGAACTTTGGGGAGGTGAACAGTACTTTGGGCTGTGGGATTGAGTGTGTTGTGCAGGTGTTTGAGTTGTATTGGCGGGTTATATGGACGGGAGGGGGGAGGTGTTTGTTATGCGGGATTCATTTGTGGCATTTTGAATATAAGCCTGGTTGTGTTGTGGCTAATAGAGTATGTATATGTCTTGTGTTTATTTACTGTTTTAGTCATTCCCAGCTGAATATCAGGTCCCACCCGCCTCTCACAGCATCTTCTCTATCTGAATCGCTCCCACTGCCCTCTATAGTCCTTCACTCTCACTTTCCTCATCCACAAATCTTTCATCCTCGCTCAAATTAATGGAGAAATCGTCGCTTTCTCAGTCCGAATCGCTCTCCTTGCTGGTGGCCATGATTGTAAACAATGTGCAGATGTAAGAACTCCACAACCTGTGACGTCACGCTACTCGTCTGCTACTTCCGGTAGAGGCAAGGCTTTTTTATCAGCGACCAAAAGTTGCGAACTTTATCGTTGATGTTCTCTACTAAATCCTTTCAGCAAAAATATGGCAATATCGCGAAATGATCAAGTATGACACATAGAATGGACCTGCTATCCCCGTTTGAATAAGAAAATCGCATTTCAGTAGGCCTTTAAAGAAAACATCTAAATGTTAAATATATAAATCTACATGTCTAATATAACACTAAATGTTAAATCTAAACGTTACATCTAAATGTTAAATCTAAATGTTGAATCTAAATATATATGTCAAATAAAAATCTAAAAGTTAGTTCTAAATGTAAATCCTAAATGTTAAATGTAAATCCTAAATGTTAAATACAAATGTTGAATCTAAATATAAATGTTAATTAATTTAAATGTTGAATCTAAATGGTAAATCTAAATATCAAATCTCAGTATTGACTCTAAATCCATCCATCCATCCATCCATCCATTCATGCATTTTCTACCGCTTGTCCCAATCCGACGACTCTAAGCCACAAAAACACGCCCACTTCTCTGCTTCTTGATGCACGGACACGCCCACATCTCTGACTGACTGCGGGAGACGCGAAAGATGACCGACGATTAATGACAACCGAATGCCAATAAAGTTGCATATTGTTAGCTCCGAACATGTAAGTGTGTTGTCCCCCCCCCCCCCCCCCTACATCAACGGCGAGCGTGTAGAGAGGGTCCACACCTTCAGGTACCTTGGAGTCCACATCTCTAATGACTTCTCCTGGACAGTCAACACCACATCAATCATCAAGAAGGCTCAGCAGCGGCTACACTTCCTTAGAGTCCTCGGGAAGTACAACCTGAAGCCTGACCTGCTGCTGACCTTCTACCGCTCGTCCATCGAGAGCCTGCTGACCTACTGTATTACGGTATGGTACGGCAGCTGCACTGCAGCAGACAGGGAGAGGCTGCAAAGAGTGGTCAAGACGGCTCAGAAGATCATCGGCCGCCCTCTCCCCTCTCTGACGGACATCTACACCTCCCGCTGCCTCAACAGAGCCAGTGCCATCATCAAGGACAGCACCCACCCTGGCTCTGACCTGTTCCACCTGCTGCCCTCTGGGAAGCGCTACAGGTGCATTAAAACCAAAACAAACAGGCTAAAGAACAGCTTCTTCCCCAGGGCCATAACCATCCTGAACGGACTGCCCCATTGTCCCTCATAACTGCCTTCTATTCGGTGCAATAACCCATTTCACCAACCACCCTGTTTTTGTTTTGTTTTTTTCATGTATATATTCATTCACATTCACTTCTACATTTTTTATATTTCTATATATTTGCACATTGTTTTTCTTTTTCTAGCATGCACACATCGCACTGTATGGAATGGCCTCAATCTCGTTACCTTGCGTAATGACAATAAAGCTGATTCTGATTCTGATTCTGATTCTGATTCTGATTCTAAAGATAACAAGGCATTCTAACAGCTGAGCGCTTTTTAACTTGCGTCAGAAAATGTATTATTAATTAACTATGCTGATTTTTTTTGTTCTTTTTTTTTACAGTTTTTACATTCAGCACACCACACACACACTTACACACACTTTTTTTACCTGCGCTTGTAGGCCGTCCACAGAGGCCTCCGTGAGGACTTTACTCCCGGCCTTTCCCATGCTTCCAACTCACCAGCCGTTACCTGACACACAAACACACAAAAAGCCCCATTTGCATGCATTTCAAATTGGTGCGAGCACGTTTACAGAGTCACGCGTCACCCTAGAGCTCCGAGACCTTTTGGAAATAATTCCCATGCTTCCAACTCACCAGCCGTTACCTGACACACAAACACACAAAAAGCCCCATTTGCATGCATTTCAAATTGGTGCGAGCACGTTTACAGAGTCACGCGTCACCCTAGAGCTCCGAGACCTTTTGGAAATAATTTTCCTCTTTGGATATTGATGCTCGTCCGGACAGAAGGGCGACACGGCAGTGTGGCTGGATCAAAAAAGACGTCGGAGACGCTTTACTGAACCAAAAGTTCCTTTTTTACAAGCGAGCGCCATTATGCAGGAGTGCAGTTCCCTGGAGGAGGTCAGGTCAAGAAAATGAGGCACTCCTAACTTGGAGAAGCCAAACCATCAGTTTTTTGTATTCCTCCTTCCTGTCTCTGGGTGTGTGCTAAGTCAGGAGAGCACATCCTGACCATACAAGGAAATGTTTATGTGTAAGTGTCCGGAAAACCACTGCTTTAAGTCATAACTTAAATGTCGGCGTTGAGCTAGACAGGTAGTCTCTTCTTAAAGATATGGTTATCACTTTTGCAGTCCGAAGTCCCAATTAGGGCCTCTTTCCTACGAGAAGTGATCCAATCCACCTGCGAATATCAAACTGCTCGAACTGAAATACCGCTATTTACAAACCCCGTTTCCATATGTGTTGGGAAATTGTCCATCCATCCATTTTCTACCGCTTAGTCTCTTCGGGGTCGCGGGGGGCGCTGAAGCCTATCTCAGCTACAATCAGGCGGAAGGCGGGGTAAACCCTGAACAAGTCGCCACCTCATCGCAGGGCCAACACAGATAGACAGACAACATTCACACTCACATTCACACACTAGGGCCAATTTAGTGTTGCCAATCAACCTATCCCCAGGTGCATGTCTTTGGAGGTGGGAGGAAGCCGGAGTACCCGGAGGGAACCCACGCAGTCACGGGGAGGACATACAAACTCCACACAGAAAGATCCCGAGGCCGGGATTGAACTCACGACTACTCAGGATCTTCGTATTGTGAGGCAGACGCACTAACCCCTCTTTCACCGTGCTGCCCTGTTGGGAAATTGTGTTAGATGTAAACATAAACGGAATACAATGATTTGCAAATCGTTTTCAACCCATATTCAGTTGAATATGCTACAAAGACAACATATTTGATGTTCAAACTGATAAACATTTTTTTTTTGCAAATAATCATTAACTTTAAAATTTGATGGCAGCAACACATGACAAAGAAGTTGAGAAAGGTGGCAATAAATTCTGATAAAGTTGAGGAATGCTCATCAAACACTTATTTGGAACATCCCACAGGTGAACAGGCAAATTGGGAACAGGTGGGTGCCATGATTGGGTATAAAAGTAGATTCCATGAAATGCTCAGTCATTCACAAACAAGGATGGGGTGGGGTTCACCACTTTGTCAAAAAATGCGTGAGCAAATTGTTGAACAGTTTAAGAAAAACCTCTCTCAACCAGCTATTGCAAGGAATTTAGGGATTTCACCATCTACGGTCCGTAATATCATCAAATGGTTCAGAGAATCTGGAGAAATCACTGCACCTAAGCAGCTAAGCCCATGACATTCGATCCCTCAGACTGTACTGCATCAACAAACGACATCAGTGTGTAAAAGATATCACCACATGGGCTCAGGAACACTTCAGAAACCCACTGCCAGTAACTACAGTTGGTCGCTACATCTGTAAGTGCAAGTTAAAACTCTCCTATGCAAGGCGAAAACCGTTTATCAACAACACACAGAAACGCCGCTCAGGCCCGCTTCGCTGGGCCTGAGCTCATCTAAGATAGACTGATACAAAGTGGAAAAGTGTTCTGTGGTCTGACGAATCCACATTTCAAATTGTTTTTGGAAACTGTGGATGTCGTGTCCTCCGGACCAAAGAGGAAAAGAACCATCCGGATTGTTATAGGCGCAAAGTTGAAAAGCCAGCATCTGTGATGGTATGGGGGTGTGTGAGGCGCCATTAATGCTGAAAGGTACATACAGGTTTTGGAGCAACATATGTTGCCATCCAAGCAACGTCACCATGGACGCCCCTGCTTATTTCAGCAAGACAATGCCAAGCCACGTGTTACATCAACGTGGTTTCATAGTAAAAGAGTGCGGGTACTAGACTGGCCTGCCTGTAGTCCAGACCTGTCTCCCATTGAAAAGGTGTGGCGCATTATGAAGCCTAAAATACCACAACGGCGACCCCCGGGCTGTTGAACAACTTAAGCTGTACATCAAGCAAGAATCGTAAATAATTCCACCTGAGAAGCTTAAAAAATGTGTCTCCTCAGTTCCCAAACGTTTACTGAGTGTTGTTAAAAGGAAAGGCCATGTAACGCAGTGGTGAACATGCCCTTTCCCAACTACTTTGGCACGTGTTGCAGCCATGAAATTCTAAGTTAATTATTATTTGCAAAAAAATATATAAAGTTTATGAGTTTGAACATCAAATATCTTGTCTTTGTGTGCATTCAATTGAATATGGGTTGAAAAGGATTTGCAAATCATTGTATTCCGTTTATATTTACATCTAACACAATTTCCCAACTCATATGGAAACGGGGTTTGTATATATGTTTTTTTTTTCAAAGAACTAAAATTAGAGATGTCCGATAATGGCATTTCTGCCACACAACACACAACATCCGGATTCCAATCATGCACTGCTTCAAAACTACGGCAAGTAGTAATGTCCAAAATTTCCTGGCGGACAAACAATATTGGGGGCGTGCCTTAAAGGCACTGCCTTTAGCATCGTCTCTCACCTGAAAAGGAGACTATTATATATGTCTCCGTTATCCATAGGTTTATCTATAACCCATAACACGGTGGCCGAATGGATATAGTCTCTCATGAACGGTCAGAGAAGCACAAGGCGACGGCTGCGCAGTATTATGGGCCACCTTGCAAGCAACATCCCGTTCTCATTTGCGGATGTTTTCAACAAATCCGTGAAGGATATGTTCCCGGATTCAGAGATCGCTCGCCAGTACTCAAATGGCAAAACAAAGGCTACTCAAATAGTGAAAGGTAAGTGTCATTTTTTTTTAAGTAGAACAACTGTGTTTTAATTACTGTATACTGTACTATATATATATATATATATATATATATATATATATATATATGTATATATATATATATATATATATGTATATATATATATATATATATATATAAATATATATATATATATATATATATATATATATATATATATATATATATATATATATATATATATATATATATATTAGGGGTGTGGGAAAAGAATCGATTCAAATTCGAATCGCGATTCTCACGTTGTGCGATTCAGAATCGATTCTCATTTTTAAAAATTCTATTTTTTTTAAATTTTATTTACTTATTTTTCAATCCAACAAAACAATACACAGCAATACCATAACAATGCAATCCAATTCCAAAACCAAACCCGACCCAGCAACACTCAGAACTGCAAAAACAGAGCAATTGAGAGGAGACACAAACACGACACAGAACAAACCAAAAGTAGTGAAACAAAAATGAATATTATCAACAACAGTATCAATGTTAGTTACAATTTCAACAGAGCAGTGATTAAAAATCCCTCATTGACATTATCATTAGACATTTATAAAAAAAAAAAAAAGAAGAACAATAGAGTCACAGTGGATTACACTTACATCTCATAAACTTGACAACACACTGTGTCCAATATTTTCACATAGATAAAATAAGTCATATTTTTGGTTCATTTAATAGTTAAAACAAACTAACATTATTGCAGTCAGTTGATAAAACATTGTCCTTTACAATTATAAAAGCTTTTTACAAAAATCTACTACTCTGCTTGCATGTCAGCAGACTGGGGTAGATCCTTATGAAATCCTATGTATTGAATAGACAGAGAATTGTTTTGAATCGGGAAAAAAAATTGTTTTTGAATCGAGAATCGTGTTGAATTGAAAAAAACAAATCTATTTTGAAACGAATCGTGACCCCAAGAATCGATATTGAATCGAATCGTGGGACACCCAAAGATTCACAGCTGTGTGCAGGCGCCAAGTCCTGTTGGAACTTGAAATCTCCATCTCCATAGAGCAGGTCAGCAGCAGGAAGCATGAAGTGCTCTAAAACTTGCTGGTAGACGGCTGCGTTGACCCTGGATCTCAGGAAACAGAGTGGACCGACACCAGCAGATGACATGGCACCCCAAACCATCACCCAACCATGCAAATTTTGCATTTCCTTTGGAAATCGAGGTCCCAGAGTCTGGAGGAAGACAGGAGAGGCACAGGATCCACGTTGCCTGAAGTCTAGTGTAAAGTTTCCACCATCAGTGATGGTTTGGGGTGCCATGTCATCTGCTGGTGTCGGTCCACTCTGTTTCCTGAGATCCAGGGTCAACGCAACCGTCTACCAGCAAGTTTTAGAGCACTTCATGCTTCCTGCTGCTGACCTGCTCTATGGAGATGGAGATTTCAAGTTCCAACAGGACTTGGCGCCTGCACACAGCGCAAAATCTACCCGTGCCTGGTTTACGGACCATGGTATTTCTGTTCTAAATTGGCCCGCCAACTCCCCTGACCTTAGCCCCATAGAAAATCTGTGGGGTATTGTGAAAAGGAAGATGCAGAATGCCAGACCCAAAAACGCAGAAGAGTTGAAGGCCACTATCAGAGCAACCTGGGCTCTCATAACACCTGAGCAGTGCCAGAAACACATCGACTCCATGCCACGCCGCATTAACGCAGTAATTGAGGCAAAAGGAGCTCCAACCAAGTATTGAGTATTGTACATGCTCATATTTTTCATTTTCATACTTTTCAGTTGGCCAACATTTCTAAAAATCCCTTTTTTGTATTAGCCTTAAGTAATATTCTAATTTTGTGACACACGGAATTTTGGATTTTCATTTGTTGCCACTTCAAATCATCAAAATTAAATGAAATAAACATTTGAATGCATCAGTCTGTGTGCAATGAATAAATATAATGTAAGAAATACTTTAATTTCAGTGAATTCTAGCTATAAATATACTCCTCCCCCCTTAACCCCACCCCCCTCCCCCCCTCTACCCCGCCCACCCCCACCCCTCCAATCTCCTGAATTTGGAGGTCTCAAGGTTGGCAAGTATGATATTTGTAACAGTGTTAAAGTTGTTTATACGACCACCCTCAGTGTGACCTGTATGGCTGTTGATCAAGTATGCTATGCATTCACTTGTGTGTGTGTAAAAGCCGCATATAGTATGTGACTGGGCCGGCACGCTGTTTGTATGGAGGAAAAGCGAGAGAAATGCCATTTACTGTAATGATACCAAGGACAAGAGCGTATCTAGTCGATACTACTATGATTACTTTGATATTTTTTATCGTCACAAAATAGTTTGTGATTTTTTATTGTTTATAAACTCAGGAAATATGTCACATGAGGACTTTGAATATGACCAATGTATGACCCTGTAACTACTTGGTATCGGACCGATACCTAAATGTGTGGTATCATTCAAAACTAATGTAAAGCAAACAACAGAAGATAAGTGATTATTACATTTTAACAGAAGTGTCGATAGAACATGTTAAAACAGAAAATAACCATTTATTAACAGTAAATGAACAAGTAGATTAATAATCCATTTTTAAAGTTTGTCCCTCATAATGTTGACAAAACAATATAATGATAAATGACACAATATGTTACTGCATATGTCAGCAGCTACATTGGGAACCTTTGTTTGTTTACTTACTACTAAAAGCAGGGGTGTCAATGCCGCATGGAGGAAAATCTATTCCCACGCGGCCCGGATGAGAGAAATTATCAATCAATCAATCAATCAATCTTTATTTATATAGCCCTAAATCACAAGTGTCTCAAAGGGCTGCACAAGCCACAACGACATCCTCGGTACAAAGCCCACATACAGGCAAGGAAAAACTCACCCCAGTGGGACGTCGATGTGAATGACTATGAGAAACCTTGGAGAGGACCGCATATGTGGGTAACCCCCCCCCTCTAGGGGAGACCGAAAGCAATGGATGTCGAGTGGGTCTGACATAATATTGTGAGAGTCCAGTCCATAGTGGATCCAACATAATAGTAAGAGTCCAGTCCATAGTGGGGCCAGCAGGACACCATCCCGAGCGGAGACGGGTCAGCAGCGCAGAGATGTTCCCAGCCGATGCACAGGCGAGCGGTCCACCCCGGGTCCCGACTCTGGACAGCCAGCACTTCATCCATGGCCACCGGACCTGTGCCCCCCCCCCCTCAAGGAAAAGGGGAGCAGAGGAGAAAAGAAAAGAAACGGCAGATCAACTGGTCTAACAGGGGGGCTATTTAAAGGCTAGAGTATACAAATGAGTTTTAAGATGGGACTTAAATGCTTCTACTGAGGTAGCATCTCTAATTGTTACCGGGAGGGCATTCCATAGTACTGGAGCCCGAATAGAAAACGCTCTATAGCCCGCAGACTTTTTTTGGGCTCTGGGAATCACTAATAAGCCGGAGTTCTTTGAACGCAGATTTCTTGCCGGGACATATGGTACAATGCAATCGACAAGATAGGACGGAGCTAGACCGTGTAGTATTTTATACGTAAGTAGTAAAACCTTAAAGTCACATCTTAAGTGCACAGGAAGCCAGTGCAGGTGAGCCAGTATAGGCGCAATATGATCAAACTTTCTTGTTCTTGTCAAAAGTCTAGCAGCCGCATTTTGTACCAACTGTAATCTTTTAATGCTAGACATAGGGAGACCCGAAAATAATACGTTACAGTAGTCGAGACGAGACGTAACGAACGCATGAATAATGATCTCAGCGTCGCTAGTGGATAAAATAGAACGAATTTTAGTGATATTACGGAGATGAAAGAAGGCCGTTTTAGTAACACTCTTAATGTGTGATTCAAACGAGAGAGTTGGGTCGAAGATAATACCCAGATTCTTTACTGATTCGCCTTGTGTAATTGTTTGGTTGTCAAATGTTAAGGTAGTATTATTAAATAAATGTCGGTGTTTAGCAGGACCGATAATCAGCATTTCCGTTTTCTTGGCGTTGAGTTGCAAGAAGTTAGCGGACATCCATTGTTTAATTTCATTAAGACACGCCTCCAGCTGACTACAATCCGGCGTGTTGGTCAGCTTTAGGGGCATGTAGAGTTGGGTGTCATCTGCATAACAATGAAAGCTAACACCGTATTTGCCTAGCGGCAGCATGTATATACTAAAGAGTGCAGGGCCAAGAACCGAACCCTGAGGGACTCCGCACGTTACCTTAACATAGTCCGAAGTCACATTATTATGGGAGACGCATTGCATCCTGTCAGTAAGATAAGAGTTAAACCACGACAAAGCTAAGTCTGACATACCAATACGTGTTTTGATACGCTCTAATAAAATATTATGATCGACGGTATCGAAAGCAGCGCTAAGATCAAGAAGCAGCAACATAGATGACGCATCAGAATCCATCGTTAGCAGTAGATCATTAGTCATTTTTGTGAGGGCTGTCTCCGTAGAGTGATTTGCCCTGAAACCGGATTGAAAAGGTTCACAGAGATTGTTAGACACTAAGTGTTCATTTAGCTGCTGTGCGACAATTTTTTCGAGGATTTTTGAAATAAAGGGAAGGTGGGACACCGGTCGGTAGTTTACCATGAGGTCAGGATCAAGGTTAGGTCTTTTGAGCAGAGGATGAATAACCGCTTTCTTGAATGCTAGGGGAACAGTGCCAGAGGAAAGTGATAAGTTTATAATATTTAGCACTGATGGACCTAATAATACAAAAAGCTCCTTGATAAGTTTCCCAGGAAGTGGGTCAAGTAAACATGTTGTTTGTTTTACCCCACTTACACGCTGTAATAGTTCCTCTAATGTTATTTCATCAAAAAGAGAGAGACTATTTTGTATTGCAGTATCCGTCGTAGATACAGTTGTATCTGTGTTCATAGAACCCAGTTGTAGCTGGGATGCGTTGTCTTTAATCTCCTTTCTAATGAGTTCAATTTTCTTATTAAAGAAATTCATAAAGTCATCTGCCGAGTGGGTGGAGCTATTGGGAGGAGTCCCTTGTTGGGTTAGCGATGCTACTGTACTAAACAAAAATTTAGGGTCGTTTTTGTTGAGGCGGATGAGATTTGAGTAATATTTAGCTTTAGCTAAGGTAAGCATGCGTTTATACGATATTAAACTATCACTCCATGCTTGATGGAAAACCTCAAGCTTGGTCGCGCGCCATTTGCGTTCCAACTTTCTACATGATAATTTATGAGCTCTGGTTTCCTCTGTAAACCATGGGGTGCGCCTTTTAGGGGCCCTTTTTTGTTTTAGCGGTGCTATACTATCAATGGTTTTGCGCAGGGCATTGTCAAAGTTGTTAGTGAGGTTATCAATAGAGCCGACATAATTTGGGAATGGTGCCATTACCGGAGGCAGTAGGTCAGCAAGAGTCATCGTTGTGGCAGCATTAATGTTGCGGCTGCTATTATAGCAGTTATTATTATTATTAGTTTGTTGACAATGAGTCAGAACTTCGAATTTTATAAGGTAATGATCGGACATTACTTTAGTATACGGGAGTACCATAACTTTGGAGGTGGTGACACCCCTGACCAGCACTAGATCTATCGTATTGCCGTTGCGATGCGTAGGTTCATTTATTATTTGTGTAAGACCACAGCTATCAATTATAGTCTGGAGCGCCACGCACTGAGGGTCCGATGGGGTATTCATATGGATATTAAAGTCCCCCATTATGATTATATTGTCTGCGTGCGTCACTAGATCAGCAACGAACTCTGAGAATTCATTAATAAAGTCCGAGTAGGGCCCTGGGGGGCGGCAGATAACAGCCATATCGAGAGGCAGCGGTGCGACAGACCTCATAGAAAGCACCTCAAACGATTTGTATTTATTATTTAGGTTAGGGGTAAGGTTAAAGTTTTCATTGTATATTAGTCCGACCCCCCCACCCCTTTTAAGGGGACGGGCAATATGCGCATTCGTATAGTTAGGAGGAGATGCCTCATTTAGGGCAAAAAATTTGTCTGGTTTGAGCCAGGTTTCGCTAAGACCAATGACGTTAAGATTGTTGTCTCTAATGACCTCATTAACTAATAACGTTTTGGGAGACAATGATCTTATGTTTAAAAAGCCCATATTATAAGTATTGGGCTGTTTTGACGAGTTTTTGTTTAAATTATCCGTAGTAGAAATATTAATAATGTTGCGTTTATTATACGTAGTGCACTTTAAATAGTTTCGACCATATCTAGGAATTGATACGACGGGAATTTTCAGATTGTTTGCTTGATGCTGCGATTGACTGAACGCATCATGATTTGCCACCTCAGTAGAATGCATATCTACCCCGGACACATTCACAACAGAAAACACATTATGTGAGTTGTGTGTTATTCTAAGAAAATTGCTATGCGTACAGGAATTATCCAGCCTGGTGCTGGCTAGTTCTAGCTTAACTGACTCCTCACCCGGACTAGCAGGCTCTGTAATTGCCTGTGACCGGGCTTGCTCTAGTGTAGTTAGTCAAATGTGACTTAAACAGTAGTCTATGTTCTTAGACAGGATGATGGCGCCTTCCTGGTTAGGGTGAAGGCCGTCCCTCATCAGCAAGCCTGGTTTGCCCCAGAAAGAGGGCCAATTATCAATAAACGTTAGTCCCTGTTGTCTACAGAAGCTAGCCAGCCACTTGTTAAGCGAGACTAATCTGCTATACCTCTCATCATTGCCTCTCGCAGGCAGGGGGCCAGAGACAATTACTCGATGCCTGGACATCTTTCTAGCGAGATCACAAGTCCTGGCTATGTTTCTCTTTGTAATCTCTGACTGTCTCATCCTAGTGTCATTGGAGCCAACGTGTACAACTATATTCGCATAACTAGTGGTGCGATTAGCCTGTCGTACGTGTTTACTAGGCCTGTTGCGAGTTAGCTCCCTAAGATTAGCCTCAATGTCAGGTGCTCGGGCCCCCGGGATGCACTTAATTGTGGCTGGTTTGCTAAGCTTTATGTTTCGGGTGATGGAGTCCCCTATGACTAAGGTGTGGTGCCCGGTAGACTGGGGTGTAGGACTAGCTAAAGAGCTAAATCTATTATGCGTCTCAACCGGTACACCGTAGCTTGTAGGCCGCTTAGGACTACTACAGGCTGGGCTAGTTAGCTCGCTACAGCTAACGCTAGCAGATGTGTCCGCAACATCTAAAGTTACAAGATTACTCTGCTCTAACTGGCGGACACGGCCCTCTAGCAGAGCCAGCCTCTCCGTGAGTAAGGTGCAAGACGCGCAGGAAGCCATACTCACGGTGTTTTCTGTCACCGAGTGAAGTTCCTGCTGTCTTCCGAGAAGTCCTGGTCACGGTGTGCAGGAGTAGACTCCTTCTGACCGGCGCCCGGCGACGCCTTTCTCCGCGCTAGCTTCGTTAGCTTAGCAGCTAGCTAGCTGCGGGAGGGGTGGAGAGACAGAGATCGGGTGATTTGCAAGTTAAATAGTACTACTAAATATGTTGAGAAAGTAATAAAGAAAGCTGCAGAACAATTTAAAAGCACACAAATAGAACGATACTTAGCTTTTTCGAAACAGCGAGCAGTCAGCGAGCAGTCACGCACGGTGAACCGGAACCGGAAATATAAAAAAAATAAAAAAATAAAAAAATATGGCATGATAACTTAAAAATAAAGACAACTTCGGATCGTTTTCTTTGTTTTACTTTGGCCCGAAAGTGAACAAGCACATTCTGAAAATGTACATATCACAACTAATCCCCTTGGCAAAACACTTCAAGTTAGTTGAAAGTTCAATTGGTGCAGTTTCAAAAACACCATGAAGAACACAATGAACTTAGACTTCATCTCAGTGTTTCTACAAAGTAATTAAACTTGAAGTCACAGCCCATCTAGGATTGAACAAAACAACAAATAAAGCATAAATAAAAAGTCATTTGCCATTTCCATGGTTCACTTTTTTTAAATGTACACAGAAGACAATAATTTCCACAGAACTATATTAATGTGCAGAGTCTCATGCAGCATTTGAAGTGTTAATTTTACTCCACTTTGTTTTATGTTGTGTCGAGGAGGAGGAGTCACAGCCCCCCTTTACCGTGTACCTCTTGCTTGGTTTAAACTATTTGCTTGCCTAACAGAATTGCTATTGTGACATCCAGTGGACACATTTGGAACAGCAGTTTCTTTCCTTTGAAAATGCAGCTTAATTTTACACTTAGCAAACTCATCTCGCATGTTTGACATCTTTAACGAGGCCACGATCGAAATGTGTTGTGTGCTGCAAAGAAGCTGGTCCCAAAAACACTGCGAGTGTTCGTACAGCCGGAGCGGATCAATAAGATGTCAGACGTACACAGATGTGGTTTCCCTACACAGATGGAGTTTCTCTACACCAGGCCAGGGCAATTATATTGACTCGGGGGGCCAAATTTAGAGAAAAAAATGAACACTAATGCAAAACCTCACAATGATGTCTAATTGAAAGCTAAAAACGTTATGACAGACCGCCTTAAAAAAGGAATGGAATTTTACATGTTTTTACTAAATGAGACACCCAGAATGAAAATAAAGAATGTGGGATTTACAATATTATCTATGAACGATAAAACACTGAATATTGACAGCCTATGCACGTCACACCCCCTCTCTATCGACATATTTAAAATCTAGCGAAACGCAACAAAAATGCAACAAACAGTCAAATATGAACGCGAAGGGTAAAATAAACCCCCACCTCCAATCTGATATATCTGATACATCACTAAGCTTTAGGACTAAAATCTTCTTCCACATCTGTTCCTGACACCCGCATTTCAGAATGGCTGCCCTGGAAACACTCTGTGGAAACGCTCCCCACCCACACTGCTTGGTGCCTCGTCTGAGCTGCTGTGACTTAGATTACCATAGTAACTAATTAGATTACCATAGTAACCAACTAGTTTACCATAGTAACTAATTAGATTACCATAGCAACTAAATAGATTACCATAGTAACTAGTATATCATGCAAAAGTGCAGATTCCAGCCATTGAAATACTTTGTATTTAGTATTTAGTTTCTATGTGAAAACATCACTGCACATCACAATGGCAGCTACAGTTTCCATTTTAAAGATCTAAAAAAATTATTTGGGAATGTCCGACGGGCCAGATTGAAAAATTTAACGGGCTGCATGCGGCCCCCGGGCCTTAATTTGCCCAGGTCTGCTCTACACAGATGTAGTTTCTCCACACAGATGTAGTTTCTCCACTCTGCTTCTGTTTGCGCAGCACCAAACAACAACCAAAGGATAACGAGGTGATTTCCTTCCTCACTGGCAGGTTACATAACCGCCAATGAGTCGTCTTTTCAGGCCACGGCGTGTCCCCCGGCCCTCAGCTCCCCGTGCACTTACCTCAGGGTCAGTCAGAGGTGCTCCTTGGCTCCGCACAGAGAAGTCCAAACAAAATAATACTAACGTATTCCACCTTTGCTTGTGTTCGGAGCTCTCCTGCCAGATGTTGGTATCATCGTTATGACTAAATCCCACTTGTATCAGACCCAGCATTCTGGATTAAGCAGCACAGCCAATGGCCACGTCTGCCATGGCACTGAAACGGGTGGTGCCCTTTAAGGGCGGTGCTCTGCAGCTCTCACTGCACATTTTAGGATGGCAACCCCTATATATTAGGGGTGTCAAACGTACGTCCCGCAGGCCGGGTCAGGCCCGCGAGCAGGTTTTATTCGGCTCGCCAAATGTATAAAGGCATACATATGTATAAATAAATATGAGCTGAACTGTTTAATGAAAGAAACTGCTGTTCTTAGTGTGTCCACTAGATGTCGCAATAGCAATTCTGTTCACAAGCGACATTGAATGATCACTTTAATTGATGTAGCAGACCAATTAAATGATGTGACAGACCACTTTAAATGACAAGGCAGACCACATAAATGATGTAGGAGACCACATAAATGATGTGACCGACCACATAAATGATGTGGCAGACCACATACATGATGTGGAAGACCACTTTAAATGATGTGGCAGACTACTTTAAATGATGTGGCAGACCACATACATGATGTGGAAGACAACATAAATGATGTTGCGGACCACATTAAATGTTGTAGCAGGCCACATAAATGAAATGGCGGACCACATTAAATTATGTGGCAGACCACAAAAATGTTGTGGAAGACCACTTTAAATGATATGGCAGACCACATAAATGATGTCGCGGACCACATTAAATGTTGTAGCAGACCACATAAATGAAAAGATATGGAAGACCAATTTAAATTATGTGGTGGTCCACATTAAATGTTGTGGCAGACCACACAAATGATATGGAAGATCACTTTAAATGATGTGGCAGGCCACATAAATGAGGTGGCATACCACATACATGAAGTGGCAGACCACATACATAATTTGGCAGTCCACATTAAATGATGTGGCAGACCACATAAATGACGTGGTAGTCCACGTTAAATGATGTGGCAAGCTACTTTAAATGATGTGGCAGACCACATAAATGATGTGGCGGACCACATTAAATGTCGTGGCAGACCACATAAAATAATGTGGAAGACCACATAAATGATGTGGCAGTCCACATTAAATGAGGAGGCGAACCACATAAATGAGGTGGCGGGTCACCTTAAATGAGGTGGCAGACCACGTAAAAAAATGTGGACGACCACATTAAATGATGTGACTGACCACATAAAATATGTGGCAGACCACATTAAATGATGCACGGATCACATAAATGATGTTGGCAGACCACATTAAATGATGTGGTAGACCACATAAATGATGTGGCGGACCACTTTAAATGTTGTGGCAGACCACATAAATGATGTGGCAGACCACATAAATTATGTGACTGACCACATAAATTATGTGACAGACCACATAAATGAGGTGGCAGTCCACATAAATGAGGCGGCAAACTACTTTAAATGATGTGGACGACCACATTAAATGAGTTCGCAAACCACTTAAATGAAGTGGCGGTCCACTTATTGGAGGTGGCGGACCACTTTAAATGATGTGGCAAACTACTTTAAATGATGTGGAAGACCAAAATTAAATGATGTGGGGGTTCACATTAAATGATGTGGACGACCACATTAAATGACGTTGCAAACCACAGTGAATGATGTGGGAGGCCACACTAAACAAAGTAACAGGTCACTTTGAATAACGTGGCGATCCACAGAAAATTATGTGGCCGTCCACATTAAATGATATGGACGACCACATTAAATGAGGTGGCGGACAACAGTGAATGATGTTGGAGGCCACACTAAACAATTTAAATAATGTGGCGGGCCAAATAAAACAATGTGCAGGGGCGTGGCGGGGTATGGGGGGGGGGGCACATAAAACGATGTGGCAACCCAGATGTGTCAAAGTCTGTGTTGTTGACCTGATGGAACCATTTCACCCCCTGGATTCTCCTGAAAGCTCTGATCTGTCCAGCCTGGCTGCCAGGGTGTTGCTCAGGGGCCATGGCGGTCACCATGGAGACACTCATTTCCTGCACATCTCTGTGCTGCGACCTGTGGTGATGTGTGTTGTGGAACATGATGCAGAGCACATCTATCATATGGAGGCTACCACCTTCTCTGGTACAGCGCGACCAAGACAACAGAACCTATTTTTTGGCACCATGGCGTGCGCTGGAATGATCCACATTAAGATAAAGGCACGTTGCAAGAATATTTATCATTACGGGAAGGCGTGGCGCAGTTGGGAGTGTGGCCTAGCGTGTTCTCTCTCCATCGTCTGCGACCTCCTTTCTCACACCCATTTGTGCGTAACTGTGCCAGTTTGCACGTCCTTTCCACACGTGCAACATCCTTTTATAATTTTAAAGCTTGTAGATGCCATCCATCCATCCATCCATCCATCTTCTTCCGCTTATCCGAGGTTGGGTCGCCAGGGCAGCAGCCTAAGCAGGGAAGCCCAGACTTTCCTCCCCCCAGCCACTTCGTCCAGCTCCTCCCGGGAGACCCTGAGGCGTTCCCAGGCCAGCCGGGAGACATAGTCTTCCCAACGTGTCCTGGGTCTTCCCCGTGGCCTCCTACCGGTTGGACGTGCCCTAAACACCTCCCGAGGTAGGCGTTTGGGTGGCATCCTGACCAGATGCCCGAACCACCTCATCTGGCTCCTCTCGATGTGGAGGAACAGTGGCTTTACTTTGAGCTCCCCCCGGATGGCAGAGCTTCTCACCCTATCTCTAAGGGAGAGCCCCGCCACCCGGCGGAGAAAACTCATTTCGGCCGCTTGTACCCGTGATCTTGTCCTTTCGGTCATAACCCAGAGCTCATGACCATAGGTGAGGATGGGAACGTAGATCGACCGGTAAATTGAGAGCTTTGCCTTCCGGCTCAGCTCCTTCTTCACCACAACAGATCGATACAGCGTCCGCATTACTGAAGACGCCGCACCGATCCACCTGTCGATCTCACGATCCACTTTTCCCTCACTCGTGAATAAGACTCCGAGGTACTTGAACTCCTCCACTTGGGGCAGGGTCTCCTCCCCAACTCGGAGATGACACTCCACCCTTTTCCAGGCGAGAACCATGGACTCGGACCTGGAGGTGCTGATTCTCATCCCAGTCGCTTCACACTCGGCTGCGAACCGATCCAGTGAGAGCTGAAGATCCTGGTCAGATGAAGCCATCAGGACCACATCATCTGCAAAAAGCAGAGACCTAATCCTGCAGCCACCAAACCGGATCCCCTCAACGCCTTGACTGCGCCTAGAAATTCTGTCCATAAAAGTTATGAACAGAATCGGTGACAAAGGGCAGCCTTGTCCAACCCTCACTGGAAACGTGTCCGATTTACTGCCGGCAATGCGGACCAAGCTCTGACACTGATCGTACAGGGAGCGGACAGCCACAATCAGACAGTCCGGTACCCATACTCTCTGAGCACTCCCCACAGGACCTCCCGAGGGACAGGGTCGAATACCTTCTCCAAGTCCACAAAGCACATGTAGACTGGTTGGGCAAACTCCCATGCACCCTCAAGGACCCTGCCGAGAGTCTAGAGCTAGTCCACAGTTCCACGACCAGGACGAAAACCACACTGTTCCTCCTGAATCCGAGGTTCGACTATCTGGCGTAGCCTCCTCTCCAGTACACCTGAATAGACCTTACCGGGAAGGCTGAGGAGTGTGATCCCACGATAGTTGGAACACAGCCTCCAGTTCCCATTCTTAAAGAGAGGAACCACCACCCCGGTCTGCCAATCCAGAGGTACCGCTCCCGAAGTCCACGCGATGCTGCAGGCTTCTAGATGCCATATTGCCATATTTTTTAAGGCTATGCCCATTTTTTTAAATAATATATATTAAGATATATTTTATATTAAAACAAATATTTCTTCAAGCATGGGTTTTTTGCACCTTGAGGACATAAGTGCAGCCTCTGTCCCATGAGCGCACCTTCAGCGCTGAAAAAAAGAGAAAAACAAAAGTTGTAGATGCACTTTGGACTGTGTCTTAAATGCCCATCAAAAGTGGTCGATGTTTCCCTCGTGTTTGAAAACATAGCAGAACGCCGCTGGTAGGAGCATGATAACATGAAGGTGCAGTAAATGAGTGTCTCCATGGTGAATGACCCGTTTAGTACACGCAAAATGCTTTTATAAATACGGCGGTCTGAGAAGATCACCCGCAACCCGGCCGTGAAAATGTGGATTGTTACGTTCATTGGCTGTCAAAGATGTTTTTGCTAATGTAACCTGTGACATTTACACACAAAATAAATGCTTTTGATCGTCCGTACATTATGACTGGGGACACATTTTGTGGGCGCACATAAATATGCTGAAATAATATGTATCCCCTTCTAACTTTATTATTCATTTCATCTTCTGATAGATCAGTGGTTCTTAACCTGGGTTCGATCGAACCTTAGGGGTTCGGTGAGTCGGGCTCAGGGGTTCGGCGGAGGTCAAGACACACCAGACTCATCGTGTAAATAAAAACTTCTCCCTATCTGCGTATTATGGATACGGCAACAGCAGAAGTCAGACTGATTTGCAGGTGTGTAATTTGTTGTGAGTTTATGCACTGTGTTGGTTTTGTTCTTTGAACAAGGTGATGTTCATGCACGGTTCATTCTGTACACCAGTAATAAAAGGTAACACTTTAGTATGGGTAGCATATTCACCATTAATTAGTTGCTTATTAACATGCAAATTAGTAACATATTGGCTCTTAACTAGTCATTATTAAGTACTTATTAATGCCTTATTGGGCATGGCCTTATTATAACCCTAACCCTGGCCTTAACCCTTAAAGGACTGCTCAAAGACAGAATGGTAAAGGCTGCGGAAGGAGGCACTGAGATCTTCAAATTCAGAACCCTAACCCTAACCAAATAACTCTAAATTAAGTCTATGTTACTTAGAATATATTCCCCCAGTGTCCAAAAAACTCTAAATTAAGTCTTGGTTACTTAGAATATGTTCCCCATACTAAAGTGTTACCAAAAACATATAACTTTGTCTTGAATTTGAAAAAAATAAACATTTTATTTTTCACTAAAGAAGGGTTCGGTGAATGCGCATATGAAACTGGTGGGGTTCGGTATCTCCAACAAGGTTAAGAACCACTGTGATAGATTAAAAATAACACCAATGGCAGCATTTTAAAACGTTACTATCACATCATTTATTTAGAAACAACAACAAAACTTGTCAATTTGGACTCCTTTCATGAATCACACAGGAAGTTAGAAGGGGATACATATTATTTCAGCATACCGTATTTCCTTGAAATAGCGCCGGGGGCGGTAATTAATTTAAAACCTCTTCTCACTCCGGCGCTTACCAAAGGCATGCGGTAAATTTAGGCCTGTGCTTATACATTTGAGTGTGATGTAAGGATACCATCATGAAAAGCACATTTAATAAAAAAAAAAACATTATTATGGTCTTACCTTTACTTATAAATGAAGTCCATGCGCCACTCCTTCTGAATAAAAGCATCAGTAACTTGTTTATAGAAGTCTTCCTTATCTTTCTTTAGTTTTAAAAGTCTCTCTGTCTCGATGGAGATCTTCCTTTAATTATTACCTTCTGCTTCGATTGAAAGTCCAGTTTAGAAAACTGTTTTATTTTAGATATGTAATCCTCCATGTTAAAAGTCCAGGCGAGAGGAAAAAAATAAACGATCACTGCTAACTGTTGCTGCTTGTTGTCACTTATTCTGCAGCCGAGTAGTCGCAAGAATGATCCCTGGGATCACTAGCGCCCTCTACCACTATGAGGCGGGAGTCATTTCATGACTCATATTTGATACACGCAGCTATATTAATAAAACATAGCTGCATAATGTTCTTTTTAGCATATTCAATAGCTCGGATCTTAAATCCTACTGAATAGCTCTTTATCTTCTTCCCTTTATGCGATTTTAAATTATTGAAATTAGCCTCCTCCATTTTGGAAAATGATGCCTTGAAAGGTGAAGTGTCACTCGTGACCTGACGAGTTTGACCCGGCGGTAAATCGAGGCATATGCTAATTATTCTTCGAAACGAGTTTGATCTGGCGGTAAAACGAGGCATGCGCTAATTATTTTGTGAAACAAGTTCGACCCGGCAGTAATTCTAAGCTTCCGCTAATTCTAAGCATGCGCTAATTATTTTGCGAAACGAGTTTGACCCGGCGGTAAAACGAGGCATGCGGATAATATATACCCGGCTGCAATTCAAGGAAATACGGTATTTATGTGCGCCCACAAAACGTGTCCCCAGTCATAAGTACACCATGAATGTACAGACGATGAAAGGCATTTATTTTATGTGTAAATGTCACAGGTTACATTAGCAACAACATATTTGACAATCAATGAACATAACAATCCACTATTCTATCACTAACAATCAGCGTACGGACGTCGTGTCCAAACACGGAAGTGTTGCCTAACACGGCACATACCTCCGCCCCCCTCTGAAGTCATGCTCGTTCTGGTGACATCCAGTGGACACATTTAGAACAGCACATTCATTCAAGAAGTTCAGCTCATTTTTATACTTAACAAACTCATCTCGCGGGCCTGAACATATTTATGAAGTTTATTTCAAAAATGCACAATGTGCTAGTAATGTTGCAAACCAGATGATGTATTAAATGTGTAGGATTAAATGCTACAAATTTTTTTTACCACAAGAAAGGGGCTAGTGCACAGTAAACAAACAAAAACTACCATTGACTCCAATTGAAATCATTTGGGCTTTGCCCTCAAAGCCTTCCTGCACCCACAGACTTCGTCCCTGAGTTTGTAAACAATAACGCAATTCACCAAAACATGATTTTGTAATAACAAAAACAAGAAATAGCATCATTTTCGTACGGTTTACACCATGGGTGTCAAACTCTGGCCCGCGGGCCAAATTTGGCCCGCCGTGTAATTTCACTTGGCCCTTGAGGCGATATCAAATTGACACTACAGCTGGCCCTCCGATTATATATTGCAGCGGTGCTGCGGTAACACCGCATTCACCGCTAATTCTAATACTTACCAATCCTCCCGAGAGTGTTCCAAACTTTAGCGCCCCTCCCGATAATCACCACGTCTGCTTTTCAACCAGTCCAACGAGTGCTGGCCCAGTCACATTACATGTGCGGCTTCTGCACGCACACACAATTGAATGCAACGCATACTTCATCAACAGCGATACAGGTTACACCGATGGTAGCCGAATAAAAAACTTTAACACTGTTAGAAATATACGCCACACTGTGAATCCACACCAAACAAGAATGACAAGTACATTTCGGGAGAACATCCGCACCGTAACACAACATAAACACAACAGAACAAATACTCTGAACCCTTTGCAGCACAAACTCTTCCGGGACGCTACATGGTCTGTGTGTGTGTGTGTGGGGGAGGTTTGGTGGTAGCAGGCGTGTATTTTGTAGCGTCCCGGAAGAGTTAGTGCTGCAGAGGATTCTGGGTATTTGTTCTGTTGTGTTTATGTTGTGTTACGGTGCGGATGTTCTCCCGAAATGTGTTTGTCATTCTTGTTTGGCGTGGATTCACAGTGTGGTGTATATTTCTAACAGTGTTCAAGTTTGTTATACTGGCACCCTCAGTGTAACCTGTATCGCTGTTGATGAAGTATGCGTTGCATTCACTCGTGTGTGCGTACAGAAGCCGCAGATATCTTGTGACTGGGCCTGAACGATGTTAGAATGGATGAAAAGCGGACTTGACGATAGCTCGTAGAGTACGTTAAAGGCAGTGCTTTTACGGCACGCTAGTGATGGGTTGATGAGGCGTCATGAAGCGTTTTGACACATTGCAAAACTGTATTGATACTGTGTCGATACTGTGTCACTAAATACTGACATCTGCTGGACATTAAAAATCCCTACAGGCAACCTATGGACCGACTCAACTGACACTGATTTTATGACCTAGTACAGGGGTCACCAACCTTTTTGAAACCAAAAACTACTTCTTGGGTACTGATTAATGCGAAGGGCTACCAGTTTGATACACACTTAAATAAATAAATATATTGTCATTTGTAAGTTACACGTAAGTGTGATTTAAACAAGAATAGCTAAATAAATACATTTATATATATAAAAAAATGGGTATTTCTGTCTGTCATTCCGTCATACATTTGTTTTCCTTTTACAGAAGGTTTTTGTAGAGAATAAATGATGAAAAAAACACTTAATTGAACGGTTTAAAAGAGAAGAAAACACGAAAAAAATAAAAATTAAATTTTGGAACATAGTGTATCTTCAATTTCGACTCTTTAAAATTCAAAATTCAACCGACAAAAAGAAGAGAAAAACTAGCTAATTTGAATCTTTTTGAAAAAATTAAAAAAAGATTTTATGGAACATCATTAGTAATTTTTCCTGATTAAGATACATTTTAGAATTTTGATGACATGTTTTAAATTGGTTAAAATCCAATCTGCACTTTGTTAGAATATTTAACAAATTGGACCAAGCTATATTTCTAACAAAGACAAATCAGTATTTCTTCTAGATTTTCCAGAACAAAAATTTTAAAAGAAATTCAAAATACTTTGAAATAAGATTTAAATTTGATTCTACAGATTTTCTAGATTTGCCAGAATAATTGTTTTGAATTTTAATCGTAGTAAGTTTGAAGAAATATTTCACAAATATTCTTCGTCGAAAAACCAGAAGCTAAAATATTTATTATTCTTTACAATAATAATAAAAAATTGTTTTACTTGAACATTGATTTAAATTGTCAGGAAAGAAGAGGAAGAAATTTAAAAGGTAAAAAGGTATATTTGTTTAAAAATCCTAAAATCATTTTTAAGGTTGTATTTTTTCTCTAAAATTGTATTTCTAAAAGTAATAAGAAGCAAAGTAAAAAATAAATGAATTTATTTAAACAAGTGAAGACCCATCCATCCATCCATTTTCTACCGCTTATTCCAAGTGAAGACCAAGTCTTTAAAATATTTTCTTGGATTTTCAAATTCTATTTGAGTTTTGTCTCTTTTAGAATTAAAAATGTCGAGCAAAGCGAGTCCAGCTTGCTAGTAAATAAATACAATTTAAAAAAAAGAGGCAGCTCACTGGTAAGTGCTGGTCTTTGAGCTATTTTTAGAACAGGCCAGCGGGCGAATCATCTGGTCCTTACGGGCTACCTGGTGACCGCGGGCACCGCGTTGGTGACCCCTGCCCTAGTATATACAATAATAATATAAACCAAGTCATTGTATTTCATTTAGGATTATTTCATATCTTCATTTAAATAAAAATATATTTTTATCTTTTTTAGATACAGTCAATAAATAACGTGAACATGTATCATAACATGGAAATCGAAGAGAACGTGTTGTGGATGATTGTGGACTGGGAATTTTTTTAATTTAATTTTTTTACACATTTTTATTAAAAAAAAAAAAAAAAAGTTTTTCCGACGTATTACATTTTAGACGATTTCTCTTAGTTATTATTTCTCCGGCTGTAGAAAAGACACGCTCACAGGGCACAGAGGAGGCGTCAGTGCGACACAGTTCGCGTATCGGTCACGTGACCAAAACAGCTCATGATCGGTCACGTGACTTTCTAAAAGCGGTACGCGCACCGACACAGGGTTTTGCTCTATGAGCTCGACGCATGCGCCGATGCATCGGTGTTGCCGGACCCATCACTACGGCACGCCCTCAAGACTGTGGTCCGGGTGGACTACGAGGTATAATGACTGTTGAACACCGTCGTTCGATAATGAAGGTTGCCTCAGCTCAAAGCCTGAACCCCGACATTAATGAACTAGCATCGAAGAAAAGATGGCAGGTATCTGGCTCGGGCACATCAGATTAGATCAGTGTGTTGCAAACTGAGCAGTTTAAAGTCCTGAATGGTTGTTTTATTCATTGTTATTTAAATTTCAAATGTATTAGCCTGTGGAAAAAGTTAATGTTGATATTTACCTCAGAAGGCTGCAAATAGAAAAGAGACATTACATTTTTATTTAAATTATATTTGATATGCCATTGATATTTTTTAATTATTATTATTATTATTTGAAATTCGATTTTGCATGTAACTATAAAGTTATATAAGCCTTGCTTGTTCAATATTCAATGCAAAACTTGTTTGGGTCCCTATTAAAAGGTTAATTTGTTCAACCTTGGCCCGCGGCTTTGTTCAGTTTTAAATTTTGGCCCACTCTGTATTTGAGTTTGACACCCCTGGTTTACACACTGATACTATACTAGGTGTGCATGACTGTTGAACACCTTTCTTAAGTCTCGTAGTCAGCAGGTTTGGGTGAAACTAAAAACAATACGGTCAATATATACATATGTTCTGCCAATGTCTACATATATATGTTGTAATGCTACCTTACAAAGCATGAAGAAGGATAACAAATATGAATTTGTACTACTAACGGCATCTTAGAAAACATAAAAAATCATCGCTAATGAGCATGACAAGGGACTCATTTTACGATCACAAATCGTGAATTTGGCGAGCAATGTTTTGGACAAAACAAAGTGACAAACTTCATCTTATAGTACATACCGGCGATGCAACCTTAAACAAAAGATATATGCAGTGTTTCTTCAAAAACAACCACCATGAAGTACGTGCTGGACGTAACTTTCTCTGCTCGGCTGATGCAACTTCCGTTCAATAAAGTTTGAGTCAAAATACAGACTTTTCAAATATGTATATCAGGCCTCGAATTGTAACTTTTTAAAGTCAAGGCTGTTATGATCCGCTGCCCGGATCATATTTTTTGTTTACGTTTTCAAGATACTTGTTTTTTTTGGTTAGTTTTGGACTCCTTGAGTGCCTGTTTTGTACACCTGAGTTTGTTGCCATGGCTGCTTATTATTTTCACCTGCCGCGTTTGTTCCCGACACGCACCTGTTTGTCATCACTGACATTATTATTTAAGCCTGTCCTCCCTGTCATTCGTTCTTGCTTCGTAGTTTGCTTTTTGCAACAGTTGACGACTTTTGTTCTTGTTCTGTACCTGCTAGCTTCCACGCTAGGTTCTGTTAATCGCTAGCTCCCACGCTAGTCTTCTTTAGTTTTTACCTTATGTGCTATGAGCACCCTTTTCTTTGTTCCAGTATAATTTATTTATTAAATAAATACTTTCTTACCTGCACGCTGTGTCTGACGCCCGTCTGCATTCCTGAGAGAACGAACCCGCATCACAATGCGCCCCGGTCGTCACAGTACGAAGCAAGCAAAGAGTTCTTTCGCATCGGGCATGACTGAGGTGGATGAAGAAGGTGCGTGGATGCTCCTCCGAGCTATGGAGGCAGAGACGCTCCGCTGCAATCCAGATGACGAGATGATATGGGGACCTGGAGGTGTTCTGGTCCCGATCGACTCCATCTGGCCCGGGGAGGTCCGCTCTCAGCCCGCTCGCACGCGTCAGCGAAGGCGGAAGTCGCACAAAACGGCTTCAGCTCGCGACAGAGACGCGCCACCCCCGCAATTCTTCCCTCCGGAACACAGCCAAGCAGCCCAGGATTCCCCTCCGCCGATGTTTGGTAATCCCATCACTCACTTTGCCAAACAGTTCACTGATTGGGCTGTCAGTCAGCTGGAGACCCGCGCGGATGACGTCATCCCGCCCACTGGTGATGACGTCATAGACGAAGACATTTTTTTAAATTCAGTCAACTCTTTCTGTCAGCCGCCTCCAAATGACTTTAATTCTACAATTAAGCATTATCAGGACATTTTTTTTTAAATATAAGTCTAGTCAGTCCCAGTCACATTCTGGTTTTCAAGCCCCACCCCCTATGGCTCAAGCTCTGCCCACTCCTCTGTTTTCTCCCTCCTGGTCGTCCCTACAGTCCACTATTGAAGAGCAGAATAGACAATTTGGACAATCAAAAGGGGAGGAGCCTACCCACCTCCTCACCTCCTCCCTCCCACCCCTAAAGACTGTTCCAGACTGCACAAGACGCGTCTGGGATCCGCTTCTTGAGGGGGGGGCTAGTACTGGGTGCTTTGCTAGTGGGCGGGCACAGCTGCGCCCAGCCAAGCCCAAACCTCCATGCCGGCCTCTGCCACCAGACCTTCGGCATGCTAAGCCGCAACCCCCGGCCAGGCCACCTACGCCAAAGTCACGCCCAGCACCTGCTCCAAGGCTGGTTCTCGCACCAGCACCAAATCCAAGTCTGGTTTCCACACCAGTACCGACTCCAAGTCTGGTTTCCGCACCAGCACCTGTTTCCACGGCAACGACAACGACAGCCCGGACGCCTGCCACTCTGACGCCACCATCAACCCTGGTGGTCCTGCAAACACCATCCTCTCCACCTCCTGCTCCATCGCTGCAAAGCACACGAGACCCCGCAGTGACCGACCAAGTAAAGAGGGCATTGCACCAACAGGCCAAACAACTTGGACAACAGGAGGAACAGTTTGGCGTTCTTGGGGCTTGCGTCAACGCCATGGCGGAACGCCAAGACGCCCGCCTTGACGCTTTGGAGAGACAGCTGGGAAGTATACTCACCGCTCTGCAGGTGATGATTCCCCCTACGGCCAACCCAGCAGTCCAGCTGAGACATTCACCACCCGCAGATACTCCGTTGCCTGCTCCGCCTCTGGCTCCGCCCACACCGACAGACGAGCTGCCTGCTCCGCCTCTGGCTCCGCCCACGCCGACAGACGAGCCGCCTGCTCCGCCTCTGGCTCCGTCCACACCGACAGACGAGCCGCCTGCTCCGCCTCTGGCTGCGCCCACGCCGACAGACGAGCCGCCTGCTCCGCCTGCTCCGCCTCTGGCTCCGCCCACGCCGACAGCGACGACGCCTCCTGTTTCCACGGCGACGACGCCTCCTGTTTCCACGGCGACGACGCTTCCTGTTTCCACGGCGACGACGCTTCCTGCTTCCACGGCGACGACGCTTCCTGCTTCCACGGCGACGACGCTTCCTGCTTCCACGGCGACGACGCTTCCTGCTTCCACGGCGACGACGACGCTTCCTGCTTCCACGGCGACGACGACGACTCCTCCTGCTTCCACGGCGACGACGACGACTCCTTCTTCCACGGCGACGACGACTCCACCTGCTTCCACGGCGACAACGACTCCTCCTGCTTCCACGGCGACGTCTGCTCTCTCCTCGTCTCCGTTGGACCTTTCCAGGGCGCCGCCACCTTCCTCGCCCTCATCGTCGTCTCAGCGACCTCGGGTGGTATGGCTGCGCAAGCGGCGCTCTCGGAGGTTAGAGTATGGACGCTAGTGGCGCAAACAGCAGCGACACCCGAGACGTAGTCGCAGAACTCTCCGGCTGCTGAACTTCTGGCGCCACTCACGCCCACCTTCTCGGCAGCCACGAATGTGGCCTTTCCGTGGTCACCCGCCTCGCCTCCGGCAGCGGCGTTCCATTTGCCGCCGCCACCTGACTCGTCCCCGGTGGATTCGGGGACCCGTGACCTGGCGACCCTCCGCCAAATCCTCCCTCCACCCTCCCTTGACTCTTGAACTTTGTTATAGTTGGGGGGGTTTTAGTTTTTCCAGGGGACATCTGGAATCTGTCCCTTAAGGGGGGGGTACTGTTATGATCCGCTGCCCGGATCATATTTTTTGTTTACGTTTTCAAGATACTTGTGTTTTTTGGTTAGTTTTGGACTCCTTGAGTGCCTGTTTTGTACACCTGAGTTTGTTGCCATGGCTGCTTATTATTTTCACCTGCCGCGTTTGTTCCCGACACGCACCTGTTTGTCATCACTGACATTATTATTTAAGCCTGTCCTCCCTGTCATTCGTTCTTGCTTCGTAGTTTGCTTTTTGCAACAGTTGACGACTTTTGTTCTTGTTCTGTACCTGCTAGCTTCCACGCTAGGTTCTGTTAATTGCTAGCTCCCACGCTAGTCTTCTTTAGTTTTTACCTTATGTGCTATGAGCACCCTTTTCTTTGTTCCAGTATAATTTATTTATTAAATAAATACTTTCTTACCTGCACGCTGTGTCTGACGCCCGTCTGCATTCCTGAGAGAACGAACCCCGCATCACAATGCGCCCCGGTCGTCACAAAGGCAAGTGTTGCCTCAGTGTTGGGCACCAAGGCAAGTTAGAAGGACACCAAGGAAAACATTATTTTCTTTTGAGGCAGGTATGTATATGTATATATATATATTTATAATATATATATAAATACTGCGATGAGGTCGCGACTTGTCCAAGTTGTAACCCACCTTCCGCCCGAATGCAGCTGAGCACCCCGCACGACCCCGAACGAAGAAAATGGATGGATGGATATAGAAAAATATGTAATTGAAATTATTTTTTTAAAGATGGCACCTGATGGCCATTAGACGTAACTGCAATTTTTGTCCATATAGATAAAAATAGTGTCATGTATGAGATCTAGGGTTGCCAATTATGGCCAAAGTAATAATTAAGATTACCGTCATCAATATTGAAATCATGATTACTAATTGTTAGGTAAAGCAGTGTTGGGGTGTGAACGTAATACCATCATGTCATTTGTAATGTCTAATAAAAAGACTATAGATAAAATGTATCCTTATATTTAAAGGCAAATAATAGTTTTTTTTTTATTCTTTAATAACATCAACTTGTCAGTTTTTTGTCATTACATGATGCCTTTATCTCTATTTTTACAGTTTGATAGAGGGAGGTACTTTTTTTAAATTATTTATTCATTTATGTAAATTATGTACATTTGTATGTACATGTGGATGATGTATTGGGATGGATCCATTTAGAGTTTGAGCAGAAATATGTCATATAGTAATTAACTATTCACAATAAAACATTAACAACATGAATGATTTTTGAAGTAACACCTTAGTGACATAAAAAAACACAAGTAATGTAACAAAACCTGGCGTTTACTTTTTGATATAAAACTAAAATACAAAAGAGTTTGGCTAATGAAGATGGAGTCTAATAAACACGCCTTGTTCTTTTCCAACGCCCCCTAGTGTTTTAGTACAACAGTTTGACCAACAAAACAAAAAAAACAGAGTGATACCGAATACAGAATCTTCACAGCCTTCGTTCAATTCGTTGAAATTACACTATATATGAGCTAGTTTTGATGTTATTTGAACATTTATGCAGTTTGCAGTTAAATAAAAGAGTGAACATTCCAGTAAACAAAGTAAAGACTTTATAAAGAAGTTGTGACAACGTTCACGACACATCGCCTGCTGCAAAACATCAACTAGTTTTCTTTTTTGCTGTATACTTTGAGTGTGGGGACAAGTGTCTCCAATATTGTCCACACCTGTCTCCATCTAAACACAGTAGTGCGCTCTTAAACGCACGCCGTGAAGCCAGGGAAAATGACGTTAAACCAAGCGCTTGGCTCCGTTTACTCCGAGGGGAACTCTCCCGAGCAAAGTCTGTGTAGTTAGTCAAGCCAAATGATGCTAGTGCACATGCGCCTGACTTCCTGTTGCCTAAAACGCATTTATAAATGACATTTTTTTGGTAATTAAAAAATTAAACGGTATTACTAACTGTCTGGAATTTTATCGCAAATACTCATTATACAGTTTATTGTTACATCACTCGTCCATTAACAAGTAAAAAGTCAAGGCCGGTCACGGCATGTTCTTGCCGCAGATGTTGGTCAATTTTTTGGGCATTACGGCGAAAGACGAGGGCTGTCGCGGCAGTTGCCGCGGTTAAATTCGAGCCCTGGTATTACCTGCCCTGACCACATGATGGCGACATAAACGCATGTAACAATGTTAATTGAGGCCATGTACACACGAACAGATAATTATTAAACGCATACTTAGCTCTACATTTAGGCCTCTTGTCCACGCGCAGACGCATACTTTTGTCTTTAAATACGCAGACTTTTGCAAACACTGGCCAAAACTCTCCGCTTAGCGTATGCGTGCACACGGCACAAACTTAGACTTGTGATGACGTCACGGTTGTGCGCTGTCATTTCCAAGCTCAACAACACTGCCCGCTGGCTTTAAACACGCTATAAGATGACTTAATGTGTGTTTGAACGTAAACATGCTGCTATTTTCACTCAACAATAATAAAAAGACACATCAAAATGGGCTTTGCGACACTCAGTCAGCTGTTTTGGATATGATCGCTGTGAAAACCTCTACCTGATGGAACAACTTTGACAAGCAAGACTTTTTGCTCTGTGTCATAAAAAAGGCACAACATTATTTTATGTTTTTAGTCAATGTTTAATGACAAGTCATGAAGTTAACTTGCTTCCATTTGTGTAGATGGAGCCGGAAAAAAAGCGACCAAGCAACTAAAAAAAAACATAATGTAGCCTTCTCCATGTAGTGTGTACTGATGTTAAAGGCCTACTGAAATGCGATTTTCTTATTTTAACGGGGATAGCAGGTCCATTCTATGTGTCATACTTGATCATTTCGCGATATTGCCATATTTTTGCTGAAAGGATTTAGTAGAGAACATCGACGATAAAGTTCGCAACTTTTGGTCGCTGATAAAAAAGCTTTGCCTGAACCGGAAGTCGCAGACGATATGCGCGTGACGTTACAGGTTGTGGAGCTCCTCACATCTGCACATTGTTTACAATCATGGCCACCAGCAGCGAGAGCGATTCGGACCGAGAAAGCGACGATTTCCCTATTAATTTGAACAAGGATGAAAGATTTGTGGATGAGGAAAGTGAGAGTGAAGGACTAGAGGGCAGTTGGAGCGATTCAGATAGGGAATATGCTGTGAGAGGCGGGTGGGACCTGATATTCAGCTGGGAATGACTAAAACAGTAAATAAACACAAGACATATATATACTTTATTAGCCACAACACAACCAGGCTCATATTTAATATGCCACAAATTAATCCCGCATAACAAACACCTCCCCCTTCCCGTCCATAAAACCCGCCAATACAACTCAAACACCTGCACAACACACTCAATCCCACAGCCCAAAGTACTGTTCACCTCCCCAAAGTTCATACAGCACATATATTTCCCCGAAGTCCCCAAAGTTACGTACGTGACATGCACATAGCGGCACGCACGTATGGGCAAGCGATCAAATGTTTGGAAGCCGCAGGTCCATGCGTACTCACGGTACCGCGTCTGTGTATCCAACTCAAAGTCCTCCTGGTAAGAGTCTCTGTTGTCCCAGTTCTCCACAGACCAATGGTAAAGCTTGACTGTCATCTTTCGGGAATGTAAACAATGAAACACCGGCTGTGTTACCCGGCACAACAGTCAGGGGGTGCATTCTACGGCGGGGATGCGTTTTCCGGCACAACACCTGCCGCAATACACCGCTTCCCACCTACAGCTTTCTTCTTTGCTGTCTCCATTGTTCATTGAACAAATTGCAAAAGATTCACCAACACAGATGTCCAGAATACTGTGGAATTTTGCGATGAAAACAGACGACTTAAAAGCTGGCCACCGTGCTGTCCCAAAATGTCCTCTACAATCCGTGACGTCACGCGCAGGCGTCATCATACCGAGACGTTTTCAGCAGGATATTTCGCGCAAAATTTAAAATTGCACTTTAGTAAGCTAACCCGGCTGTATTGGCATGTGTTGCAATGTTAAGATTTCATCATTGATTTTATAAACTATCAGACTGCATGGTCGGTAGTAGTGGGTTTCAGTAGGCCTTTAAATACAATATACACTTCATTACACATGTACCAAAAATAACACTATATAAGTTATTAAATGCTTTATACTTCCCTGAGAGTTTTGCAGCGGCACACGCACGTCCGTGTGCTTTATATAGATACTTAAACATGCAAAATGGCTCCCCTGGCTCGTTAGTGGGTGCTGATTTTAGAAATAATGTACACTAACACTACACTGGACGTGTCATACATCACCATGTTGCTGATTAAACCATACTTGCCAACCTTGAGACCTCCGATTTCGGGAGGTGGGTGGGGGTGGGCGTGGTCGGGGTGGGACGGGGGCGTGTTTGGGGGCGTGGCTAAAAGGGGAGAAGTATATTTACAGCTAGAATTCACCAAGTCAAGTATTTCATATATATATATAGATATATATATATGTAAGAAATACTTGACGTTCAGTGAATTCTAGCTATATATATATATATATATATATATATATATATATATATATATATATATATATATATATATACAGTTAGGTCCATAAATATTTGGACATTGACACAATTTTCAGTATTCCAGCACTGTACAACACCACAATGGATTTGAAATGAAACAATCAAGATCTGCTTTAAGCGCAGACTTTGAGCTTTAATTTGAGGGTATTTACATCCAAATCAGGTGAACGGTGTAGGAATTACAACCCATTTTATAAGTGCCTTCCACTTTTTAAGGGACCAAAAGTAATTGGACAAACTAATATAATCATAAATGGCATGGCGCAGTGGAAGAATGGCCGTGCGTGACCCGAGGGTCCCTGGTTCAATCCCCACCTAGTACCAACCTCGTCATGTCCGTTGTGTCCTGAGCAAGACACTTCACCCTTGCTCCTGATGGGTGCTGGTTAGCGCCTTGCATGGCAGCTCCCTCCATCAGTGTGTGAATGTGTGTGTGAATGGGTAAATGTGGAAGTAGTGTCAAAGCGCTTTGAGTACCTTGAAGGTAGAAAAGCGCTATACAAGTACAACCCATTTATCATTTATTTATAAATAAAATTGTCATTTTTTAATACTTTGTTGCAAATCCTTTGCAGTCAATGACAGCCTGAAGTGTGGAACACATAGACATCACCAGACACAGGGTTTGGTCCCTTGTGATCATTTGCCAGGCCTCTGCTGCAGCTGTCTTCACTTCCTGCTTGTTCTTTGGGCATTTTCCCTTCAGTTTTGTCTTCAGCAAGTGAAATTCATGCTCAATTGGATTCAGGTCAGGTGATTGACTTGGCCATTGCAGGACATTCCACTTCTTTGCCTTAAAAAACTATTTGGTTGCTTTCGCAGTATGCTTGGGGTCATTGACCATCTGCATTGTGAAGCGCCGTCCAATGAATTTTGAAGCATTTGGCTGAATATGAGCAGATAATATTGCCCCAAACACTTCAGAATTCATTCTGCTGCTTTTGTCAGCTGTCACATCATCAATAAATATAAGAGATCAAGATCCACTGGCAGCCACGCATGCCACTACCACCACCATGCTTCACTGATGAGGTGGTATGCTTTGGATCTTGAGCAGTTCCTTCCCTCCTCCATACTCTTCTCTTTCCATCATTCTGCTACAAGTTGATCTTGGTCTCATCTGTCCATAAGATGTTGTTCCAGAACTGCACAGGCTCTTTTAGATGTTTCTTGGCAAACTCTAATCTGGCCTTCCTGTTTTTGAGGCTCACCGATGGTTTACACCTTGTGATGAAACCTCTGTATTTCCTCTGGAGAAGTCATCTCTTAATTGTTGACTTGGACACAGATACACTCACCTCCTGGAGACTTTTCTTCATCTGGCCAACTGTTGTGAAGGGCTTTTTCTTGACAAGGGAAAGGATTTTTCTGTCATCCACCACACTTGTTTTCCGTGGTCTTCCAGGTCTTTTGGTGTTGCTGAGCTCACCAGTGTATTCTCTTTTTTTAAGAATGTACCAAACAGTTGATTTGGCCACACCTAATGTTTTTGCTATCGATCTGATGGCTTTGTTTTGATTTTTCAGCCTAATGATGGCTTGCTTCACTGATAGTGACAGCTCTTTGGACATCATATTAAGAGATGACCTCCCCAGATTCCAAATGAATATACCACACTTGAAATGCCATCTAGGCCTTTTATCTGCTCTTTGTAAATGAAATAAATGAAAAAAAAAACAAGGGAATAACACAAACGTGGCCATGGAACAGCTGAGTAGCCAATTGTCCAATTACTTTTGGTCCCTTAAAAAGTGGAAGGCACATATAAAATGTGTTGTAATTCCTACACCGTTCACCTGATTTGGATGTAAATACCCTCAAATTAAAGCTCAAAGTCTGCACTTAAAGCACATCTTGATTGTTTCATTTCAAATCCATTGTGGTGTTGTACAGAGCTGGAATACTGAAAATTGTGTCAATGTCCAAATATTTATGGACCTAACTGTATATACGTATATATTTATATTTATTTTATTATATGTATATATATATATATACTTATTTTATTATATATATATATATATATATATATATATATATATATATATATAATAAATACTTGAATTTCAGTGTTCATTTATTTACACTTATACACACACATAACACTCATCTACTCATTGTTGAGTTAAGGGTTGAATTGTCCATCCTTGTTCTATTCTCTGTCACTATTTTTCTAACCATGCGGAACACCCTCTCTGTGATGCATTGCTGTGTGGCACGCACAAAAGTGCTTTCATCAAATGCACTAGATGGCAGTATTGTCCTGTTTAAGAGTGTCACAACATTGCTGTTTACGGCAGACGAACTGCTTTACGGTATACAAAAACGTGACTGCTGTTGTTGTGTGTTGTTGCCGCGCTGGGAGGACGTTAATGAAACTGCCTAACAATAAACCCACATAAGAAACCAAGAACTCGCCCTCCATCATTCTACAGTTGTAACGTGATTGGGCAGGTATGCTGTTTATATTGTGGGTTAGCGGACTCAGGGCCTCCAGCTCTGCCTGAATTTCGGGAGATTTTCGGGAGAAAATTTGTCCCGGGAGGTTTTCGGGAGAGGCGCTGAATTTCGGGAGTCTCCCGGAAAATCCAGGAGGGTTGGCAAGTATGGATTAAACACGTTATAATTCAGTGAGTGTTGGGTTTCAGCAGCACAGACGTGCATTCGCTCTTGAATTATGTCCCCAGGGCTCTGTGCAGGCTGGTTTTAAAGAGAATGTACGTGTCATTGTACAGCTAAAGTATATCAAAAATAAACATCATAATTCCACCATGTCAGATAGTGCAGCTTTTTTCAGGCTTCTGATTGGACAAAAAGTGCATGACAGCAGGTGTATGCGTTTGTGTGTAGACAGACAGTTTTAAAACTTCACTTGTGTGGAGGGAGATTGTTTTAACTCCAAAACTGTGTTTTTGAAACTGTCTGTGTTTGTGTGGACATGGCCTAAATGCCAAGCGTGACACTTTAACAAAAGTTTACAACTTTTAGTTGTAACAGAACACGAGGTAGCGATAGTATCGACATCTGTATCGATAGCTCAATGAGCCCCTGAGGTAAAATGCAGTTGAAATGCAAATAGGAAGGTAAGACAATGTTTTTATCTATTTACATACATGTGGGGGGCCCAATGAGAGTATAGGCCCCCTTTTGATTTTTTTTCAACACTGTCGTCCACCTTTCTGTTGTCTCCACTCAAGGACGTAGCAGCCGTCAAAAGTCCTTAAGATAATAAAGGTTTCAGGCGACGACTTCCGGGTGTCTTGAGAGCGGGACTGGTAGCGGTTCTCTCGCTCCGTAACCTTCGCCATTAGCCGACCCCATGTCTCCGTCGCCTCTGAAGAGCGATCCTCCTCGGCCCCCGAGGACAACCACGGCGGGTGGGCGTCGGCTAACATCTCCTCATACAGTGAGAAACACTTCTTTTGGTGGGATCATTCTGTCGGGTTGGCTCCTTGTAGCTGGGGTGGTGACCTCTACAAAGGCAGCATACAGCAGGGAAAAGAATGTTTCATGCTCAGAAGTCCAGAAGAACAAACAGAGTGCAGAAAGGATAGCACAGAAAAAGCACAGGGGGGGAAACTGTGCCTGAAAATGTAAGCTTTAGGGAACGCTTCAAACAAAATAATATACAAGAATACAAAAACAATCATCTCCAAAGTATTACTAACCGTGTTTGTACCAACAGGAAGTGGAACTGAAATAAGAGCGCAAGACAGGAAGTGAAGCCAAAAAGCGCAGGAAAACAACACCCAACAAATGAGAATCTCCAAAATATTACTAACTACTGTATTTTAATGTTGTCATGATGGTGGTACATAAATACTTAGACCTACTACACTACTGTATTTTAATGTTGGTATTATGGTGGCACTTGATGAATACTTAGACCTACTATGTTGTCATCATGGTGGTACTTAATGAATACTTAGGTCTATTACACTACAATGTTGGTGGTACTTAATGAATACTTAGGTCTAGTACACTGCTGTATTTGTCATGACGCAGAGTCGAACCCACGTTTCCTCTGCAGCTGGAGCTGCAGGCACCTCTCTTAACCCCTCTGCTGGCAGCACACTCAATCCAATCCAATCCAATCCACTTTATTTATATAGCACATTTAAACAACAAAATGTTTCCAAAGTGCTGCACAACAATATTAAACACAATTAAAAACAATATAAAATAAATGTGATTAAAAACAATTTCAAAGGGTAAAACCAATTAAAACAGTAAATAGAAAGCAAAAGCAAAATTTTAAAAACACAGAGGACAACAGAGGACCACACAACTCACGTAGTGTTAAAAGCCAGAGAATAAAAGTGGGTCTTAAGACGAGACTTAAAACACTCCACTGTGGGAGCAGTTCGAACATGGAGGGGCAGAGTGTTCCAGAGCTTAGGGCCGACCACAGAGAAGGCCCTGTCTCCCCTGGTTTTAAGTCTCGTCTTGGACACCACGAGCTGGAGCTGGCTCTCGGACCTCAGAGCGCGCGCAGGATTGTAAATTTGGATGAGGTCCGAGATATACTGAGGTGCCAGTCCATGTAAAGCTTTAAAAACAAACAGCAAGGTTTTAAAATCAATTCTAAAATGAACAGGGAGCCAGTGCAAACTCTCAAGGATTGGGGTTATATGCTGGCGTCTCCTGGCCCCTGTTAAAAGTCGTGCTGCCGCATTCTGGACTAACTGCAACCGGGAGAGAGCTTTTTGGCTAATGCCAGCATAAAGTGCATTGCAGTAGTCCAGGCGACTTGAAATAAAAGCATGCACGACTTGTTCAAAAAGGTTAAAAGATAAAAACGGTTTTACCTTTGCTAAAAGACGAAGATGATAAAAACACGATTTTAAAACGCCATTGACTTGTTTGTCAAGTTTAAAATCGCTGTCTATAGTGACGCCAAGGCTGGTGACTTTGGGACGCACATAATTTTGCAATGGTCCCAAGTCAGTGAGGGCCGGACCAAACACTAAAATTTCCGTTTTTCCCTCATTCATTATTAAAAAATTCTGGGCTAACCAAGCCTTGACGTCGCATAGACAGTTGAGAAGGAGTGTCAGGGGGCCGTGGCCTTTTGAAATAGGCATATAAATTTGGCAGTCGTCTGCATAAAAGTGATAAAACACTCCATGCCTCTTAAAAATCTCTCCAAGAGGAAGAAGGTACAGTGCAAACAGGATGGGGCCTAGAATAGATCCCTGGGGGACACCACAGTAAAGCGGAGCAGAAGAAGAAGTGGCGTCCCCCAGCCTGACAGAGAAAGACCTTTCTGACAGGTAGGATCTAAACCACTCTAATGCAGTCCCCCTGACACCCACACAGTCTCTCAGGCGATCTAAAAGAATTGTGTGGTCGACTGTGTCAAAGGCAGCTGTAAGATCTAAAAGCACTAAAATGGCAGAGCTGCCAGAATCAGATATTAAAAGCAAATCATTAAAAACCTTTAAAAGTGCAGATTCAGTACTGTGCAAAGCTTTGTATCCAGACTGAAATGGATCTAAAGTGCTATTTTCATCTAAAAAAGGTTGTAGTTGCGCCAAAACACATTTCTCCAAAATTTTTGACACAAAAGGTAAATTAGAAATGGGCCGATAATTTGACAAACTTGTAGGATCAAAACCTGTTTTTTTGATCAAAGGCTCAACAACAGCTCCTTTACAAAAAGAGGGCACACTGCCAGAAATCAAGCTGCTGTTGATGATGTCCCTAACAGATAAGTCAATAGAGTCCCAAACTTCTTTAAAAAAGCGAGGGGGGACTGGGTCTGTGGGACAGGACGAGGGTTTTAATTTGTCGACTATTCCTGTAAGCTCAGGCATGGACACAGGCTCAAACTGACAAAACACAGCCGAGCACCGAGTGGCCACATTGAAACTAAATGGAGAAGGAGAAAGATTTGCCCGAATAGTAGCAACCTTGTCGTTAAAAAAGGAGAGAAATTTTTCACAAGTTTCCCTTGTCATCTCTAGTGAAGTGGCTGGATTCGGATTAAGAACAGAACTAATAGATTTAAAAAGAACACGTGGCTTGTTGATACTATTTGAAATTAAGTCTGACAAATATTTAGTTTTTTCAGCTTTAACCACACTTTGATAGTTCTGACAGCTTTCTTTTAAAATTTGATAAGAGACCTCCAAGTGATCCCTTTTCCACTTACGCTCCGCCCTTCGCCACTCACGCCGAGCTGTGCGTGTGGTTTCATTGAGCCAAGGCTCCTGTTTTGACTTTGGACGTATAGCTCTGAGGGGCGCTATACTGTCCAGAATCTCAGAACATGTGGAAATAAAAGAGCACATTAATTGTTCAGTGTCTGCAGAGTGTGATATATTCTGCATAGACACAGTGAACAAAGGAGAAAAGGCGGCTGCAGTGTCAGTTCTAATAACACGCCCATGACGCACGGCAGGCGGTTTTACATCAGGGTCCAAACTTAAATTGAACATAACAGGACTATGATCGGAAAACACAGCATCACCAACAACGACATTGTCAACATTAAAACCATAAGACAGTACAAGGTCTAAAGTGTGTCCGTGTACATGCGTTGGGCCAGTAACATGCTGAGCCAAATTAAAACCTTCGATCAAGTCCAAAAACTCTCCGGCCATGGGTTTAGAAGGACAACAAACGTGTACATTAAAATCCCCGACGATTAAAATCTTGTCGTAGCGCACCAGACTAAAAGCAATGAAGTCCGAAAAGTCCTTGATAAAATCTTTGTTGTGCTTTGGTGGTCTGTAGATCACAGCACAAAATACTGGATCAGTCTGTCGCAGCTCGAAACAGCTCAGTTCAAAGGAGGGAAAAGACCACTCCACGATCACCTTGTGATGAACGCTTTCCTTTAAAACAATAGCTAAACCCCCGCCACGACCGCTTGTTCTCGGCGTGTTAATGAAAGTACAGTCTGGAGGTAATAGCTCTGAAAAAGCAGCAGACTCACCGGTGCCGATCCAGGTTTCTGTCAAGAACAGTATATCCAAAGAGCATGATGAGAAAAAGTCCTGAAGAACGAAAGTCTTGTTCATCACGGATCTCGCATTCACAAGTGCACACCTCGTAGACGTTGTTGTAGCCACGTACGGTGCCCAGCTCAGCGACCGAAGATTAGCCAGGGACACGCCACCTGAGCCCGGGTGAGACGAGCGAAGAGGGCGCAGCGCGCAGGGATCCTCCCGCTGTCCGATGATTGGCACCAACCAAGACCCGACCAGCCGAAGCGCGCGGCGTGACAAATAGCGACCAAAACAGTCGCTGTACTCCCGGGGAATTGCCGAGGACCTCACTGCGTCAGGATACAGTGCCAGCCAAGCTTTCACCTTTAGCAGTCGGCCGGATCGTACTCCTCGGCGTTTCCGCTTCCTGGGCAGCGGCGCGTTCACCCGACGGAAGCACTCAGGTAGGTTAGCATGGAAACATGAATCCGGGTCTCTTGCATTGTAAAGTTCACATGACTGTACTGACTCCCCAATCCTCAACAACTCCTGGCGTTCATACACTAGAAGTGAGTCGATGGTCCTCGAAACACACGTCAACATAACCACAAAACAGACAATAGTGATCATAGACAAGCGGCGAGCCAGACACACCGGCGCCATCTTGTTTTCACGACAAAAGAAGAACAAGGCAACCGCTTGTTACTCTCTGGCAGACAAGCCTCTGCTCGCACTGAGCACAACACGCCCACACAACAACAAGCCTGCAAACAATTAATTATCAGCGCACCTGGACTTGACGAGGGGGAGCAGCATAAAGACCAGCGGACCCGCGGAACCTTTGCCAGAACGTCGCTAACCTTCCAGTAAGCATCATGTCTGGCATCCCTTGTTTTCCCAGTGATTTCCTCGCCCTTGTTATGATCTCTCTCTCTCCGTGTTTTCCCTTGGTTCATGCTAGTGATGGGTTGATGAGGCGTCATGAAGCGTTTCGACACATTGCAAAACTGTATTGATACTGTGTCGATATTGTGTCACTAAATACTGACATCTGCTGGACATTAAAAATCCCTACAGGCAACCTATGGACCGACTCAACTGACACTGATTTTATGACCTAGTACAGTGGTTCTCAAATGGGGGTAAGCGTACCCCTGGGGGTACTTGAAGGTATGCCAAGGGGTACGTGAGATTTTTTTTTAAATATTCTAAAAATAGCAACAATTCAAAAATCCTTTATAAATATATTTATTGAATAATACTTCAACAAAATATGAATGTAAGTTCATAAACTCAGTGAAGCACAAGCTCAGGTTTGTCACTAAAATGTATGTCAAAAAGAACTGTGAAAAGAAATGCAACAATGCAATATTCAGTGTTGACAGCTAGATTTTTTGTGGACATGTTCCATAAATATTGATGTTAAAGATTTTTTTTTTGTGAAGAAATGTTTAGAATTAAGTTCATGAATCCAGATGGATCTCTAATACAATCCCCAAAGAGGGCACTTTAAGTTGATGATTACTTCTATGTGTAGAAATCTTTATTTATAATTGAATCACTTGTTTATTTTTCATCAAGTTTTTAGTTATTTTTATATCTTTTTTTCCAAATAGTTCAAGAAAGACCACTACAAATGAGCAATATTTTGCACTGTTATACAATTTAATAAATCAGAAACTGAAGACATAGTGCTGTATTTTTTTTTCAACCAAAAATGCTTTGCTCTGATTAGGGGGTACTTGAATTAAAAAAAATTCACAGGGGGTACATTGCTGAAAAAAGGTTGAGAACCACTGACCTAGTATATACAATAATATAAACCAAGTCATTGTATTTCATTTAGGATTATTTCATGACTTCATTTAAATAACAATATATTTTTTGTCTTTTTTAGATACAGTCAATAAATAATGGGGAAATGTATCATAACATGGAAATCTAAGAGAACGTGTTGTGAATGAGGATGCTTGTGGACCTGGAAATTATTATTATTATTTTTTTTTTACACATTTTTATTAAAAAAAACAAACAGTTTTTCCAACGTATTCAATTTTAGACGCTTTCTCTTCTTAGTTATTATTTCTCCGGCTGTAGAAAAGACCCGCTCACAGGGCACAGAGTCAGCGTCAGTGCGACACAGTTCGCGTATCGGTCACGTGACCAAAACAGCTCATGATCGGTCACGTGACTTTCTAAAAGCGGTACGCGCACCGACACAGGGTTTCGCTCTATGAGCTCGACGCATGCGCCGATGCATCGGTGTTGCCGGACCCATCACTAGTTCATGCCCTTTTGTATTTTCCACAGTGACTCTCCTGTCCTCCGTGATTGTGCATTGTCACTCGACACCCATCCGGATTCCTGACTGCTCTCCCCGATCCACGACCTCCCTGCTCGGACCCAGACCACGCTGCCCTGCTCTTGCCCACAACCTTTTGCCTGTCCACGAACTGCCTCTTCGCCTTCCCCCTTGGATAACGACGAAAGATACAACCAACATTTGCTGACAACAAACCTTGGTAACATTTACAAATATTACACATAGTCAACACTCATTCACTTTGAGTAGCATACACACACCACGTATTCATCAAAGGTTTAAAATAAACCTTCTGAACCGCAGTCCTACCCTGGTTCTCGCTTCCTTCCCTTCTCTTTTACACAACAGTATTTTAATGTTGTCATTATGGTGGTACTTAATGAATACTTAGGTGTACTACACTACTGTATTTTAATGTTGTCATTATGATGATACTTAATTAATATTTAGGCCTACTACACTACTGTATATTAATGTTGGTATTATGGTGGTACTTAATGTATACTTAGGTCTACTACATTACTGTATTTTAATGTTGTCATTATGGTGGTACTTAATGAATACTTAGGTCTACTACACTACTGTATTTTGATGTTGTCATTATGGTGGTACTTAATTAATATTCAGGCCTACTACACTACTGTATTTTAATGTTGTCATTATGGTGGTACTTAATATTTAGGCCTACTACACTACTGTATTTTAATGTTGTCATTATGGTGGTACTTAATGAATCCTTAGGTCTACTACACTACTGTATTTTAATGTTGTCATTATGGTGGTACTTAATGAATACTTAGGTGTACTACACTACTGTATTTTAATGTCATTATGATGGTACTTAATTAATATTTAGGCCTACTACACTGCTGTGTTTAAATGTTGGTGGCACTTAGAGAGCCAAGTGTTTTCTGAGGCGGTACTTGGTGAAAAAAGCTTGAGGAGCACTGATTTGGATGTTTATACGATAATTTTTGGTTGCACAGAGCAGCTGCACCTCAAAGCCAAAGTGGGAAAAAAACCCATCACTAAGTGTCACTCGGTTGTGTCAGGGTCCATCCAACATCCCACATCCAACATGTCCGCCCTTGTTAAGGGCTTGTAATTGCACACAGGTCAGATGCACAGTTGCCCGTGACAACACTCACATCCACGACCGACATGCTGTTCGAGTCACTTTGGGAGCATGACATGCTAGATTTAATCTATAAAAAAAAAGAGAAACTAATTGACCGCTCTCGTGCACTTTCATCAGAGGCGGGGGATTAATATGCAGGGACACACTTAAGTGCACATGGCTTAGTGAGCAGAGTCGCAGGCTTATTGCAAGCTGCTGCGTTCAATGGCTCTCATGCGCCGGCTCGTTGGTGACGTCACGTATCCACGCCAACGGGTCTGACGGCTTACTTCGACCGCATTATCACTCTCGTTTACACGCAATCTCACTTTTACCGCACAATGCACGTAAACAACACGTCCATCTTTACCCTTCTTTACCTCTACTCTACCATTTCATTACAGACCCTGCACAATGTATATGACCCTGCACTCTTGCATTATTACGCTAATCCCGGCATGAGCCGACTACTATCATTGTTTTAGATCAATATTAAGAGGATGGACAGCTCATTTAATGCGTTCACTTCTGTCAATATATGGTAAAGGTGTACAGATCTCATGCTAAATTGCTGGCCGGGAGCTGTTTCTATAGTCATTCTGGCTACCATTTAGCTGAATATAAAAATACAATGGCAGCTTTTTCGCAAAGTAAACGCGCAATATTGCACTTATTGTTCGCGCACAGGGAATATTACACGCGGATGCGTTCATTGAGGCTGTGCACGCGCACCTGATTCAGTGATGGCGACAGTCAGGGGCAGGCTGCTTTAAAGAGGAAACAGCGGCCCTCAGTGGACAAAGTGTGCAACTACAACGCCAGCGCCATCATACTTCTAAGACAAGGTTTGATTGATTGATTGAAACTTTTATTAGTAGATTGCACAGTACAGTACATATTCCGTACAATCGACCACTAAATGGTAACACCCGAATACGTTTTTCAACTTGTTTAAGTCGGGGTCCACGTTAATCAATTCATGGTACAAATATATACTATCAGCATAATACAATATCACACAAGTTAATCATTCATCAGAGTATGTACATTGGATTATTTACAATTCGGGGGGTGGGATGTGGAGGGGGTTGGGGGGGGGGGGGGGTATGGGTTAGGTTGGGTTGCTATCAGCATATTTCAGTCATCAACAGTTTTATCATCTGAGAAATGGACATTGTAACAGTGTAGGTCTCACTTTGTAGCATATATGTACAGCGAGCGGTGAACATAGTGAGCTCAGAAAGCATAAGAACAAGTATATACATTTGATTATTTACAATCCGGGGAGGTGGGATGTGGTGGGGGGAGGGGCGTCAGACTGGTTTTCATTCTTTACAGTAAATATTAATCGATTAATAAATAATAATAAAATAAAATCGATTTAAATCTAATTATCAAATGATCTATATCTGCTGTACATATTTAAGTGTTGGATACTTCTCTTGTTGCCCTATTTGTATTTGACTTTATTAAATGTTTGGCTAGAATTTTATTAAACAAAACCAGTTTTCTTTTAAGTAATTTAGATATTACGGAGCCCCTAAAGGGACATGGGGGATTTTTTTTTTCTAGAATATTTCTTTTTTTTTTTTTTTCAGACATTTATTTCGTGCGCACGAGACACTTTTTATTAACAAAAAAAAATAATAATAATAATAATAAGAATATATACACACACATATATACATATATATATATATATATATATATATATATATATATATATATATATATATATATATATATATATATATATATATATATATATATATATTTTTTTTATAAAAAGTTTTTCGTGGCTTGTGGACCTGCAGCGAAGCAGGGTGTGCCAGGATCGGCTTCGAGATTAGCGGCAGGTGAGTAGATGACACAGCTGAGAGTGTTTGTCTGATCACCTGTCGCTCTGTTAAAGGCAGCAGTCAGTAAGGACAGATCGGTTGATGTTGGAACACGAGTCATTAAATGTAATATTGCCTGACAAAAAGTGATTTGACGTAATATTTTGATATTTACACATCACATATTTACACACGCGCATTTTGAACATTACATATATCAACATCGAGTACCTACTGTACTGTTTACTTGTTGAAATATATTATAATATATATATAATATATGAAATATATCAATATATGCTTATGCGAATGTGTTGTGTTTTTCGAACAATCTGACCTTGGCTGAGTCAAGGCTGCACGCATGCGCGTTAAAGCTGTTCCGTGAGACAAAGAAGGATGAAGGCAAAGCTGCAAATTCCAGAATCCCGATAATCAGGCAATTGGGTGTGCCATCCATTGATCACACGTAAGTAGATAGAAAGAGTGAAATACGAAGCACGTTTTTGTATAACAATTTCCAACCTACATGATTATATTCAGACCATTTTACGATTTTAGCGTTGTGTCAAATGCGCGCCATGCTCAACGGCCGGCACCATATAAACTAGCATGCCTTTCTCGTGCATGTTGGCTGTTATATAGTTTCCAAGCTGACCAAAGACCAACGAATGACTTCTGAAGAAGGGTGGATCTATCTGTAGCCTAGTTAAACAACAATTTTCCCCGTCAGTGTCATGGTTTGAGGTCCATATGGCACGAATGTTGCCTGAACGTTCCGTGAACGCACACTTGCCAACCCTCCCGGATTTTCCGGGAGACTCCCGAAATTCAGCGCTTCTCCCGAAAACCTCCCGGGACAAATTTTCTCCCGAAAATCTCCCGAAATTCAGGCGGACCTGAGTGACGTGTCGACAGCCTGTTTTCACGTCCGCTTTCCCACAATATAAACAGCGTGCCTGCCCAATCACGTTATAACTGTAGAATGATCGAGGGCGAGTTCTTAGTTTCTTATGTGGGTTTATTGTTAGGCAGTCTCATTAACGTCCTCCCAGCGCGGTAACAACACACAACAACAGCAGTCACGTTTTCGTCTACCGTAAAGCAGTTCGTCTGCTGTAAACAGCAATGTTGTGACACTCTTAAACAGGGCAACACTGCCATCTACTGTACATGCATATGTGACATTAACATCTAGGGCTTTTAGAGAGTGCAGTGCACAACTGCGCACACAACAAGGAGACGAAGCAGAATGCATCATCAGAGAGGGTGTTCAGCATGGTTAGAAAAATAGTGACAGAGAATAGAACAATGATGAACAATTCAACCCTTAACTCAACAATGAGTAGATGGATGAGTGTTATGTGTGTGTATGTGTGTGTATATGTGTAAATAAATGAACACTGAAATTCAAGTATTTCTCTTATTTTATATATATATATATATATATATATATATATATATATATATATATATATATATATATATATATATATATATATATAGCTAGAATTCACTGAAAGTCAATTATTTCTTTTATATATATATATATATATATATATATATATATATATATGAAATACTTGACTTGGTGAATTCTAGCTGTAAATATACTCCTCCCCTCTCAACCACGCCTCCAACCACGCCCCCCCGACCACCTTCTGAAATCGGAGGTCTCAAGGTTGGCAAGTATGCGTGAACGTTATAGTTCCATGTGGGCGATAATAGGGCAACCCATTTTCCTTGTTTTTTTTTTTATAGAATAAATACAATGAAGAAGTTTCAACAGAGGGCTTATAAGCGTAGATGGGCTGCCACAACTAGGCATTTGAAGAAGCAATGCCGACAGTCAACTTTCGAATTAGAGAGTGATGAAAGCGAGCAAGAGAATGACACGACAATCTTATCAACTCCAGAAACAGTGACAACCCTTCAGTACATGGATGCTGCGGAGACTGCTTCCTGCACTGCCGCGGGTGCTGACAATGCCACCTACAGTGGCCCTGATAGTGATGAGCCTGTTGAAAATGATGCAGAGTGTGTGCAGACTAAGAATAACTGACTAACTGTATCAGGATTTATAAATAACTTGATGCAGTATTGAAATGGTAATATTATCTGATTGTTTTCCAGATGGCTCCTTCGTATGTGGTCGTTGAGTTCCTTGGTGAACGTTCAGTCGCTGTTGTCCCAACCATATGGACAAAAGATGATTGGAAAGGTTATTACTTTTTCTGAAAACTACTGTGTATAGGCATAATAGTGTAGCTTATTATTAATTATTATGTCATTCATCATGACTGGATTATTTTATCTTCAGAATAGCTTCTGCTATTGGCCAAAGCCAAATCCTACCCACTCCAGAATCCGGAAAGCTGAGATTCCTGACAAAGAAGTCTAGGATAGGCTGCCAATTCGGGTTTTCAGGAAAACATTGACTGGTAAGGGAATATTGTCAAAGTCATATCATTTATATCTTAAACAACACAAGTTAGATTCATCTTGAGTCATCAGCATACTTTGAAATTTTGCAGAAGACTTTGACAAGGCCCTTCAATACGAAAAACAAGCTGAAATGTTTTCGAGCCCAGAAAAAGAAGAAATGTCAACCAAACGGAGCCACATCACCCCTGAACGTTATAGAAACGATGAGGAAGATGTGTATGATGCTGACGGTTAGTCACTTTTCAAAGACTGTTTACTTACAATACTCAAACACTACTTAGTGGTGCATACATTTTAATGTCTTCGTTGGTTTAGACGAAGAGGAAATTCGGCCAAAAAAGAAGTGCAGAAAAGAGAAACCACAGATCCTCGTCCAGGCACCCCCACTGCCAGAGCTCCCACCATTTAACTTTCCAATCTCCAGCGAGTACCAGACCACTTCAGCCAGTACCAGCCAATACCAGACCACTCTAAGGCATCCAGGCCGACCTCACAGCCCAGCGAGAAGCAGCACTTCCAGGCTCAGTCCAGACAGGAATAATGCATCCAGCTGAAGCCAGTACCAGACCACTCCAGCCAGTACGAGTCAGTACGAGACCACTCCAAGAAGCAGCAGGAATGCCCTTGATAGTGAACGTTAGTTGGCTATTTAACTGTTGATAGGTGGTGTTAAACAGGCTGTTACAACGGGCAGTAATAAGACAAATTACCTCTTTGACTTTTGTTGTCTTTGCAGTTTTCCAGTTGAACATGAAAGTTCAAAATATAGTTGAGAACCAGGGAGAAATTATGCGCATGCTGAGAGGGCTGGCAGCACAGTCTGTGGGGCCAGAAGCTGTGGATGTTCAAGATCTCATTGAGAAGCCTTTCGAGACTCTTGAGCAGCTTAAGGCCTTCTGTGAACGGCTCGAAACTGATCTTCTGCTCAGAAAGCAGCCGGTAATTAGTTTTAATTCCCCACTGCAAAATTATCTTGCTCAGTTATGAACAAACATGTTCTAATAAAGTACAATATTGTTGTTTATTTATTTGTATAGGTGAAAGCTCTTACTGCTCTTGGTGGGCAGAATTTGGCAGACACGGTGAGGACAATGCTGAGGAAAATTGCCACAAACAAAGTCCTGGAGCAGCTTTGCCTCCGTGGAAAGACAGGAAAAGTGGCGTTTGAGGACTTGCCCTTTTACAGAATAATAAATAGCAAGTGTTAATAATAGGTTTGCATCTTTGAACATGTTGCATGTATGCTCACAAGGTCGATCTAGCTGTTATTATTACGGTATTTATTCTAAAGGGAATTCTAAATTGTGCTGGTGATTCCACAGGCATGCAGGGGTGTTTACAAACAGACGACCACAGCTGAAGTGGATTGTGAGCTTGGAGAGGTCCTGAAACTTGCCACTTTTCGAAAGGAAGGTTCAAAGTTTGAGGTACGGAGAAGATAAGATATCCCAATTTTGAATTCCATTTTATTGAAGTTCCACTGCATGTCTTTTAAATTTGCAATTATAACTACTTGCAGGAGGAGGAATTAAGAGGGAGGGCAAAAAAGGAAAAAGAAACAAGCAAAAGAACAGAGATAGTGACAGTGAGATGAGTGACCAGGTAAATGATAAAGTAATTATGCCAATTTTTTTAATTCAATTCATTAAGAACCCAGTTCTTTGTTGAATTTGCAATTATAAATACTTGCAGGAAGCGACAGCGAAGAAGGGCAAAGGGAAATGTACAAAGGAAAGGGACAGTGAGAGTGACAGTGAGATGAGTGACCAGGTAAATGATAAAGTAATTATGCCAAATTTTTAATTCAATTCATGAAGATCCCAGTTCTGTGTTGAATTTGCAATTATAAATACTTGCCGGAAGCGACGACGAAGAATAAGGATAAAGCCAAGAAAACGGACAGTGAGAGTGACAGTGAGATGAGTGACCAGGTAAATGAGAAGTAATTATGCCAATTCTTCATTTGAATTCATTAAGATCCCAGTTCTTTGTTGAATTTGCGATTATAACTACTTGCAGGAAACGAAGAAGAAGAAAACAGGGAAAGGGAAAGGGAAAAGAACCAAGCAAACAGGACAGTGAGACCAGTGAGTATTGAGCAGGTAAACAAGGAGTAAATTATGCCATGTTTTAATTGAATTCAATTAATCTACATTCCAGTGCTGTCTTTGTTGTATTTGTGAATATCTATAATTATTTACTTCCAGGAAGAGAACCAACAAGAAGGGGCATGCACTGACGCGCACGACCAAGACCACTGCATTCCATTTCTATTGTATTATAATTATCACTAATAAAGAATTAGAGATGAATTTTCTGTTTGAGTGTTAGTCCTGACAATATAGCACAAAAACAGACATAAATAGCATGTTCCTAAACAGTTCCCTAAACGTTCTAGTCAAACGTTCATGGCTAACGTTCTGCTAACCAAGCAAGAACTCCACAAACTCACGTTCTTTGAACGTTACAAACTAACGTTCCCAGAACAATGCCACAACATTCTCCTAACGTTCACATAACGGTCACTTGTTACCTGGGTAACAACAGTCCTTTAAATCACATTATGCCACTGTGGAGGTCTTGCTCCTCCGGATTCTTTGGACCACCAATCACCGACATCACCACTCCTTTTCAGAGTTTACAACATTGTTTATTTTACAATAATTGTGTTGGATGGTGCAAAAGTCTTTGTGCTTTTCAGCAATCGTCTTATGCCTTGATTGAGCATGTCAATGGTCTCTCTCTCTGCTTCGACTCGTGTTCCACCATCAACCGATCTCTCCTTCCTGACTGCTGCCTTTAACAGAGCGACAGGTGATCAGACAAACACTCTCAGCTGTGTCATCTACTCACCTGCCGCTAATCTCGAAGCCGATCCTGGCACACCCTGCTTCGCTGCAGGTCCGCAAGCCACAACCCCGATAAAGTCTTAAATGTCAAACACGTAGCGTTACAATAACCAGGAAGATAAAGTGTTTTTCTCACACCTAGTAATCAAGCATTCACATTTTGCCACAACACACATGGGGGAAGTCCTAGTTGGAAATACAGCCAAATTAACTCCTGAACTGCCATTTTCACACACACCTCAAGCCACGCGCACGCATCCAATGCTTTCTCGTGCGCACGAAAAACTGTCTCGTGCGCGCGACAAACTGTCTCGTGCGCAGGAGATACATGTCTGAAAAAAAAAATTAAAAAAAAAAAATTCTAAAAATAATAAATTCCCCCATGTCCCTTTAGTAAAATATCGATCAGAGCTATTTTTTTTTTTTTTTTTTGAGGAATGAACTGGCACCTAATGTTATTTTTTAAAAAGTATTGATTTGGAACTGAGAATCGTTTTGAATTTAGAAACAATTCTGAATCGAATTGTTATACCCAAGAATTGAACCAAATCGAATCATGAATCATGACTCGGATCGGATTAAAATTAGCTATTGTGCTAACTCCGTAATATTTACATTGTTGTTCTATGTCGGGGGTCTGCTCTAGATGCGGCTCTTTAGCGCCGCCCTAATGGCTCTCTGGAGCTTTTTCAAAAATGTATGAAAAATGGAAAAAGATGAGGGGAAAAAAATATATTTTTTTGTGTTAATATGGTTTCTGTAGGAGGACAAACATGACACAAACCTCCCTAATTGTTATAAATCACACTGTTTATATTAAACATGCTTCACTGATTCGAGTATTTGGCGAGCGCCGTTTTGTCCTACTAATTTTGGCGGTCCTTGAACTCACCTTAGTTTGTTTACATGTATAACTTTCTCTGACTTTCTAGGACGTGTTTTATGCCACTTCTTTTTCTGTCTCATTTTGTCCACCAAACTTTTAATCAATCAATCAATCAATCAATGTTTATTTATATAGCCCTAAATCACAAGTGTCTCAAAGGGCTGCACAAGCCACGACGACATCCTCGGTACAAAGCCCACATAAGGGCAAGGAAAAACTCACCCCAGTGGGACGTCGATTTGAATGACTATGAGAAACCTTGGAGAGGACCGCATATGTGGGTAACCCCCACCCCCCTCTAGGGGAGACCGAATGCAATGGATGTCGAGTGGGTCTGACATAATATTGTGAGAGTCCAGTCCATAGTGGATCCAACATAAGAGTAAGAGTCCAGTCCATAGTGGGGCCAGTAGGACACCATCCCGAGCGGAGATGGTAATGTTGTGCGTGAATGCACAAAGGTGAGTTTTGTTGATGTTATTGACTTGTTGGAGTGCTAATCGGGTATATTTGGTCACTGCATGACTGCAAGCTAATCGATGCTACATGCTGTTTAGGCTAGCTATATGTACATATTGCATCATTATGCCTTGTTTGTAGCTATATTTGAGCTCATTTAGTTTCCTTTAAGTCCTCTTAATTGAAATTTATATCTCATGACACACTATCTGTATGTAATATGACTTTGAATTTTTTGCGGCTCCAGACAGATTTGTTTTTGTATTTTTGGTCCAATATGGCTCTTTCAACATTTTGGGTTGCCGATCCCTGCTCTATGTTGATGAATATGCATTGTCCTAATTCAAATAAATAAATAAATACTGTCTATCTGTGTTGGCCCTGCGATGAGGTGGCGACTTGTCCAGGGTGTACCCCGCCTTCCGCCCGATTATAGCTGAGATAGGCTCCAGCGCCCCCCCGCGACCCCAAAGGGAATAAGCGGTAGAAAATGGATGGATGGATAATTAAATGAATGTGGCGCCAAAAGATTCACAGCCCTATAAATATATTTCATGTATAATCTCCTCATGATATTGTTACACAATTCCCTATGCATTTGATTTTTTTTTTTAAATTGATGGACACCATACTTGCTTTTAAAATCACAAGCATTTTATTCGAACAAAACATGTTTTCTTTTCACCAAGGGTCAAATACTAAAAAGTTAAAATATGCAAGTATACATATATATATTTTGTAAAAAAGAAATGCTAAAAACAGATATTACATTGTTTTTTAAAGGCAACTTTGTATTATAGGTGACCAAGTGTATTGTTATTTTTAAAAACAAACAAACAGTAAACTGGTAAAAAAATAAAAAAGTAAATAAACATAATTTTGTTAAAAACTGCTGAAATTTTGATACTAATAAATAAGCATAATACAATTTGTCACTTATAACACAAAGCCGATCCTAACTTTTGTCTTTAAATAGTCTTTTTTTGTTTTGTTTTTTCTTAAAAAAAAAAAAAAAATTCAAAATGACCCCCATATGATTTTTAGTATGTGGAAAAAGTTTGAAAAAGTTACATTGACGTTTTTTTAAACAATTTTTTAATTGATATTCTTACAATTTTTTTTAATCTAAAAATATGCAGCGAGCCAACACAACTCGAGCTTTTGTACTTTGGTCATCCGTGTTAATATAATGTTTTTTGCATGGTCAGATACTTTTCCAGTTTAAAAAAAAACAAGCAATTGTATGTAATAAATGCTATTTTTCTTTCAAAATTGAAAGGACGAATATTAAGAAAGATAAAGTACTTTATTGATGCACGTTTGGTTTCAATTACTTTTTCAATTTCTATTCCGTCTATTTGTATTTGTGTTTGACTTTCTCTTCTACTGTTACCAAATAGCATTAATTTAGTTTTACTGAGATTCAAAGATAGTCTGTTTTTGTCAAACCATCTTTTGAATTTGTTAATTTCTTCTGTTATTATTTGTATTAGCTTCTGTGTGTTCTCTCCTGAACAAAACACAGTTGTATCATCTGCAAATAATACTAACTTTAAATCTTTTGGAACTTTACAAATGTCATTTATATAGAGATTGAACAATTTTGGTCCTAGTAGTGATCCCTGAGGTACACCACAGGATATATTTAGCGTTATAGACGTGTGTTCGCCTAGCTTAACGTATTGTTTCCTGTTTGTTAAAGAACTTCTAATCCAGTTTAAGACTAACCCTCTGATGCCGTACCGTTGTAGTTTTTTGATTAAAATATTTTGATTAATTGTGTCAAATGCTTTAGTTAGATCCATCAACACTGCTGCTGCACATTTTTTACTATCTATTGCATTGGTAATTTCTTCTGTAATTTCCATTAAAGCCATCAAAGTTGAAACATTAGCTCTGTATCCATATTGGTTCTCTTCGAGTATTCTATTTTTGTTTGTGAAACTCTTAAATCTGTTATTGATGGTTTTTCAATGATTTTCGAAAATTGTGGAAGTAAAGAAACAGGTCTATAATTTGTAAATGAGCGGCGATTGCATCGTACCTTATAGCTGTTGCGCAAGGACCCAAGTTATATGACTCTGAATCGTACAGTTGAATAAGTTGACATATGTCATGTACCGTGTTATATGAATTTGGCGTATTTGGCTGCAAAATTGTCCCAAAAAAAAGTTCACATGCAAGTTTAACAACAAGACAAAAAGTCCAAGCAGCACTTCTCAGATATTCTTATAGTGCTATCTCAAAATTGTCTCCACTCACTTTACATTGGGAAGGCCAATGGTTGCAGAAAGTACAAAGTAATTTAATACACTTTAAAGAAGAACCAAATGTTGAAACTGTGAGTCAGGATGATGTGTGGAAAAGCTGTGTCAGTTTCCCAGATAATCAACATGACTAAAGCAACAGTTTGAAACAAAGTTCTGCTAAACAGTGACTTGAACACCAAATTTCACATTGAGAAGTGATTTTGATTGGCTATCCAAAATGTCTCTCACAGTAAAGAAGACTCTGACAATGTTCTGTTTGATAAAAACAAAAGTCTTGGACCCAATTAGTAGTAATGGGCGGCTGGAATTTGATGAGTTGTTTGATTATTCAAACCAACCTGTTTGATTTCTTTGCTTAATCTATTCCATCATTTAATTCCACATACTGATATACTGAAGGTTTTAAGGGTTGTACGTACGTACAAATGTTTCAAGTTAAATTTTTCTCGAAGATTATATTTCTCCTCTTTTGTTGAGAATAATTGTTGTATATTCTTGGGTAGCAGATTGTAGTCTGCTTTGTGCATAATTTTAGCTTTATTATTAGCTTGAATTTGAGATTTATTTTAGCTTAATTTATTTAAGATAAACCCTAAAGCTTCAAAGTGTAGAACATTTATTTAGTGTTCTGACATTGTGTCGAAATGCAATCTTAGACTTAGACTGAGACAAACTTTTATTTATCGACAAGGTAAATTGTTCCAAACAGTAGCTCAGTTACAAAGGATGGAAAGTAGACTAAAATTGTACCATGGTAGCAATATAAAATATAACATATACGTAATATTTACATATTATATATACAGTATATAATATATACCGATAAATTATAATATAATACAAACCCCGTTTCTAAATGAGTTGGGAAATTGTGTTAGATGTAAATATAAACTGAATACAATGATTTGCAAATCCTTTTCAACCCATATTCAATTGAATGCACTACAAAGAAAATATATTTGATGTTCAAACTCATAAACTCTATTTTTTTTTTTTGCACATAATAATTAACTTAGAATTTCATGGCTGCAACATGTGCCAAAGTAGTTGGGAAAGGGCATGTTCACCACTGTGTCACATCACCTTTTCTTTTAACAACACTCAATAAACGATTTGGAACTGAGGAAACTAATTGTTGAAGCTTTGAAAGTGGAATTCTTTCCCATTCTTGCTTTATGGAGAGCTTCAGTCGTTCAACAGTCCGGGGTCTCCGCTGTCGTATTTTACGCTTCATAATGCGCCACACATTTTCGATGGGAGACAGGTCTGGACTGCAGACGAGCCAGGAAAGTACCCGCACTCTTTTTTTACAAAGCCACGTTGTTGTAACACGTGCTGAATGTGGCTTGGCATTGTCTTGCTGAAATAAGCAGGGGCGTCCATGAAAAAGAGGGCAGCATATGTAGTTCCAAAACCTGTATGTACCTTTCAGCATTAATGGTGCCTTTACAGATATGTAAGTTACCCATGCCTTGGGCACTAATGCACCCCCATACCATCACAGATGCTGGCTTTTGAACTTTGCGTCGATAACAGTCTGGATGGTTCGCTTCCCCTTTGGTCCGGATGACACGAAGTCGAATATTTCCAAAAACAATTTGAAATGTGGACTCGTCAGACCACAGAACACTTTTCCACTTTGCATGAGTCCATCTTAGATGATCTCGGGCCCAGAGAAGCCGGCGGCGTTTCTGGATGTTGTTGATAAATGGCTTTCGCTTTGCATAGTAGAGCTTTAACTTGCACTTACAGATGTAGCGACGAACTGTATTTAGTGACAGTGGTTTTCTGAAGTGTTCCTGAGCCCATGTGATGATATTCCTTAGAGATTGATGTCGGTTTTTGATACAGTGGGGATCGGAGGTCACGGTCATTCAATGTTGGTTTCCGGCCATGCCGCTTACGTGGAGTGATTTCTCCAGATTCTCTGAACCTTTTGATGATATTATGGACCGTAGATGTTGAAATCCCTAAATTTCTTGCAATCGCACTTTGAGAAACGTTGTTCTTAAACTGTTTGACCATTTGCTCACGCAGTTGTGGACAAAGGGGTGTACCTCGCCTCATCCTTTCTTGTGAAAGACTGAGCATTTTTCGGGAAGCTGTTTTTATACCCAATCATGGCACCCATCTGTTCCCAATTAGCCTGCACACCTGTGGGATGCTCCAAATAAGTGTTTGATGAGCATTCCTCAACTTTATCAGTATTTATTGCCACCTTTCCCAACTTCTTTGCTGGCATCAAATTCTAAAGTTAATGATTATTTGCAAAAAAAAAAAAAGTTTATCAGTTTGAACATCAAATATGTTGTCTTTGTAGCATATTCAACTGAATATGGGTTGAAAATGATTTGCAAATCATTGTATTCCGTTTATATTTACATCTAACACAATTTCCCAACTCATATGGAAACGGGGTTTGTATATATCTGAGTTATGTTGTCAATTTATGCTGCAAAACGTGTCATTTGTACCTGCCGTATAGTAAGTTTGCATTATGTGTGCTAGTTAAATTATGACTAAATAGCGCCCTCCTCAGGATAAACTGTTACATGCACTCGTCTTCTTGTTTTGTCAAGGCTGTATCAACACTGGATTCCTCTAATGCAGTGGTGTCAAACTCGTTTTCACTGAGGGCCACATGGCAGTTAATGCTGCCCTTAGAGGGCCGCTTATAACAATGAGTAATAAATAAATATAAGTGTAAAGGATTCCCCTCGTGATATTATTACACAATTGCCTATGCCAGGGGTGTCAAACTTGTTTTCATTAAGGGCCACATCGCAGTAATGGCTGCCTTCATAGGGCCACTTTTTTAAAATTAATCAAAATTATGCATGCGGGCAATAACCTGTGATTAATCATTAAAAAAAAAAAAAGAAATAATTTGACTGCACTGATATAAATGTGTACCAGTATTCACCTCATATTATTACATTATTGTGTGAATGCTCCAAAGCATTCACACATATGGTTTTCTACACCAACATTCATCTATTTATTCATTTATTCAATATATTCATTCATTTATTCAACTATTTATTATTTTTCTCCAGATTTTGGCGCTCTCTACCCTCCACATTTTTCACCCGATTCAAACCGTTCCAACTTCAATCTGTTTGTCAGGCTTGTCCCTGACAGTTTGACTGTGTTTTAGTTTTTTCTCTGTGTTTGTCTTAGTTTCCTGTCAGCGCTTTTATTTTGTCTTCGTTTCCTGAGTGTCTCCCTGAGTGCTGCTTCCCCTCAGCTGTGGCTGATTGGCACCTGGCCACACCTGGTGTCAATCAGCCAGCTACAATTTAAACCTGCCTTCTCCTCCAGTCATTGCTGGATCATTGTCAATGTCATTGTCGTTCCTACCTGTCGTGTCGTTGTTCTTAATACTTGTCGTTGTAGCTCTGTCTACTTTTGTTTCACTCTGCTCATGTCCTAGTTCCTTCGTGTCACAGTAAGTGTTTTTGGTATCTTGTCCACAGTTAACCTCTGTGCTATTTTAGTTCATAGCCAAGTTTGTTCTCCGCCTTGTGCGCGCCTTTTGTTACCTTTTCGTTTGTTGTTTTGCCTTAGTGTATAATTAAATCATGTTTTCTCGTACAATGCCTTCCGCCTTCTCTGCATCTTGGGGTTCGTCACCTACAAACTCTGACATAATGATCCAGCCTAGTATGAACCTCGCGGAGATTTCCTTGGCGGAGAGACTAAACAAAGCTTTATCGTTGATGGCCGAATCAAAAAAAAGCTTTGCCTCTTTTTGCAATCCCTCCCACCCATCCCTGTCCTGTGTTGGTTTCTCGTGGGACGTCTTGGATCCGTCCCTTGAGGGGGGGGCTATGAGTAGCTGTGCAGCTGGGGAGGCACAGCTACTCCTGACCCCAGTGGGTCTGTAACAGACGGCGCCATCCTCTCCGGTGGGCCGGCAGACGCCACCATGCAGTCCGGTGGGCCGGCAGACGCCACCATGCAGTCCGGTGGGCCGGCAGACGCCACCATGCAGTCCGGTGGGCCGGCAGACGCCACCATGCAGTCCGGTGGGCCGGCAGACGCCACCATGCACTCCGGTGGGTCTACAACCTACGGCACCACCATCCTGTCCGGTGGGCCAGCAGCAGACGGCGCCACCATCCTCCTCTCCGGTGGGCCAGCAGCAGACGGCGCCACCATCCTCCTCTCCGGTGGGCCGGCAGACGCCACCATGCAGTCCGGTGGGCCGGCAGACGCCACCATGCAGTCCGGTGGGCCGGCAGACGCCACCATGCAGTCCGGTGGGCCGGCAGACGCCACCATGCACTCCGGTGGGTCTACAACCTACGGCACCACCATCCTGTCCGGTGGGCCAGCAGCAGACGGCGCCACCATCCTCCTCTCCGGTGGGCCAGCAGCAGACGGCGCCACCATCCTCCTCTCCGGTGGGCCAGCAGCAGACGGCGCCACCATCCTCCTCTCCGGTGGGCCAGCAGCAGAGGGCGCCACCATCCTCCTCTCCGGTGGGCCAGCAGCAGAGGGCGCCACCATCCTCCTCTCCGGTGGGCCAGCAGCAGAGGGCGCCACCATCCTCCTCTCCGGTGGGCCAGCAGCAGAGGGCGCCACCATCCTCCTCTCCGGTGGGCCAGCAGCAGAGGGCGCCACCATCCTCCTCTCCGGTGGGCCAGCAGCAGAGGGCGCCACCATCCTCCTCTCCGGTGGGCCAGCAGCAGAGGGCGCCACCATCCTCCTCTCCGGTGGGCCAGCAGCAGAGGGCGCCACCATCCTCCTCTCCGGTGGGCCAGCAGCAGAGGGCGCCACCATGCACTCCGGTGGGTCTACAATCCACGGGGCCACCATCGTCTCCGGTGGGCCAGCAGAGGGCGCCACCACCATCGTCTCCGGTGGGCCAGCAGAGGGCGCCACCATCATCGTCTCCGGTGGGTCCTCCCATGCCGGCGGTCGAGCCGCCTCGCCAATTACGGCGGCGTTCAACTCGCCATCGCCACCTAACTCTTCCCCGCTGGTTGCGGGGACACTTGGCCTGGTGGCCCACCTCCTTGTCCTCCCTCCACCCTCCCGTGACTTTAGACTTTTTGGGGGGGGGGGTTCTAGAACGTCTGGTATCCGTTATAGGAAGGGGGGCTACTGTCAGGCTTGTCCCTGACAGTTTGACTGTGTTTTAGTTTTTTCTCTGTGTTTGTCTTAGTTTCCTGTCAGCGCTTTTATTTTGTCTTCATTTCCTGAGTCTCCCTGAGTGCTGCTTCCCCTCAGCTGTGGCTGATTGGCACCTGGCCACACCTGGTGTCAATCAGCCAGCTACTATTTAAACCTGCCTTCTCCTCCAGTCATTGCTGGATCATTGTCAATGTCATTGTCGTTCCTACCTGTCGTGTCGTTGTTCTTAATACTTGTCGTTGTAGCTCTGTCTACTTTTGTTTCACTCTGCTCATGTCCTAGTTCCTTCGTGTCACAGTAAGTGTTTTTGGTTTCTTGTCCACAGTTAACCTCTGTGCTATTTTAGTTCATAGCCAAGTTTGTTCTCCGCCTTGTGCGCGCCTTTTGTTACCTTTTCGTTTGTTGTTTTGCCTTAGTGTATAATTAAATCATGTTTTCTCGTACAATGCCTTCCGCCTTCTCTGCATCTTGGGGTTCGTCACCTACAAACTCTGACACTGTTCAGCCTATTCGGGAATCGCGGGCTTTCCCTTGACAAATTCCCAGATTTCCCAAAATTCCAGGTTTTCCGGAACATTTTTCCCATTCAAAATTAATTGTTTCCTGTTTGCCGTGAGTGACTGCTCGCTGTTGCGAAAAAAGCTAAGTATTATCTTTCTATCTGTGTGTTTGTAATTGTTTTACAGCTTTCTTTACTACTTCCCAAACATACTTAGTAGTCTTATCTAACTTGCAAATCACCTGCTCTCTGTCTCACTGCCACTCTCTCAGCTAGCTAGCTGCTAAGTTAACAAAGCTTAGCGCGGAGAAGGCGGTGTAGGTCTGAAGGAAACTGTCCCCACACGATGCGAACACTTCTCTGAAGACAGCAAGAACTCGACTCGGTGAAAGACATAACATGAGTATGGCTCCCTGCTCTTCGTGCACCGTTCTCATGGATCTCGTAACTTTAGACATTACGGACACATTTGCTAGCATTAGCTGTAGCGAGCTAACTAGCCCAGCTTATAGCAGCCCTAAGCGTCCTACAAGCAACGGTGAACCGGTTGAGACGCATAATAGATTTAGCCCTTTAGCTAGTCCTATACCCCAGTCTACCGGGCACCACACCTTAGTCATAGGGTACTCCATCACCCGAAACATACATCTTAGTAAACCAGCCATAAATAAGTGTATTCCCGGGGCCAAAGCACCTGACATTGAAGCTAATCTTAGGGAGCTAACTCGCAACAGGCCTAGTACGACAGGCGAATCGTACCACTAGCTATGCAAATATAGTTGTACACTAGGATGAGACAGTCAGAGATTACAAAGAGGAACATAGCCATGACTTGTAATCTCACTAGAAAGATGTCCAGGCATCGAGTACTTGTCTCTGGCCCCCTGCCTGCGAGAGGCAATGATGAGAGATATAGCAGATTAGTCTCGCTTAAGTGGCTGGCTAGTTTTTGTAGACAACATGGACTAACGTTCATTGATAATTGGCCCTCTCTCTGGGGCAAACCGGGCTTGCTGATGTGGGACGGCCTTCACCCTAACCAGGAAGGCGCCATCATCCAGTCTAGGAACATAGATTATTGTTTGAGTCACACTTGACTAACTACACTAGAGCAAGCCCGGTCACAGGCAACTACTGTGTCTGTTAGTTCGGGTGAGGAGCCAGTTAAGCTAGAACTAACCAGCACCAGGCTGGAAAATCCCTGCACTTATAGCATTTCTCCAAGAAAAATACACAACTCACATAATATTTTTTCGGTAGTGACTGTGCCAGAGGTGAAAAGGCATTCTCCTGAGGTGGGAAATTATGACGCGTTCAGTTTATCGCAGCACCAAGCAAATAATGTGAAGATCCCCATCATATCAATTCTTTGGATGTGGTCGAAATTATTTAAGGCGCACTACGCAAAATTAACGAAACGTTATTAAACCAACTTGTTTTTTGTCCTGACTAAGAGGGATGTTTTGATGGTAGAACAGTTGAAATGGGATGACAAATATAGAAGTAGTAGTCTAACGAAAGAGGTTGGAAATAGTGTTAGAAAAAACTAGGTATTCCTGGAAATTTTTTGAAAGTGGGAAAAGGATAGTTTGAATGTCTAAGATGAGTTGAATGTGTTGAAGGTGGAATGGATTGAATCTGTTAAAGAATGTGGGAATGGTGGAAGTTTGAAAAATGGACAATTAATTTTGAATGGGGAAAAAGAAAAAAAAAGAAAGAAATTATGGGACATCCTGGATTTTTTTTTTTTAGAATTGTTGAAGTAGAACACTCAATTCCCAAACAGGCTGAATATTTAGAAGTTGGAACAGTTGGAATCAGATGAAAAATCTGGGAGTTGTGGAACTTTGAAGAATGTCCCATTGGAATTTACATAAAACTTGGGAATTTCGGGAAAAGCGGGAACTTTTTTGAAAATGGTAAAAAACTCGAATGGTCTGAATGAGTTGGAATGGTTGGTTTGTAATTTTTTCAAATCGGTCAAGAAATGTTGAAGTAGTAACATGTTGAATTGAGAAATGTTATTAGGGAATTCCATGAATTTCGGGAAAACCAGGAATTTTTTAAGTTTAGACAACTTCGTTTTTTGTCCTGATTAAGAGGAATGTTTTGACGGTAGAACGGTTGAAGTGGGTTGAAAAATGTGGGAGGAGTAGTCGCCAGGAAAAAGGCTGGAAATAGGGCTTTGGAAAACCTGGGATTCTGGAAAATCCTGGATTTTTTTTTAACTTGGAAAACATTATAGTTTGAATTTCCAGAATAGTGGAAAGTGTTGAAGGTGGAATGGTTCGAATCGGCTGAAAAATGTGGGTATGGTAGAAGTTTGAAAAATGGACACTTCATTTTGAGTGGGAAAAATGTCCCGGAAAACCAGGAATTCTGGGAAATCTGGGAATTTTTGGAATTTGTCAAGGGGAAAGCCTGCAATTCCCGAATAGGCTGAACAGTTTGAAGTTGGAACGGTTTGAATCGGGTGAAAAATGTGGAAGGTAGAGCGCGTTAAAATCTGGAGAAGAAGAAGTAGCTGAATAAATAGATACATTTTGGTGTAGAAAACCATATATTGGAGCATTCACACAATAATGTAATAATATGAGGTGAATACTGCCATAGGTGGATTAATGTTACCTTTTTGTTACCTTTTCGTTTGTTTTGCCTTAGTGTATAATTAAATCATGTTTTCTCGTACAATGCCTTCCGCCTTCTCTGCATCTTGGGGTTCGTCACCTACAAACTCTGACATAATGATCCAGCCTAGTATGAACCTCGCGGAGATTTCCTTGGCGGAGAGACTAAACAAAGCTTTATCGTTGATGGCCGAATCAAAAAAAAGCTTTGCCTCTTTTTGCAATCCCTCCCACCCATCCCTGTCCTGTGTTGGTTTCTCGTGGGACGTCTTGGATCCGTCCCTTGAGGGGGGGGCTATGAGTAGCTGTGCAGCTGGGGAGGCACAGCTACTCCTCACCCCAGTGGGTCTGCAACAGACGGCGCCATCCTCTCCGGTGGGCCGGCAGACGCCACCATGCAGTCCGGTGGGCCGGCAGACGCCACCATGCAGTCCGGTTGTCCGGCAGACGCCACCATGCACTCCGGTGGGTCTACAACCTACGGCACCACCTTCCTGTCCGGTGGGCCAGCAGCAGACGGCGCCACCATCCTCCTCTCCGGTGGGCCAGCAGCAGACGGCGCCACCATCCTCCTCTCCGGTGGGCCAGCAGCAGACGGCGCCACCATCCTCCTCTCCGGTGGGCCAGCAGCAGACGGCGCCACCATCCTCCTCTCCGGTGGGCCAGCAGCAGACGGCGCCACCATCCTCCTCTCCGGTGGGCCAGCAGCAGAGGGCGCCACCATCCTCCTCTCCGGTGGGCCAGCAGCAGACGGCGCCACCATCCTCCTCTCCGGTGGGCCAGCAGCAGAGGGCGCCACCATCCTCCTCTCCGGTGGGCCAGCAGCAGAGGGCGCCACCATCCTCCTCTCCGGTGGGCCAGCAGCAGAGGGCGCCACCATCCTCCTCTCCGGTGGGCCAGCAGCAGAGGGCGCCACCATCCTCCTCTCTGGTGGGCCAGCAGCAGAGGGCGCCACCATCCTCCTCTCCGGTGGGCCAGCAGCAGAGGGCGCCACCATCCTCCTCTCCGGTGGGCCAGCAGCAGAGGGCGCCACCATCCTCCTCTCCGGTGGGCCAGCAGCAGAGGGCGCCACCATCCTCCTCTCCGGTGGGCCAGCAGCAGAGGGCGCCACCATGCACTCCGGTGGGTCTACAATCCACGGGGCCACCATCGTCTCCGGTGGGCCAGCAGAGGGCGCCACCACCATCGTCTCCGGTGGGCCAGCAGAGGGCGCCACCACCATCGTCTCCGGTGGGTCCTCCCATGCCGGCGGTCGAGCCGCCTCGCCAATTGCGGCGGCGTTCAACTCGCCGTCGCCACCTAACTCTTCCCCGCTGGTTGCGGGGACACTTGGCCTGGTGGCCCACCTCCTTGTCCTCCCTCCACCCTCCCGTGACTTTGGACTTTTTTGGGGGGGGGGTTCTAGAACGTCTGGTATCCGTTATAGGAAGGGGGGCTACTGTCAGGCTTGTCCCTGACAGTTTGACTGTGTTTTAGTTTTTTCTCTGTGTTTGTCTTAGTTTCCTGTCAGCGCTTTTATTTTGTCTTCATTTCCTGAGTGTCTCCCTGAGTGCTGCTTCCCCTCAGCTGTGGCTGATTGGCACCTGGCCACACCTGGTGTCAATCAGCCAGCTACTATTTAAACCTGCCTTCTCCTCCAGTCATTGCTGGATCATTGTCAATGTCATTGTCGTTCCTACCTGTCGTGTCGTTGTTCTTAATACTTGTCGTTGTAGCTCTGTCTACTTTTGTTTCACTCTGCTCATGTCCTAGTTCCTTCGTGTCACAGTAAGTGTTTTTGGTTTCTTGTCCACAGTTAACCTCTGTGCTATTTTAGTTCATAGCCAAGTTTGTTCTCCGCCTTGTGCGCGCCTTTTGTTGCCTTTTCGTTTGTTGTTTTGCCTTAGTGTATAATTAAATCATGTTTTCTCGTACAATGCCTTCCGCCTTCTCTGCATCTTGGGGTTCGTCACCTACAAACTCTGACACTGTTCAGCCTATTCGGGAATCGCGGGCTTTCCCTTGACAAATTCCCAGATTTCCCAAAATTCCAGGTTTTCCGGAACATTTTTCCCATTCAAAATTAATTGTTTCCTGTTTGCCGTGAGTGACTGCTCGATGTTGCGAAAAAAGCTAAGTATTATCTTTCTATCTGTGTGTTTGTAATTGTTTTACAGCTTTCTTTACTACTTCCCAAACATACTTAGTAGTCTTATCTAACTTGCAAATCACCTGCTCTCTGTCTCACTGCCACTCTCTCAGCTAGCTAGCTGCTAAGTTAACAAAGCTTAGCACGGAGAAGGCGGTGTAGGTCTGAAGGAAACTGTCCCCACACGATGCGAACACTTCTCTGAAGACCGCAAGAACTCGACTCGGTGAAAGACATAACATGAGTATGGCTCCCTGCTCTTCGTGCACCGTTCTCATGGATCTCGTAACTTTAGACATTACGGACACATTTGCTAGCATTAGCTGTAGCGAGCTAACTAGCCCAGCTTATAGCAGCCCTAAGCGTCCTACAAACAACGGTGAACCGGTTGAGACGCATAATAGATTTAGCCCTTTAGCTAGTCCTACACCCCAGTCTACCGGGCACCACACCTTAGTCACAGGGTACTCCATCACCCGAAACATACATCTTAGTAAACCAGCCATAAATAAGTGTATTCCCGGGGCCAAAGCACCTGACATTGAAGCTAATCTTAGGGAGCTAACTCGCAACAGGCCTAGTACGACAGGCGAATCGTACCACTAGCTATGCAAATATAGTTGTACACTAGGATGAGACAGTCAGAGATTACAAAGAAGAACATAGCCATGACTTTTAATCTCACTAGAAAGATGTCCAGGCATCGAGTACTTGTCTCTGGCCCCCTGCCTGCGAGAGGCAATGATGAGAGATATAGCAGATTAGTCTCGCTTAACAAGTGGCTGGCTAGTTTTTGTAGACAACATGGACTAACGTTCATTGATAATTGGCCCTCTCTCTGGGGCAAACCGGGCTTGCTGATGTGGGACGGCCTTCACCCTAACCAGGAAGGCGCCATCATCCAGTCTAGGAACATAGATTATTGTTTGAGTCACACTTGACTAACTACACTAGAGCAAGCCCGGTCACAGGCAACTACTGTGTCTGTTAGTTCGGGTGAGGAGCCAGTTAAGCTAGAACTAACCAGCACCAGGCTGGAAAATCCCTGCACTTATAGCATTTCTCCAAGAAAAATACACAACTCACATAATATTTTTTCGGTAGTGACTGTGCCAGAGGTGAAAAGGCATTCTCCTGAGGTGGGAAATTATGACGCGTTCAGTTTATCGCAGCACCAAGCAAATAATGTGAAGATCCCCATCATATCAATTCTTTGGATGTGGTCGAAATTATTTAAGGCGCACTACGCAAAATAAACGAAACGTTATTAAACCAACTTGTTTTTTGTCCTGACTAAGAGGGATGTTTTGATGGTAGAACAGTTGAAATGGGATGACAAATATAGAAGTAGTAGTCTAACGAAAGAGGTTGGAAATAGTGTTAGAAAAAACTAGGACATTTTTTGAAAGTGGGAAAAGGATAGTTTGAATGTCTAAGATGAGTTGAATGTGTTGAAGGTGGAATGGATTGAATCTGTTAAAGAATGTGGGAATGGTGGAAGTTTGAAAAATGGACAATTAATTTTGAATGGGGAAAAAGAAAAAAAAAGAAAGAAATTATGGGACATCCTGGATTTTTTTTTTTGGAATTGTTGAAGTAGAACACTCAATTCCCAAACAGGCTGAATATTTAGAAGTTGGAACAGTTGGAATCAGATGAAAAATCTGGGAGTTGTGGAACTTTGAAGAATGTCCCATTGGAATTTACATAAAATTTGGGAATTTTGGGAAAAGCGGGAACTTTTTTGAAAATGGTAAAAAACTCGAATGGTCTGAATGAGTTGGAATGGTTGGTGTTGTAATTTTTTCAAATCGGTCAAGAAATGTTGAAGTAGTAACATGTTGAATTGAGAAATGTTATTAGGGAATTCCAGGAATTTCGGGAAAACCAGGAATTTTTTAAGTTTAGACAACTTCGTTTTTTGTCCTGATTAAGAGGAATGTTTTGACGGTAGAACGGTTGAATTGGGTTGAAACATGTGGGAGGAGTAGTCGCCAGGAAAAAGGCTGGAAATACGGCTTTGGAAAACCTGGGATTCTGGAAAATCCTGGATTTTTTTTTAACTTGGAAAACATTATAGTTTGAATTTCCAGAATAGTGGAAAGTGTTGAAGGTGGAATGGTTCGAATCGGCTGAAAAATGTGGAAATGGTAGAAGTTTGAAAAATGGCCACTTCATTTTGAGTGGGAAAAATGTCCCGGAAAACCAGGAATTCTGGGAAATCTGGGAATTTTTGGAATTTGTCAAGGGGAAAGCCCGCAATTCCCGAATAGGCTGAACAGTTTGAAGTTGAAACGGTTTGAATCGGGTGAAAAATGTGGAAGGTAGAGCGCGTTAAAATCTGGAGAAGAAGAAGTAGCTGAATAAATAGATACATTTTGGTGTAGAAAACCATATATTGGAGCATTCACACAATAATGTAATAATATGAGGTGAATACTGCCATAGGTGGATTAATGAACGGGCCTACCGGGCCCAGGCCCAGGGGGCCAGAGGCCCCAAGGGGCCAGGCCAACTTGGCCCCGCGGCCGCGACGCATACAAAACTACTTTTGCAAAAATAATAATCTTAGGCCCCAAGGGGCCAGGCCAACTTGGCCCCGCGGCCATGATCCATAGAGGGTCAGAGGCCCCAAGGGGCCAGGCCAACTTGGCCCCGCGGCCGCGACGCATGCAAAACTACTTTTGCAAAAATAATAATCTTAGGCCCCAAGGGGCAAGGCCAACTTGGCCCCGCGGCCATGATCCATAGAGGGTCAGAGGCCCCAAGGGGCCAGGTCAACTTGGCCCCGCGGCCGCGACTCACAGAGGGCCAGAGGCCCCAAGGGGCCAGGCCAACATGGCCCCGCGGCCATGATCCATAGACGGGCAGAGGCCCCAAGGGGCCACGTCAACTTGGCCCCGCGGCCACGACCCACAGAGGGTCATAGGCCCCAAAGGGCCAGGCCAACTTGGCCCCGCGGCTGCGACCCACAGATGGCCAGAGGCCCCAAGGGGCCAGGTCAACTTGGCCCCGCGGCCACGATCCATAGAGGGTAAGAGGCCCCAACGGGCCAGGTCAACTTGGCCCCGCGGCCGCGACCCACAGAGGGCCTGAGGCCCAGGGGTCAGGCCAACTTGGCCCCGCGGCCACGATCCATAGAGGGCCAGAGGCCCCGAGGGGTCATGCCAACTTGGCCCCGATCCAAAGAGGGTCAGAGGCCCCAAGGGGCTAGGCCAACTTGGCCCCGCGGCCACGATCCACAGAGGGCCAGAGGCTCTCAATCATTATTATCAAAGCTAATTCTCAAATTGGATCACACAACCTCACTCACATATTCTTTATCAATTATTAAAGGTTGTTTCTGAATTTTGATCACAGAACTTAATGCAAATATTCTTGATTGATTGGCAAAGCTCATTCTCAAATGTTGATTACACAACCTTACTCTGACAAATTATCATTATCAAAAAGCTCTATCTCGAATTTGGATCACAGAATCTCACTCAAGTATTCTTAGCTGTGCCACTCCCCCATCGAGTCTTTCATAAACCGGTCTGTTCTTTTAGAATCTCCTCATTTGGTACCTTGAACTCGTGAGTGACTGCTCAAAATTTGGTTTCCTTTCCCTCAGTTCAGACTCAGAGATAATTTGAAATCATTCCACAAGAAGTTTAACGCGCACACACACACGACACACACACACACTTGAGTTGAGCATTACTTGGAAATTCTTATATTTTCCATTTTGCTGTTATTATCAGCATCTTCCCATTTTGTCCTTTTCTTTCAAAAAAGTTTACAGTCTGACATTTGTCACTGCTGTCAGTTAATAACTTTTTGGTCTTTGACCCATTTTGTCATTTTCTCGATTCGATCGTCACTGACCACTCTCTCCTGTCTGGCAGACATCGTTGCTGCCATCATAGCCAGCAAGCTGCCTGCAGATAGCAACATTTTGGTGTCCTTTGTGAAAATATTTAGAAAGTAGACAAAAGTACACAAAGTTGTACAACTATTATCTTTATGATCTTTTTTGTTTGTTTGTTTGTTTCTCTGTTACTGTGTGTGGCCAATTTTGGCCATACCTGGCTGGTGACATTTAGCGACTTTCTGGTTGTTGTTAAAATTAATAATAGCAACAGTTCTCTTCATCTTAATGCAATTTATTGTGTCTGTCTCTCCACATTTTGCCATTAGGTACTTTGAGCTCTTGTTGGTCAGTCACTTTAAGGTACATTGTTGCTGCCATCATAGCTAGCAAGCTGCCTGCAGATAGCAACATTTTGGTGTCCTTTGAGAAATATTAAGAAAGAAGACAAAAGTACAAGACATTGTACGATTACTATCTTTTTAAAAATTATTTGTTTCAATGTCAGTGTGATTGAGCGACTTTACCGCTAGATTTCGCGTCTTTTGGCCATACCTGGCTAGCGACTGAAAACATCATTTAGCGACTTTTTGGTTGTGAAGATAAGTGGTAAAAGCAGATCTGCCTGTTGGTCTTCCCACATTTTGCCATTTGGTACTTTGCACTCTTGTTGGTCACTCCAAGGCATTTGTCCCTGCCTTCAGCTAGTCACTTGGCTCTTTTGGAATTTATTTCACTGTAATTGGCTCTCTCTTTCTCCTCAGTACAAATCAGTCTGTTCCCTTGCCATTCATCACTGACCACTCCGCTCTCCTGTCTGTCAGACATTGTTGCTGCATGCAGATAGCTTGGGGTCCTTAGTGAAAATATCAGAAGAGAAAAGTACACAATTATCTTAATCATCTTTTTTTATTCACTGTCAGTCCTTCAGTGAGTCCCAGTGTGTTGGCGATTAAGCAACGTTGGCATTCGATTTAGAGACTTTTGGCCATACATGACTGGCGACTCAAAACGTCATCTAGTGACTTTCGCTGTCTGAGTTTAGCATTGATTGGAAATCTGTTATCAGTTCTTATAGAAATCAGCTGATTTCTGCTTTTGACTGTTAATGCTAGATTGCTAGTTTTGGAAATTGCATCACTCACACACACACACACACACACACACACACACACACACACACACACACACACACACACACACACACACACACACACACACACACACACACATAGTTGGTTAAGCTGTTGTGATAGGCAAAGAGCCAATGTGCACAGAAAGAAGGGAAATATGGATCATAAACGTCTAAGTGGAGGAGCTAGAAAAAAAATTCAGCAAGAAAAGAAAAAAAAGGAATCAGTTTTACTTGAGAGTGTTCCAAATATCTCCAGCTTCTTCAGTACAAAGACATCTGCTGAAAGCAATTCTATAAATGCTACTGCAAATTCAGCTAAGGTTAGCAATGCACCTGAGCTAGCATGTAGCTCCCAAGATCCTGAGACCACTACAAGTGTACGCACTGAACCAAATGCTTCGGATGCTAATGATTCAACCAACTCAGCAGTAGCCAGTTGCTCGGATGAATGTGAGGTCACTGCACCTCTGGACAGCATAGAAAATGAGTTGAATCTTTCTTCAACACCATCTACAGTGACAACTCTACCTAGTGATCCCGCTAAATGGGCTGATACCCTCACTGAGTCAATGAAGGAAGTTCTTATTCAAAGAGGTGCAAAAATAATTTCACAACCGTCACAGCCATTATCCAGCTTCTGTGAGGAACAGTGGGCTAGGAGGCAAAACCCGATGCCTAAACAATGAACATTTTACTTCACACCTGCCCAATGGACAACGAGTACAAAGAGAGTGGATGATGTACTCTCCCTCTACTGGTAATGTGAATGGTAAAACACATTCTTTTGTGACAGGCTATTGTGATTGGAAACACTCAGAAAGATTTGGTGAACATGAGCGAAGTGCTGAGCACATAACCTGCATGCAAGCAGTCTTGAACCGCGCCACAGGTGCCACAGTTGATGCAGACCTGTTCAAACAGTTTCAGGCAGAGAGCAGCTATTGGAGGCAGGTGTTACAAAGAGTTGTTGCAGTCATTAAATTCCTTGCAGAAAGGGGCCTTGCATTTAGGGGTAACAATGAATCGTTAGGGTCTCCTCTCAATGGGAACTACCTTGGTATTCTGGAGGTCCTGGCTGAATTTGATCCCTTTCTAAAGGATCACATCAGAAAGTTTGGGCAGATGGGTCGAGGTAATACCTCATATCTGTCCTCCACCATTTGTGAGGAATTCATTGAATTGATGGGTGCAAAAACCAAACAGGCTATAGCAGATGAACTGCAAGCAAGCAAATACTACTCTATCATTGTGGATTCAACCCCAGATTTATCTCATGTGGACCAATTGACATTCATATTCCGTTTTGTTAGCAAAGAGGGCAGTGTTGTTGAACGCTTTGTGGGTTTTGAGCCCATTACTAGCCATACAGGTGAAAGTTTGGCTAACTGTGTCATGTCTGTGTTGGAAAATCTAGGGTTAGAGCTGTCAAATTGCAGGGGGCAGGCTTATGATAATGCCAGCAACATGTCAGGGAGGTATAATGGGTTGCAGGCTCACTTAAAGAAAAGCAACCCATTAATACACTATATTCCATGTGCAGCTCACTCTTTGAATTTGGTGGGAGTCAACAGCATTGACAGATGTGGAAATGAAGTCTCTAAGTATTTTGACTTGATTCAGTCTATTTACAACTTCACAACTGCATCCACACACCGATGGGACAGGGTATTTGGCAATTCCAACATAGATCTCACACTTAAAGCTTTATCCAACACGCGTTGGAGTTGCCGTGCAGAATCTACCAAAGCACTGTGGCAGAACTACAGTAAAATAAGAGCAGCACTACAGGGTATTTCCACTGATGACACAGAGAAACGAGACACACAAACTGAAGCTGACAGTCTAGTGCGGAAGCTGGATTCACTTGAGATGGCCTTCATGACAGGCTTTTGGGACACTGTTCTGTCCAGATTTCAGGCCACAAGTCTGCAACTTCAAAAAGCAGACATGGACCTTGGTACAGCAGTTAGATTGCTGGAATCTCTGCGCACCTTTGTTCTCTCCCAAAGAGATCTATTTGATCATTTTGAGCAGAAAGCCTTAAACATGTTGGGTGGCAACCCATCTTACAGGGCTGAACGGACGAAGAAACGTAAAAAAGTTTGCTGATGAATCAGCATCCCTAGATGTTGTGCTTGAGGGAAGGCAACTGTTTCAAATAGAGACATTTATTGCCTCTATTGATCAACTGAGTTCAAGCCTTAATCACCGTCTGGAGGCCTACAAACATCTGAACAATTTGTTCAGTGTCCTTTTCTCTTTGGATACAGAGTCCAATGCTTCAGTCCTTCACAAGGCCAAGATTCTCATTGAATCATACTCATCTGACCTCAATGAAAGTCTTGGACAGGAGCTTATACAGTTCAAATCTTTTATACAGCTCAACAACACTGATGAGGAGAGGACCCCTTCAGGACTGCTCAAAACAATAATACATTTTGGACTACAGCCTACGTTTCCTAATACATACATTGCACTACAGATTTTTCTCACTCTACCGGTCAGTAACTGTGAGGGAGAACGCTCATTCTCTCTTTTGTCAAGAGTCAAAAATGAGCTGCGCACAAGAATGACTCAGAAAAGATTAAATGCGTTATCTCTAATGGCAATTGAGAGTGAGCTGACAAGAGAGTTGGACTTCAATGATGTGGTGGATGATTTTGCGAAATTGAAAGCACGAAAGAAACCCCTTGCTTAAAAGTGCAATGTGTAAGATTTTTAGGTTGTTATTTCCAGAATTCACCCATTCACTAATGTTAGGCTACCTGTTTTCATGAATACCTACCACCACCATAAAATTCTAAGTATCCATTATGACTGGGAGAATTGCACTTTCGCCATTTCTGGGAACTGTCTGTCACCTGGATTCTGAAGATAGGATTGACTTTAGGCAGAAGCTTGGTGCTTTCTCTGGCAAACTGAACCTCAAGCTTCATTCTCTGCAGCTTTGCATTCTTGTTCAGACTTTCATCGACAAGGAACTTTTCAACTTCCCCACTATCGTGAAGGGGCCACCAAAAGATTTCAGTGTGTCCAGCATGTCTAGTCTCTTCTTCTCCTGTCTTTGAGCCATCTCTTGTTTCTCGTCAGCCCAACTCTCGAATTTTGCCTTCATGAGTTTACTCCAGTTGAGTTCAACCTCTCTTTTTGCTTGTGCTGCTGCCTTGAAACCTCTGAAGCTCCTGGCTCTTCTGTAAAATTATTGACCTATTGACTGCGTTCAGTGTGCCCAACTTCTTCAGTCTGTAGTCCACCTTGCCACATTGTCTCTCCATCCCAATGTTGTGCACAGGGGTGCCATCAATGTTACTAGCCTGTTCACTGACAGGGTCCATTGGGAAGGTCTCCTCATCCATCCCATAGTCCATCCTCTGCCTGGCCAGGACAGTCTTCAGATGGGGCAGCATGAGATCTGTCAGCTGCTTCACTTCATCCAAGTATTCGGCAGCCACGTCTGACACTGAGTTCAGGACATGTCCAGTGCCTGTCCAGCCACTATAGCATTCTTGCTGTCTACATCCAGATCCACCATGAAACTCTGTAGCACTTGCTCCATCTTCATATCGGCCTCCGCCAACCGCATCACTTTATTCATGGCACTGCTGAAGCCCAGTGTAGTGTGGGTGCCACAAAAGATCTGCCCTGCTGGTTTTTCCAAGTTGTTCATCTCTGCCAACAGCTTTGAAAAGCCTTTGTTGTGCTCTGTGCTGTCAGTCATATGTGCATCTACAAGTTTATAAACATCCTCCACATTGACTCCTCTGACCGACGCCAGTATTTCGAACCCCATATCCACTTGCATTTCTATGTCCTCAGTGGTCTCTCGGTGAATGGGTAAGACAGGCAGAGGAAATGGGCTATCTTGACCTGCATGCAGCCCTTGTACCATGAACTGGCCTACACCTTTCTTTGTGGTGCTCTCCGATGCATGTGTTATCATTTTACCTTTCTCCTTCTCCTCCTCAAGCTTTCCCACAAAATAGATACAGACTTTGAGCCTCAATTTGCTGCACAGCTGCCGTTATGCCAAAGTGTTTTCCTATGATATTATTTTATTTTTAATGATAGAAGGGAGGAAAAGGGGGCAAAAATCATGTCCAATTTAGTTTTTTGGGTGGGGTGGGGGGTTTATTTCATGATAGGTACCAACTTCCAATACATAATATCTCTCAAATGACCCAATGCACCATCACTGAAGTGGGCGTAATCATTTTCCAAAATTTTTATTTTTAGGCCATTTATCCCCTCCCCCTACCTGTGTCTGTGTGAAACCTGTGCTTGTCTGTGTGGTATACCTAATAGTGTGTGTGCAGTATGTGCACTCTTCTGTACAGTACAGTGTGCATGTCTGTTCACAGTATACAGTATTTCTTGCATAGTGCGCGCGTGCACGCGCGGGGTTGAGGGGCCAAGACCATGTCAGGCCCAGGGGGCCAAAATTTCTTAATCCGCCCCTGAATACTGCACACCCCTGCATTAGAGGAATCCAGTGTTGATACAGCCTTGACAAAACAAGAAGACGAGTGCATGTAACAGTTTATCCTGAGGAGGGCGCCATTTAGTCATAATTTAATTAGCACACATAATGCAAACTTACTATACTGCAGGTACAAATGACACATTTTGCAGCATAAATTGACAACATAACTCAGATATATAATAATATAATATAATATAGTATATCATATATATACATATATATTATTTACTGTATATATAATATGTAAATATTACATATATATGTTATATTTCATATTGCTACTATGGTACAATTTTAGTCTACTTTATACCTGCATTATCCTTTCCATCCTTACCCTTTCCATCCTTTGTAACTGAGCTACTGTGTGGAACAATTTCCCTTGTCGATAAATAAATGTTTGTCTAAGTCTAAGTCTAAGATTGCATTTCGACACAATGTCAGAACATTAAATACATGTTCGACAATTTGCAGCTTTAGAGTTTATCTTAAATGAATCAAACTAAAATAAAACTCAAATTCAAGCTAATAATAAAGCTAAAATTATGCACAAAGCAAACTATAACCTGCTACTTAAGAATGTACAACAATTCTTCTCAACAAAAAAAAAGAAATATAATCTTAGAGAAAAATGTAATTTGAAACATTTGTACATTCGTACAACATTTAAAACCTTCAGTATATCAGTATGTGGAATCAAGTGATGGAAGGGACTAAGCAAATAAATCAAACAATGTACTAATATGATCAACTTCAAGAAACTCTTCAAACATAAAGTGTTTACAAAGTACAAAGAAGAAAAACCAAGATAAACATTCTTCATTTATATCATCCATCCATTCATTTTTTTAGATCATCTTATTCATCCCACTCCATGAAATATAACTTATTATTTATTTATTTTTAATGTTATTACTTATGGAGTATATTGGGAATAAATTGAGAACAGGAAATGAACATAAGTTTTAGCAACTGCTATGTAAAGGAAAAGGGTTATGATCAAATAAGCTCTGCTTCTTCCTACTCCTTTTCGAACATGTCGAAAAGACAAACTGGAAATTGTAATGTATCATGTTGTATGCATGCATGTGTGATGTATCATGTTGTATGCATACATGTGTGATGTTTCATGTTGCATGCATGCATGTGTGATGTATCATGTTGTATGCATGCATGTGTGATGCATCATGTTGTATGCATGCATGTGTGATGCATCATGTTATATGCATGCATGTGTGATGCAGCATGTTGTATGCATGCATGTGTGATGCATCATGTTGTATGCATGTATGTGTGATGCATCATGTTGTATGCATGCATCTGTGATTTATCATGTTGTATGCATGCATGTGTGATGCATCATGTTGTATGCATGCATGTGTGATGTATCATGTTGTATGCATGCATGTGTGATGCATCATGTTGTGTGCATGCATGTGTGATGTATCATGTTGTATGCATGCATGTGCGATGCATCATGTTGCATGCATGCATGTGTGATGTATCGTGTTGTATGCATGCATGTGTGATGCATCATGTTGTATGCATGCATGCATGTGTGATGCATCATGTTGTATGCATGTATGTGTGATGTATCATGTTGTATGCATGCATGCATGTGTGATGCGTCATGTTGTATGCATGCATGTTTGATACATCATGTTGTATGCATGCATGTGTGATGCATCATGTTGTATGCATGCATGTGTGATGTATCATGTTGTATGCATGCATGCATGTGTAATGCATCATGTTGTATGCATGCATGTGTGATGTATCATGTTGTATGCATGCATGCATGTGTAATGCATCATGTTGTATGCACGGCCACTCTACCAACCGAGCTATACCGCCCCCCCATATATATATATATATATATATATATATATATATATATATATATATATAAGAAATACTTGAATTTCAGTGAATTCTAGCTATAAATATACTCCTCCCCTCCTAACCACGACCCCCGGCCATGTCCACCCCGCCCACCTCAAACCACTCCCCCCACCCAATCTCTCGAATTTGGAGGTCTCAAGGTTGGCAAGTATGCCTATGGGCCATCGCCATGTTTGCACCGGAATGGCAAATGGGTTATACTTGTATACCTTCAAGGTACTCAAAGCATTTTGACACAATTTTCCACATTCAACCATTCACACATACATTCACACACTGATGGCGGGAGCTGCCGTGCAAGGCCCTAACCACGGCCCATCAGGAGCAAGGGCGAAGTGTCAATAACAAAACGGACGTGACTAGGAACCCTGAAGTTGCTGGCACGGCCGCTCTACCAACTGAGCCACGCCGTCCACCGGAGACCAGCTGCTGGCTCCCTGTCACACCAGAGTCCGCGTGGAGAGACCGGAGGAGATGGGGATGAAGAGACGGAGCTGTGGAGCTACCGTTGAGTGTCGAAATAGACAAGCTTCACGCAGCCCTGGCTGAATGAGCCACGCCGCCCACCGGAGACCAGCTGCTGGCTCACTGTCACACCAGATTCCGGTTGGAGAGACCGGAGGAGCCATCTCCTCCGGTATCTCCAACCGGAATCTGGATCCCCATGGATGAAGAGACGGAGCTGTGGAGCTACCGTTGAGTGTCGAAATAGACAAGCTTCACGGAGCCCTGGCTGAATGAGCCACGCCGCCCACCGGAGACCAGCTGCGGCTCACTGTCGCACCAGATTCCGGTTGGAGAGACCGGAGGAGCCATCTCCTCCGGTCTCTCCAACCGGAATCTGGATCCCCATGGATGAAGAGACGGAGCTGTGGAGCTACCGTTGAGTGTCAAAATAGACAAGCTTCACAGAGCCTTGGCTGAATGAGCATGTATCAAGACACTTTTGTCTCTCTGGACCAGGGGTACCCATTACATCGATCGCGAGTTAGCGGTCGATGGTGGAGGGTGTGTCAGTCGATTGCCAGCCAGGCATTAAAAAAATAGACCTAAAAATTAGCGATCATCAATCTTCACCAAGACGTCACTTTCGTCACTTGATTGACATTCGGGGCACCCGTGGGTAGGGATGATGTTCGAAACCGGTCCTCCCGGTTGTTCGATAAGAAAAGAACCGATTCCATGGACTCGAATCCCTTTTTGAGAACTGGTTATCGAGGCCACTATAGTAAAGCAAAAGAGTTGGTTCTTTATTCGAATCCCTGGGAACGAATCTCGTCCCACAAGAAATGCCCTGTGGAACATCACAGGAAATGACATAGCTCAGTCATTCGGCGGCAGATACAGAAAGCGGCAACAACAATGGACCGGAAAAAACGCCTCAAGGCATGGCTTCATTTTACAAAAAAAGGAAACTGCAATATGCAATTATTGCCAGGCTTTGCTCTCATGTATGGGGGGAAGAACAACAAGCATGTTGAAACATGTTCAGGCCATACATAACCTGAACGTTCGAGAACCGTGGAGTGTCTTCGACACGTGGAGAAGCAGCGACAGAGATGACGAAGCACGCCCCTCTTCCTCTGCTTCAACCTGCAGTGCCGGTGAGTAACTAACGTTAACTGTTGCCGGTTAATTTCCATATTTGCTCACTTGTAGCCTTTAGGCTAAAATAAGGTTACCTCTTATGTCAACCAGGACTGCAGTAATTTTAGCTAGACTAACGTTACCTAAGCATAGTCAGTGGCTAACGGTAATGTTAACGTTAGCCTTTTTGTATGCGTCTGATAACGTTAACGTTATCTTGTAGCCTATACCACTCCAGAGTTTGCAGGTCTGTCTAATAAACTAGTGATTTCTTTCTTTCTTTAGTTTATTTCGTGCATGGACACACTTACAGCATAACACATCACAGTTTCATATCATTTCACTTTACATTATGTCCGAAAAGGAGTAGGAAGAAGTAAAACTTATTTAATCCTACCCCTTTTCCACTTCAGAGCATTTACAAATATATACATCATTTACTGACCTTTTTATAATAAAAAAAACATCTGTGAATTAGTATATACAACAGTTTTGTAATATGTAATTAATTAATTCAGTCATTATTAACATACTGAGATGAAGATATCTTATTTTCAATAAGGTTGAAAGTATTTGTCATAATTCTTCTTTGTACTTTGTAAGCACTATTGATTTGAACAACCTCTTAAAGTGGATCCATATCAGTACAATGTTTAACTTCATTACTTAGTCCATTCCATCATTTAATTCTACATACTAATGCTAAAGACTTAATAACAGACACCCTAGTCTTCACATTCAGCTAATTTCCCCCCTAATTCTATGCTGTGTCTATCCCTCATTTTCCCTCCAGGACAAGGACATGCAGTCATTCCTGGAGGAAGCCACACTGATGGACCCCAGAAGGTTTAGATACAGACTGGAGGATGATGTTGTCAAACCTATCTGTGTGTCCAAGCTAGTTCCACGCCAAGTGAACGTATTTTTTTTCACCGTTGGCGACACGATTAGCGAAGAGCGGGTCAGACTTGATCCTGAAAAAGCAGACATGCTAATTTTTTGGAAGAAGAATTGTTGATTGATGACTGTGGCGTTCTTAGTGTCATAGTGTGTGTAGTTAGTATGTTCCAATAGCAGCAGAAGTGCACTTTTTGGAGAGCTGTATTATTTTCAGTTTTGTGCCCAAAGGACTGATTTTATTTAACACTATATTCTTATTTATACACCTATAGTGATCACAGAGACAGGTTGTTTTTGTGTTACTGTATTGTATATATTTGTTTTTCTGAAAAATCCCACTTAATATACTTTGGGTAACAACAGTCAATATATATATATATATATATATTTTTTAGGGTGGGTAACAAGAGTCAATATTTATTTGTTTATTTTATTTTATTTTTATAAAATAAAAGTGAGCTTTTGTTAAACATAATATTGTGTGTTTTTTTCCATATACAACAACCTATCTGGATTCGATAAGAGAATCGATAAGGAATCGGTTCGATAAGAAGATTCAATAATGGGCTCGAACTCGATAATTTCTTAGAAAAACATCATCCCTGCCCGTGGGTCTTGTGAGATGACAGTCAAGATCATGGAGGGACTGGTGCAAGTTGTTCCAGAGTCTGAGAGCTATAGCCTGGAATGCCAGGTCTCCACGGGTTTTAAAATGAGTTTTTAGGATCTTTAGAAGAGCCTGGCCTGAAGACCCTGAATAGTAGGGGCATATCAAGTCAGTGATGTACTGAAGGGCAACGCACGAAAAGTCAGGACTAAAATCTTCAACTCAATGTGGAATTTGACTGGAAGCCAATGAAGACTGGATCAAATGGGGGTGATATAGACTGGTCTGTGTGCACCGGTCAAAAGTATGGCAGCCGCATTTTGTACCGTCTGAAGTCTCTTTAGCGTTGACTTGTTGAAAAGAGTGAAGAGATAATTGCAAAAGTCAATACGAGATTAAATGAACGCGTGAATGATCATTTCCACTTTTTTTAACTTAGTTCTTGAATAGCTTCCCCTGTGCTTCCGGTGCATTTCCCAGCTGCACAATAGCTTTTGTTTTGTCATTAAATATACTTTTACCTGCATAGTTGTCAGCTGTCTTCGGCATCTTAGGGTCACTTGCAAGCAACGCGTTTACGTCGGCATCGGTGCCATTATGGTACTGAGTTTTAGTACGCATCCCTAGTTGCCTGTGCAGTTAATATAGTTTTTCATGATGGCAACAGCTACAACCTGGAAATAATTTATATTCATTGTTTATGAGGAGAAAAATTGTCTTGGACTTTAAAAATTCCGGCAACTATGTGCATTTGTTTAAGTGTGCCAATAGACTTTTTTTTTTTTTAATTTTTTATGTTAAGCTTAAGTCTGAGTGTGTGTGCCCTGCAAACATAAACATGCATACAAGGCAGGGTGCCCATTACGTCGATCGCGAGCTACCGGTTGATGGTGAAGGGTGTGTAAGTCACCCCCTTTTTATCCAGTCTTCATTGACTTAGAGTTCAATTCCGCATTGAGATAAAAATTGTAGTTGCATGGTGAGGCCCCTCAGTACATCACAGACTTGTTATGCCCCTACTCTTCAGGGCGTAGCCTCCGGTCTTCAGGCCGGGGTCTTCTAAAGATCCCAAAAACTCGTTTTAAAACCCCGTGGAGACCTGGCATTCCAGTCTATAGCTCCCAGACTCTGCAACAATTTGCACCAGGCCCTTTGTGATCTTGCTGTGTTGAAAATTTAAAAGAAACATTTGAAAACTTCTGCGATGAGGTGGCGACTTGTCCAGGGTGTACCCCGCCTTCCGCCCGAATGCAGCTGGGATAGGCACCAGCACCCCCCGCTGCCCCAAAAAGGGACACGCGGTAGAAAATGGATGAATGGCATTTGAAAACTTCTCTTTTTAGCAAAGCTTTTAGTTAATGCACCTTTTAACTATCATTTTTAATCCACTTTGTGTTGTGTAACAGAAAAGGGAAGGAGGTGACAACCAGGGCAGGACTGCGGTTTAGAAGGTTTATTTTAAACCTTTGATGAATACGTGGCGTGTGTATGCTACTCAAAGTGAATGAGTGTTGACTATGTGTAATAATAATGTAAATGTTACCAAGGGTTGTTGTCAGCAAATGTTGGTTGTATCTTTTGTCGTTATCCAAGGGGGAAGGCGAAGAGGCAGTTCGTGTACAGGCAAAAGGTCGTGGGCAAGAGCAGGGCAGCGTGGTCTGGGTCCGAGCAGGGAGGTCGTGGATCGGGGAGAGCAGTCAGGAATCCGGATGGGTGTCGAGTGACAATGCACAATCACGGAGGACAGGAGAGTCACTGTGGAAAATACAAAAGGGCATGAACCAAGGGAAAACACGGAGAGAGAGAGAGGGAGGGAGAGAGAGAGAGAGAGAGAGAGAGAGAGAGAGAGAGAGAGAGAGAGAGAGAGAGAGAGAGAGAGAGAGAGAGAGAGAGAGAGAGAGAGAGAGAGAGAGAGAGAGAGAGAGAGATCATAACAAGGGCGAGGAAATCACTGGGAAAACAAGGGATGCCAGACGTGATGCTTACTGGAAGGTTAACGACGTTCTGGCAAAGGTTCCTCGGGTCCGCTGGTCTTTATGCTGCTCCCCCTCGTCAAGTCCAGGTGCGCTGATAATTAATTGTTTGCAGGCTTGTTGCTGTGTGGGCGTGTTGTGCTCAGCGCGAGCAGAGGCTTGTCTGAGTGTGCTGCCAGCAGAGGGGTTAAGAGAGGTGCCTGCAGCTGCAGAGGATTCGTGGGTTCGACTCCGCGTCATGACACTTTGTATCCTTTTTATGATGTTTCCCCTGTTGTTTTAAATTGAATTGTTGTTTTATTTCACCTATGTTTTGTACAGCGCTTTGTGATTTTATCTGTGAAAAGTGCTTTATAAATAAAATGTACTTACTTACTAAGTTGATCGCCACCCAGGCATGAAAATAAATTGATCTAAAAATTAGCGATCACCAACCTTCACCCCAGACGTGACTTTCGTCACTTGATTGGCTGTTGCCAGATCATTATTGAGAAAAAATGACCGACAGGAAGGCGAGAAACACATTTTATTTCAACAGACTCTCCCCTGCCTTCAAAACTCTAAAGACGACTGCACAGTTCCTGTCTTCACAATAAAAGCGCTGCTCCATCCTGCCTGCGCTAACAAATCAATCAATCAAGCAATGTTTCAATCAATCAATCAATCAATCAATGTTTATTTATATAGCCCTAAATCACAAGTGTCTCAAAGGGCTGCACAAGCCACAACGACATCCTCGGTACAGAGCCCACATAAGGGCAAGGAAAAACTCACCCCAGTGGGACATCGATGTGAATGACTATGAGAAACCTTGGAGAGGACCGCATATGTGGGTAACCCCCCCCCCCCTCTAGGGAGACCGAATGCAATGGTTGTCGAGTGGGTCTAACATAATATTGTGAGAGTACAGTCCATAGTGGATCCAGCATAACAGTACGAGTCCAGTCCACAGTGGGGTCAGCAGGAAACCATCCCGAGCGGAGACGGGTCAGCAGTGCAGAGATGTTCCCAACCGATACACAGGCGAGCGGTCCACCCCGGGTCCCGACCCCGGACAGCCAGCACTGCATCCATGGCCACCGGACCTGAGTGTCTCCCCCTCCACAAGGATAGGGGGGAGCAGAGGAGAAAATAAAATAAACGGCAGATCAACTGGTCTAAAAAAAGGGGGCTATTCAAAGGCTAGAGTATACAAATGAGTTTTAAGATGGGACTTAAATGTTTCTACTGAGGTAGCATCTCTAATTGTTACCGGGAGGGCATTCCATAGTAGTGGAGCCCGAATAGAAAACGATCTATAGCCCGCAGACTTTTTTTGGGCTCTGGGAATCACTAATAAGCCGGAGTTCTTTGAACGCAGATTTCTTGCCGGGACATATGGTACAATACAATCAGCAAGATAGGATGGAGCTAGACCGTGTAGTATTTTATACGTAAGTAGTAAAACCTTAAAGTCGCATCTTAAGTGCACAGGAAGCCAGTGCAGGTGAGCCAGTATAGGCGTAATATGATCAAACTTTCTTGTTCTTGTCAAAAGTCTAGCAGCCGCATTTTGTACCAATTGTAATCTTTTAATGCTAGACATAGGGAGACCCGAAAATAATACGTTACAGTAATCGAGACGAGACGTAACGAACGCATGAATAATGATCTCAGCGTCGCTAGTGGACAAAATGGAACGAATTTTAGCGATATTACGGAGATGAAAGAAGGCCGTTTTAGTAACACTCTTAATGTGTGACTCAAACGAGAGAGTTGGGTAGAAGATAATTCCCAGATTCTTTGCCGAGTCGATTTGTGTAATTGTTTGGTTGTCAAATGTTAAGGTGGTATTATTAAATGAATGTCGGTGTTTAGCAGGACCGATAATCAGCATTTCCGTTTTCTTAGTGTTGAGTTGCAAGAAGTTAGCGGACATCCAATGTTTATTTATATAGTCTAAAATCACAAGTGTCTCAAAGGGCTGCACAAGCCACAACGACATCCTCAGTTCAGATCCCACATAAGAGCAAGGAAAAATTCAACACAGTGGGATGTCAATGAGAATGACAACGAGAAACCTTGGAGAGGACCGCAGATGTGGGTGACTCCCCCCCTCTAGAGGAGACCGGTGCAATGGACGTCGAGTGGGTCTAGCATAATATTGTGAAAGTCCAGTCCATAGTGGATCCAACATAATAGTGAGAGTCAAGTCCATAGTGGGGCCAGCAGGAGACAATCCCGAGTGGAGACGGGTCAGCAGCGCAGAGATGTCCCCAACCGATGCACAGGTCCACCCCGGGTCCCGACTCTGGACAGCCAGCACTTCATCCATGGCCACCGGACCTGTGCCGCCCCTTCTACATGGGAGAGGGGGGCAGAGCAGGAAAGAAAAGAAGCGGCAGATCAACTGGTCTAAAAAGGGGGTCTATTTAAAGGCCAGAGTATACAAATGAGTTTTAAGATGGGACTTAAATGCTTAAACAAAATAAGAGTCTCAGAAAGCTAGCCCGCACAATCTAGCAAGCTATGGAGTTTGCCACCAATGTATTTCTTGTAAAGTGTATAAAAAGGAGCATGGAAGCTGGACAAACAAAAAGCAACCACTTTCATGTGGTATTGGACAGAAAGGAGGACTTTTTTTGTACTCCATTTGAATATGTGGACGTTATCATCACTACTGTCTGATTCCAATCAATGCAAGTCATCAGAATCAGGTCATACACCAACTAGGGTTGTACGGTATACCAGTATTAGTATAGTACCCCGATACTAATGAATAATTTTCAGTACTATACCGTCTCTGAAACGTACCGGTCCCGCACCTCTCCTGTGCCCGCGTCGAAGTCACGTCGTGACATTGCTGGTTTACGAGCAGAGGAGCATGTTCGGTAGCACACACACACACAGAGTACTTACAAGAAGACATAGTGTGTAGACAGAAAAGGGAGAACAAACGCATTTTGGCTTAAAAACTAACGATAACACTGAAACACCCTCAGGAAGAGATGCTTTAAGGCATGGCTAGCTAGCTTGCGGCTAAAGTCGCTAAAACACTGTCGGCAGTGTTTTAGCGACTTCTAAATCACTAATCACTGGTCTCCATGGCGACAAATAAAGTTAGTTTCTTACAAGTATCATCCCTGCAGGACGAGGAATAGCTAAACATGCTTCACAACACACCGTAGCTCACCGGCATCAAAATGTAAACAAATGCCATTGGTGGATTTTCATCTAACATCCACTGTAATGACATCAAGTACATGCACGTATCTAGTCGTTACTACTATGATTACGTCGATATTTTTTGGCATCACAACATCTTCTTTCTTTTTTTAAAGTGTATATTATATTTATAAACTCAGGAAATACGTCCCTGGACACATGAGGACTTTGAATATGACCAATGTATGATCCTGTAACTACTTGGTATCGGATTGATACCCAAACTTGTGGTATCATCCAAAACTAATGTAAAGTATCAAACAACAGAAGAATAAGTGATGATTACATTTTAACAGAAGTGTAGACAGAACATGTTAAAAGAGAAAGTAAGCAGATATTAACAGTGAATGAAAAAGTAGATTAATAATTAATTTTCTACCACTTGTCCATAATAATGTTGACAAAATAATAGAATGATAAATGACACAATATGTTACTGCTTATGTCAGCAGACTAATTAGGAGCCTTTGTTTGTTTACTTACTACTACAAACCCGGTTTCCATGTGAGTTGGGAAATTGTGTTGGATGTAAATATAAACGGAATACAATGATTTGCAAATCGTTTTCAACCCATATTCAGTTGAATATGCTACAAAGACAAGATATTTGATGTTCAACCTGATAAACTTTTTTTTTTTTTTTTTGCAAATAATCATAACTTTAGAATTTGATGCCAGCAACACGTGACAAAGAAGTTGGGAAAGGTGGCAATAAATACTGATAAAGTTGAGGAATGCTCATCAAACACTTATTTGGAACATCCCACAGGTGTGCAGGCTAATTGGGAACAGGTGGGTGCCATGATTGGGTATAAAAACAGCTTCCCAAAAAATGTTCAGTCTTTCACAAGAAAAGATGGGGCAACGTACACCCCTTTGTCCACAACTGCGTGAGCCAATAGTCAAACAGTTTAAGAACAACGTTTCTCAAAGTGCAATTGCAAGAAATTTAGGGATTTCAACATCTACGGTCCATAATATCATCAAAAGGTTCAGAGAATCTGGGGAAATCACTCCACGTAAGCGGCATGGCCGGAAACCAACATTGAATGACCGTGACCTTCGATCCCTCAGACGGCACTGTATCAAAAACCGACATCAATCTCTAAAGGATGTCACCACATGGGCTCAGGAACACTTCAGAAAACCACTGTCACTAAATACAGTTTGTCGCTACATCTGTAAGTGCAAGTTAAAGCTCTACTATGCGAAGCGAAACAACATCCAGAAACCTCGCTGGCTTCTCTGGGCCCGAGATCATCTAAGATGGACTGATGCAAAGTGGAAAAGTGTTCTGTGGTCTGACGAGTCCACATATCAAATTGGTTTTGGAAATATTCGACATCGTGTTATCCGAACCAAAGGGGAAGCGAACCATCCAGACTGTTATCGACGCAAAGTTCAAAAGCCAGCATCTGTGATGGTATGGGGGTGCATTAGTGCCCAAGGCATGGGTAACTTACACATCTGTGAAGGCACCATTAATGCTGAAAGGTACATACAGGTTTTGGAACAACATTTGCTGCCATCTTTTTCATGGACGCCCCTGCTTATTTCAGCAAGACAATGCCAAGCCACATTTAGCATGTGTTACAACAGCGTAGCTTTGTAAAAAAAGAGTGCGGGTACTTTCCTGGCCGGCCTGCAGTCCAGACCTGTCTCCCATCGAAAATGTGTGGCGCATTATGAAGCGTAAAATACGACAACGGAGACCCCGGACTGTTGAACGACTGAAGCTCTACAAAAAACAAGAATGGGAAAGAATTCCACTTTCAAAGCTTCAACAAATAGTTTCCTCAGTTCCCAATCGTTCACTGAGTGTTGTTAAAAGAAAAGGTGATGTAACACAGTGGTGAACATGTCTTTTCCAACTACTTTGGCACGTGTTGCAGCCATGAAATTCTAAGTTAATTATTATTTGCAAAAAAAAAAAAAAGTTTATGAGTTTGAACATCAAATTTCTTGTCTTTGTAGTGCATTCAATTGAATATGGGTTGAAAAGGATTTGAAAATCATTGTATTCCGTTTATATTTACATCTAACACAATTTCCCAACTCATATGGAAACGGGGTTTGTAAAAGACAAGTTGACTTGTATGTTCACTATTTTATTTAAAGACTTAACTGCAATAATAAACATATGTTTAATGTACCCTAAGATTTTTTGTGAAAATAAAGCCAATATTGCAATTTTTTTGTGGTCCCTTTTATTTCAAAAAGTACTGAAAAGTACCGATATAATTTTAGTACCACACAAATGGTAGCAAAATATTGGTATCGTTACAACACTACAACCTATATTACAAGGCCCTTTACATCCCAATGCTAAGACCCCCCCGAAAAGTCATCCCGTCCAACAAGTTCAGCAAGGCCGGAGCCCAACTGTTGTAGCAGCATTTCCATGAAATATTTCACCGCCGTGTTTTTCCGCTTTTCCGTCAGCTCCTTATTTCCGCGGTGGTGCAATTAATCCCACGACACCGTCGATACGGGGCTTGGATCCCTGACGACTTTATTCATTGGCGTCAGCGCGCCACACACTTGGCCAAGTGCAACACCAGCACAAAACGGTCGTGACCACGGAGGCCTGGGGGGAGTCAAGAAACCGCCGGCCGTTTATCTCTTTTTCGCACTCGTTATTTTTACATTTTGCTAATCATTTGCCTCATACGCTCGTGTTTCATTTGGTGGGTTAAGGCTTCATTTGTTGCGTGTTTTTATTGGCGTGCTGGTTAGACCATTGACTGAATGAGATCAGGAAAAAAAAAAAATGGCTACGTTCTGCTTCATCCAGAATGCACGTGCGTGTCCGCAAACACACTTTCTTCCAGCCCGCCTCGGGTTGTTACACTAGTATGTCTGCTTCCTTTTGTTGCCAAAATCATCAGCAGATATTGTCAATGCGCCCCCCCACCCCCTCCCTCCCTTTGACCATTACACCGCCTCCTCCTTCCTCAATATGATGTGTTTCCTTTTTTGTGTGTGTTTTGATCCCTCTCTTGCGGCCGAGCTGTGCTTGCGGCGAGGCGCGGGGTTGGAGTGGCGCTCCTGTATTATTTTTGGCAGCGGCCGTGGTTGGTGGCTGCTGAGGGGGTGCGGAGACAGGAGGAGGGTTGGGGTGGAAGCAGGGAACTCAAAAAAAACCCCCCGAGACTGTTTAAGGGATTTGTGTCTGAAGGAATTGCTTTGTTAATGATCATTCGTACGGGGGAAACGTGCAAGTGCGAGAGTGAGGCTGCCGTGCACTTTTCACAAACACCTCATGTGCGTGTTTATGTTTTGCAGGCCGCACACACTCAGACTTCAGCTTAACAGTAAAAAAAAAAAAAAAAAAAAAAAAGTCTATTGGCACAATTAAACAAATGTGCATATTTGGCGGAACCTTTAAAGTCCACGACAATTTTCCCCCTCATAAACAATACAAACAGTACAAACCCCAAAAGCAGTGAAGTTGTCACGTTGTGTAAATGGTAAAAAAAAACCAGAATACAATGATTTGCAAATCCTTTTCAATTTATATTCAATTGAAAGGCAATATACTTAATGTTCGAACTGAGAAACACATTTTTTTGGGGGGGCAAATAATCAATAACTTAGAATTGAATGGCAGCAACACATTGCAAAAAAGTTGTCACAGGGGCATTTTCACCACTGTGTTAAATGGCTTTTTCTTTTAACAACACTCAGTAAACGTTTAGGAACTGAGGAGACACATTTTTTTGGAGTGGAATTCTTTCCCATTCGTGCTTGATGTGCAGCTTAAGTTGTTCAACAGACAATGGGAGACAGGTCTAGTACCCGCACTCTTTTACTACGAAGCCATGCTGTTGTAACACGTGGCTTGGCATTGTCTTGCTGAAATAAGCAGGGGTGTCCATGATAACGTTGCTTGGATGGCAACATATGTTGCTCCAAAACCTGTTTGCATCTTTCAGCATTAATGGTGCCTTCACAGATGTGTAAGTTACCCATGCCTTGGGCACTAATACACCACCATACCATCAAAGATGCTGGCTTTTACACTTTGCGCCGAGAACAGTCCGGAAGGTTATTTTCCTCTTTTGTCTGGAGGACACAACGTTCACAGTTTCCAAAAACAATTTGAAATGGGGACTCGTCAGACCACAGAACACTTTTCCACTTTGCATCAGTCCATCTTAGATGAGCTCGGGCCCAGTGAAACCGGCTGCGTTTCTGGATGTTGTTGATAAATGGCTTTCGCTTTGCATAGTAGAGTTTTGACTTGAACTTACGGATGTAGCGACCAACTATAGTTACTGACAGTGGTTTTCTGAAGTCTTCCTGAGCCCATGTGATGATATCCTTTACACACAAAATTCCCAAAAAAGTGCAGTTCCCCTTTAAAACACTGCAAAATCTTGCCAATTAACTTGCACATCTCCTGTGTTCTGTATTGCTGCGATGATTATGACAATTTGTTTTGGATGTTATTTTGTAATAATGAATGTATCAGTTAGTTATTATCATTGAAGTATTCACCATTCCATGCTTCACTTTCTACAATCTCAGTGCATTACGGATTCAAATTAAAAACAGGTATCATTCGATACATGCATTTGATATTGCCAGTTCTCTATTGAGTAGTGAAACTGATTTTCCTTCATAACAGAGTACACACCACACTATTGGCAGCAGTTTTGTTATGATCTGATGTTGGATCATAGTGTATTTTGGGTTTTGAGTCACTTATGATATAAGTTATGTTTTAGCACTCCTGTTTTGTGTTGTCATGGTTACTGATTGTTTTCGCCTGCATCTGATTAGTGTTCGGGACTCACACCTGTTCCCGGGCACTAATCAGAGAGCTATTTAGTCCTGCTTTTTCCCGTCACTCAGCCTGGTGCTTTTGTTTGCTTTATGCAACTGTCACGTTCATTCCTTGTGTCCGTAAGCTAACCGTTGCCTTATGCCTTCCCTGTGTGTGCTATTCCGTTAGCTTTCCTTGTGCTAGGCACGCTCTCCTTGTGTTCGCTTGTTTTGTTCGTTTCAATTTTTGTGTATGATTTATACAAATAAATCATTTGTCCTACCTGCACGCTGTCTCTGGAGTTCCTGCTGTCCTCACCGGAAAAACAATCGGCATAATCATGCCTCCTCGCCAGCCACGCAACAGAAAAGCACCAGCACATCGTTTTTCCGGCTACGACGTGTGGGACGAAGGTATGTCAGATGTCCGCTATTCCCCAGAGGAACTCGAGGACATGTGGATACTGGATGCCTTGGAGGCACTGACGCTCCGCGGTTCCCCCGAGGAGATCGAGTAAACTGCAGCGCCGCCATTCCGGAAGCGTCGGCGCGGACGCAGGCCATCCAGAAGGGCTGCGGCTCGCTGCCAGGATGCGCGCATCCCGCAAGCCTCCCCTCCGGAACACAGCACGCCACAACCCGGGTCGACTTCGCCGATGTATGGCAACCCGATCCATCACTTCGCCAAACAGTTCACAGACTGGGCTAAAAGCCAGATGGAGAACCGCGTCGAGGACACCACTGCGCCGTCCCCCTCGGATGTCGTCACGCCACCGGCAATTGGTAATGACGTCAGAGGGCATGAATTGTGTTTTTCTCCTGAGTCGTTCTGTTTGCCTCCCGCTGGGGACACTCAGTCTGCTACAGCAGACTACCGGGACAATTTTTTTCAGTCACCTCCGCCCCCAGTGACTCTGACTCCGCCCCTATGTACCATAGCCCCGCCCACGTCACAGACTTTGTCTTCCCTGTCTCCTCGTCACTCTCCTGTTAGAAGAAGAGATGAACGGTTTGGACAATTTAGAGAGGAGGAGGAGTCTACCCACCTCCCACCCTTTGAGACTGTTCCGTACAATTTGTGTTGCGTCTGGCATCCGCTTCCTGGGGAAGGAGGGGGTAGTGCCAGGAGCTGTGCCGATGAGATGGCACAGTTGCACCCAGCCAGGAGGCTACCTCCTGCCCGACCACCACCACCAGTCCTTCGGCATGCCAAGCCGCAACCCCCAGCTAGACCACCTCCGCCATGCTCATGGCTAAACTCAGCCCGGGTGAGCTTGCAGACGCCACCATCATCTCCGGTGGGCTTGCAAACGCCATCATCATCTCCGGTGGGCTTGCAAACGCCATCATCATCCCCGGTGGGCTTGCAAACGCCATCATCATCTCCGGTGGACTTGCAAACGCCATCATCATCTCCGGTGGGCTTGCAAACGCCATCATCATCTCCGGTGGGCTTGCAAACGCCATCATCATCTCCGGTGGGCTTGCAAACGCCACCATCATCTCCGGTGGGCTTGCAAACGCCACCATCATCTCCGGTGGGCTTGCAAACGCCACCATCATCTCCGGTGGGCTTGCAAACGCCATCATCATCTCCGGTGGGCTTGCAAACGCCACCATCTTCAGTACCTGCACCACGCCAAGCTTCGCCTCCAGTTCCTGCTGCTCGTGTGGCTCCAGTTCTAGTTCCTGCTCCTCGTGTGGCTCCAGTTCCTGCTCCTCGTGTGGCACCAGTTCCAGTTCCTGCTCCTCGTGTGGTTCCAGTTCCAGTTCCTGCTCCTCGTGTGGTTCCAGTTCCTTCTCCTCGTGTGGTTCCAGTTCCTGCTCCTCGTGTGGCTCCAGTTCCAGTTCCTGCTCCTCGTGTGGCTCCAGTTCCAGTTCCTGCTCCTCGTGTGGCACCAGTTCCAGTTCCTGCTCCTCGTGTGGCACCAGTTCCAGTTCCTGCTCCTCGTGTGGCTCCAGTTCCTGCTCCTCGTGTGGCTCCAGTTCCTGCTCCTTGTGTGGTTCCAGTTCTTGCTCCTCGTGTGGCTCCAGTTCCTGCTCCTCGTGTGGCACCAGTTCCAGTTCCTGCTCCGCGACTGGCACCAGTTCCAGTTCCTGCTCCGCGACTGGTTCCCATGCCAGTTCCTGCTCCTCGACTGGTTCCCACGTCAGTTCCGGCTCCACGGCTGGCAGTACCGCGGGAGCCTCCTTCGCCTGCCGCTCAAGCTCCAGAGGTTACTCCGTCTTCCTGGTCTCCGGCGGGCCGTCCCACGACACCGCCCTCATCTCCTGCGTCGTCGCCACCGGCTGGCTGGCCGCACTGGCAGCCATCAGGTGCCCACACAAGGCGCCCTCTGTGGCCAGTACAAGGACGCTTTTTGCATCAAGAGCAGCGAAGCCAGGGACTTGGGTGTAGAACTTCCTTGCTGCTGAGGTTCTGGCGCCACTCACGCCCGCCTTCTCGGCGGCCGCTAATGTGGTCGTTCCGTGGTAGACCGCTTTGCCTGCTGCAGCGCCGTTCCACTCGCCGCCGCCACCTGACTCGTCCCCGGTGGATTCGGGGACATTTGGCCGGGCGACCCTCCGCCAAGTCTCCCCTCCGCCCACCCGTGAATTTGGACTTGGTCTGGGGTTTATTGTTTTGGGGACATCTGCAATCTGTCCCATAGGAGGGGGGTACTGTTATGATCTGATGTTGGATCATAGTTTATTTTGGGTTTTGAGTCACTTGTGATATAAGTTATGTTTCAGCACTCCTTTTTTGTGTTGTCATGGTTACTGATTGTTTTCGCCTGCATCTGATTAGTGTTCGGGACTCACACCTGTTCCCGGGCACTAATCAGATAGCTATTTAGTCCTGCTTTTTCCCGTCACTCAGCCTGGTGCTTTTGTTTGCTTTACGCAACTGTCACGTTCATTCCTTGTGTCCGTAAGCTAAGCGTTGCCTTATGCCTTCCCTGTGTGTGCTATTCCGTTAGCTTTCCTTGTGCTAGGCACGCTCTCCTTGTGTTCGCTTGTTTTGTTCGTTTCAATTTTTGTGTATGATTTATACAAATAAATCATTTGTCCTATCTGCATGCTGTCTCTGGAGCTCCTGCTGT
>NC_084550.2:42445000-42490000 GCF_033978685.3 Nerophis lumbriciformis | reverse complement strand
TTATAGTCTTTGGTATGACTCGGCCGGGATTTGAACTCCCAACCTACCGATCTCAGGACGGACACTCTAACCACTAGGCCACTGAGTAGGTGGAATTCTTTCCCATTCTTGCTTGATGTACAGCTCAAGTTGTTCAACAGTCCGGGGGTTTCCGTTGTGGTATTTTAGGCTTCATAATGTGCCACACATTTTTAATGGGAGACAGGTCTGGACTGCAGGCAGGCCAGTCTAGTACCCGCACTCTTTTACTATGAAGCCACGTTGATGTAACACGTGGCTTGGCATTGTCTTGCTGAAATAAGCAGGGGCGTCCATGGTAACGTTGCTTGGATGGCAACATATGTTGCTCCAAAACCTGTATGTACCTTTCAGCATTAATGGCGCCTTCACAGATGTGTAAGTTACCAATGTCTTGGGCACTAATACACCCCCATACCATCACAGATGCTGGCTTTTGAACTTTGTGCCTATAACAATCCGGATGGTTCTTTTCCTCTTTGGTCCGTAGGACACGACGTCCACAGTTTCCAAAAACAATTTGAAATGTGGACTCGTCAGACCACAGAACACTTTTCCACTTTGTATCAGTCCATCTTAGATGAGCTCAGGCCCAGCGAAGCCGACGGCGTTTCTGGGTGTTGTTGATAAACGGTTTTCGCCTTGCATAGGAAAGTTTTAACTTGCACTTACACATGTAGCGACCAACTGTAGTTACTGACAGTGGGTTTCTGAAGTGTTCCTGAGCCCATGTGGTGATATCCTTTACACACCGATGTCGCTTGTTGATGCAGTACAGCCTGAGGGATCGAAGGTCACAGGCTTAGCTGCTTACGTACAGTGATTTTTCCAGATTCTCTAAACCCTTTGATGATATTACGGGCCGTAAATGGTGAAATCCCTAAATTCCTTGCAATAGCTGGTTGAGAAAGGTTTTTCTTAAACTGTTCAACAATTTGCTCACGTATTTGTTGACAAAGTGGTGACCCTCGCCCCATCCTTGTTTGTGAATGACTGAGCATTTCATGGAATCTACTTTTATACCCAATCATGGCACCCACCTGTTCCCAATATGCCTGTTCACCTGTGGGATGTTCCAAATAAGTGTTTGATGAGCATTCCTCAACTTTATCAGTATTTATTGCCACCTTTCCCAACTTCTTTGTCACGTGTTGCTGGCATCAAATTCTAAAGTTAATGATTATTTGCAAAAAAAAAAATGTTTATCAGTTTGAACATCAAATATGTTGTCTTTGTAGCATATTCAACTGAGTATGGGTTGAAAATGATTTGCATATCATTGTATTCCGTTTATATTTACATCTAACACAATTTCCCAACTCATATGGAAACGGGGTTCGTATATAATAAATCGTAGAGCTTCTACGCCCCCTTGTGTTTGTGCCGTCAACTCCTTCCGTACGTAACAGACAATCTACAATGTAAATAGTCATGAAAATAAAGAAACACATTGAAATGAGAAGGTGTGTAAAAACTTTTGGCCTGTACTGTACATTATCGACAATATCTCTCTTGTAAATCTATCTGTAAACCTTCATAATACTCCAGAAGGGCCCCATAGGACACATGGTTGCAAGCCAGCAATTTGCCTACAGAGTAGACATTGCAGGGCTGCCCCTGGCTAAACTTGGGCCCGATGCAGAATTTGATTGGGACGCATGTACCGTTACACTTGGTGCCCAATCCAGTACCATTACAGAAAATGACATATGCATGAATATTTGATCCCTTATTGAGGAGAAGTAAAACTGGCAAGACAAGAAGGACATTTTGCTAACATGCTGTTGTTTCCTCTGTTGTGATGTCTACCATTGATAAGCAAATGACACAAAAGCCACGTAGTTTGACCTTTCTACCTCCTGCATTCTTTTATCTCTTATGTTGTGCTCTTTAAGCCCCGCCACATTCAGCACGACCCTTCCTCTGCTCTGGGGTCCCGTTGTGGGGTCACTTAGGTCACTTGACCTTATCTTATTTTTACTTCTAGCCTCTGTGCTCAACCTCAGGGCATTTGTTTACCCTTTTCTCTTCCACACACACCTGCAGACACCTGTGCTTTTGTCCTGCCATCGCCCGTGGGGAGCGGCGTGCACCCGTGCCTGTGGCTACACCATTGTGTGGCGACTTCATTGTGTGAGCGCTGCAAGACATCACACATGTTATTGTGTGGAAAAGCATGCGGAATAACAATCACTAATGTTGTAGTTATTCCTAACCACGGTTTATAGCAGAGGTATTGCTCAATGGAGTCAAACGCAACTTTGCACCGTTAGTGCCGCCGCAAAGATGTTTCACCTGAATGTTGGTCAACCAATGTTGCTTAAGTTCGACAAACGTGTCAACATCACAGTGATTCAGCTAAATACCTTCAGGGTTTATGTACAGTATGTATGTATTTTGTACTTTTAAATGAACAATTAATATTTTGACTCAAGGGGCCACACTGAGAAAAAAAATGTGTTTATGTGTGTATAAATGATATATTGTAGTGGTTGCTTTAAGGACATAATTCACCACACCTGTTTACTTGACTCTGTCGCCATTTTTCACTGTCATTGTTCTATTGTGCACATAACAATGTTGTTGTTGTTTAGCATTCATATACAAACCCCGTTTCCATATGAGTTGGGAAATTGCGTTAGATGTAAATATAAACGGAATACAATGATTTGCAAATCCTTTTCAACCCATATTCAATTGAATGCACTACAAAGACAAGATATTTGATGTTCAAACTCATAAACTTTATTTTTTTTTGCAAATAATAATTAACTCAGTAAACGTTTGGGAACTGAGGAGACACATTTTTTAAGCTTCTCGGGTGGAATTCTTTCCCATTCTTGCTTGATGTAGAGCTTAAGTTGTTCAACAGTCCGAGGGTCTCCGTTGTGGTATTTTAGGCTTCATAATGCGCCACACATTTTCAATGGGAGACAGGTCTGGACTACAGGCAGGCCAGTCTAGTACCCGCACTCTTTTACTATGAAGCCACGTTGATGTAACACGTGGCTTGGCATTGTCTTGCTGAAATAAGCAGGGGCGTCAATGGTAACGTTGCTTGGATGCCAACATATGTTGCTTCAAAACGTGTATGTACCTTTCAGCATTAATGGCGCCTTCACAGATGTATAAGTTACCCATGTCTTGGGCACTAATACACCATCACACATGCTGCTTTTTACACTTTGCGCCTATAACAACCCGGATGGTTCTTTTCCTCTTTGGTCCGGAGGACACGACGTCCACAGTTTCCAAAAAAAAAAAAATTAAATGTGGACTCGTCAGACCACAGAACACTTTTCTAGTTTGTATCAGTCCATCTTAGATGAGCTCAGGCCCAGCAAAGCCGACGGCGTTTCTGGGTGTTGTTGATAAATGGTTTTCGCCTTGCATAGGAGAGTTTTAACTTGCACTTACAGATGTAGCGACCAACTGTAGTTACTGACAGTGGGTTTCTGAAGTGTTCCTGAGCCCATGTGGTGATATCCTTTACACACTGATGTCGCTTGTTGATGCAGTACAGCCTGAGGGATCGAAAGTCACGGGCTTAGCTGCTTACGTGCAGTGATTTCTTCAGATTCTCTGAACCCTTTGATGATATTACGGACCGTAGATGGTGAAATCCCTAAATTCCTTGCAATAGCTGGTTGAGGAAGGTTTTTCTTAAACTGTTCAACAATTTGCTCACGCATTTGTTGACAAAGTGGTGACCCTCGCCCCGTCCTTGTTTGTGAATGACTGAGCATTTCATGGAATCTACTTTTATACCCAATCATGGAAACCCACCTGTTCCCAATTTCCCTGTTCACCTGTGGGATGTTCCAAATAAGTGTTTGATGAGCATTCCTCAACTTTATCAGTATTTATTGCCACCTTTCCCAACTTCTTTGTCACGTGTTGCTGGCATCAAATTCTAAAGGTAATGATTATTTGCAAAAAAAAAAAAGTTTATCAGTTTGAACATCAAATATGTTGTCTTTGTAGCATATTCAACTGAATATGGGTTGAAAAGGATTTGTAAATCATTGTATTCCGTTTATATTTACATCTAACACAATTTCCCAACTCATATGGAAACGGGGTTTGTATAATTATGTGTCATTTAAAAGGGCTTTTTATGACTTTTCTTAATTTGATTACATGCTGTATGATTTCATTGTTATAATTTTATTGCATGAATTTTGTATAATTTAGGTAGCCAGGGACTGCAGATGGAAATAAGCTATTTAGCTATAATCTGGTACAGAAGTCTTTGAGCTTAATGTTTCTGTGCATTATTGTCCCTTCAAATAAAGACTAAACTAAACCAAACTAACACTGTTTGACAAAGAGTTGGACAAGACTCAACAATTGTGTTACTCCTAAATTTGATTTAAAAATAAAAGTGCAAGCGGCTGAAACATATGGAAAGTGTGAGTGTCCACCTTGTGGTCGTGCCCTCGTGTGATTATTTTCCTCTTAAGGTTTAATGTTTCCTGGCTTTTTTGTTTTTTTAAAAGGGTAAAAATAACGTGGAGGCCACCACTGCTGTTGTGTTTTAAAAATGGCAGCGGTACTGACCATCATCAAAACCCCCACCCTTTCTCGCAACCTCATCGGCCTGACACACCCAAGCCCCACTCCCCCCAGTAGACTTTCATGCTGTGACCATGATCCCACTTCAGACCACCATAAACACGACGCACCCTGATGACAGAGTCGGTCCCCGGGACGTTTTATATAAATTGACCTCAACTCCAGCTCATTAGAAGCCTCAAATTGGAACCATGCAGCCTGCTAAGTGTAAATGTTGCAACAGGAGAGTTGGAGTGTGCTTCTGGGGGGTTCTTACCATATTTGGAAAAATAGAAATTCACCTTTTCATTCAATAAAAACACTTAAAGCAGGAGGTAAAGGATTTTATATATTTGTATTAGGGTTGCATGGTATACCGGTGCTAGTATAATATCGCGGTACTAATGAATGAAAAACGGTACCATACTATGTTTGAAAATTACCGGTTCACCATATATATATATATATATTTTTTTTTTAAAGGCATGACGGCGCGTCGTCGTCACGTCGTGACATTGCTGGTTTTAAGACCAGAGGAGCATGTTTGGCAGCGCACACACACGGACTACCGTTTTCCAATGTATTAATTTTTTTAACGGGCATGACGGCGCCTGGTCACGTCATGACGGGTTTACGAGCAGAGGAGCATGTTCGGCAGCGCACAATCACATAGTACTTACAAGCAGACACAGTGTGTAGACAGAAAAGTGAAAATGGATGCATTTTGGCCTAAAACTAAAGATAAAGGTGAAGTTATAACACTGAAACACCCTCAGGAAGAGGTGCTTTAAGACATGGCTAGTTAGTTAGCAGCGGACATCCATCCGCAGTCTGCAGTGTTTTAGCTACTTCTAAATCACTAATCCTCGCCTCCATGGCGACAAATAAAGTATGTTTCTTACAAGTATATTATCACTGGAGGACGAGGAATAGCTAAACATGCTTCACTACACACCATAGGAGGATACAATAGCTCACCGGCGTCAGCCACTGTAATGATACCAAGTACAGGAGTGTATCTAGTCGAAACTACTATAATTACATGAATATTATTATGAAAATTATTTATTCCTTTTTTTTAAATTCATATTATGTTTATAAAGTCAGGAAATGCATCCCTGGACACATGAGGACTTTGAATATGACCAATGTATGATCCTGTATCTACTTGGTATCAGATCGATACCTAAATGTGTGGTATCATCCAAAACTAATGTAAAGCATCCAAACAACAGAAGAATAAGTGATTATTACATTTTAACAGAAGTGTAGATAGAACATGATAAAACAGAAAATAACCAGATATTAACAGTAAATGAACAAGTAGATTAATAATCCATTTTTACAGTTTGTCCCTCATAATTTGACAAAATAATAGAATGATTAATGACACAATATGTTACTGCATATGTCAGCAGACTATTTAGGAGCCTTTATTTGTTTACTTACTACTAAAAAGACAAGTTGTCTAGTATGTTCACTATTTAATCTAAGGACTAAATTGCAATAATAAACATATGTTTAATGTACCCTAATATTTTTTGTTCAAATAAAGCCAATGATACAATTTTTTTGTGGGCCCCTTTTTTTTTTTAGAAAATTATCGAAATACATTTTTGGTACCGGTACCAAAATATTGGTCTCGGGACAACCCTAATTTGTATTAATGACATAGCTCATAAAGTCGCTACTGCTCTCTTTCTTTTAAGCTAGCAGTCCATCCACCTCAAGCATTTTTATTAGAGTGTTCAACCTTGCGGTAAAAATGTGTTGTTGGGAAACTATCGAAAACATGACTAGTTGTTTGGACTATCTCAACTGTGGGACACAGGTGCAAAGTAACTCACTATGGAATAAGGGACATAACACACCAGACAAGGATTCAGAGGACGAAAGATACCCAGAAGATTCACTTCCTCTCATGGGAATTTACAGTGCATTCGACAGGGGCCACTTTCGGTCTGTGCGGGATTATCTGAACACTCGAACCTCAAAACTCGAAATTGATTATAATCAGACTTAAACTGGGCCATCACGTGGACGTAAATGACCACATGGAAAAATTGGTTCATGAATCTGCACAAAATAACACAAGAGGAAACATGAATTGGACATCATGTGGACTAAGAAACCTACAAAAAACAACTTGTCATTACCATCCATTATCATATGTTATAATTGTTTTGAAATTGTCATGTATCCATCAAATGTGCTGTTGAAACTTGGACTATATAACCAACATATACAAACCCTGTTTCCATATGAGTTGAGAAATTGTGTTAGATGTAAAAATAAACGGAATACATCCATCCATCCATCCATCTTCTTCCGCTTATCCGAGGTCGGGTCCAGGGGGCAGCAGCCTAAGCAGGGAAGCCCAGACTTCCCTCTCCCCAGCCACTTCGTCCAGCTCTTCCGGTGGGACCCCGAGGCGTTCCCAGGCCAGCCGGGAGACATAGTCTTCCCAACGTGTCCTGGGTCTTCCCCGCGGCCTCCTACCAGTCGCACGTGCCCTAAACACCTCCCTAGGGAGGCGTTCGGGTGGCATCCTGACCAAATGCCCGAACCACCTCATCTGGCTCCTCTCGATGTGGAGGAGCAGCGGCTTTACTTTGAGCTCCCCCCGGATGGCAGAGCTTCTCACCCTATCTCTAAGGGAGAGCCCCGCCACCCGGCGGAGGAAACTCATTTCGGCCGCTTGTACCCGTGATCTTGTCCTTTCGGTCATAACCCAAAGCTCATGACCATAGGTGAGGATGGGAACGTAGATCGACCGGTAAATTGAGAGCTTTGCCTTCCGGCTCAGCTCCTTCTTCACCACAACGGATCGATACAGCGTCCGCATTACTGAAGATGCCGCACCGATCCGCCTGTCGATCTCACGATCCACTCTTCCCTCACTCGTGAACAAGACTCCGAGATACTTGAACTCCTCCACTTGGGGCAAGATCTCCTCCCCAACCCGGAGATGGCACTCCACCCTTTTCCGGGCGAGAACCATGGACTCGGACTTGGAGGTGCTGATTCTCATCCCAGTCGCTTCACACTCAGCTGCGAACCGATCCAGTGAGAGCTGAAGATCCTGGCCAGAACGGAATACAATGATTTGCAAATAATTTTCAACCCATATTCAGTTGAATATGCTACAAAGACAATATATTTGATGTTCAAACTGATAAACATTTCTTTTTTTGCAAATAATCATTAACTTTAGAATTTGATGCCAGCAACACGTGACAAAGAAGTTGGGAAAGGTGGCAATAAATACTGATAAAGTTGAGGAATGCTCATCAAACACTTATTTGAAACATCCCACAGGTGAACAGGTACATTGGGAACAGGTGGGTGCCATGATTGGGTATAAAAGTAGATTCAATGAAATGCTCAGTCATTCACAAACAAGGATAGGGCGAGGGTCACCACTTTGTCAACAAATGCGTGAGCAAATTGTTGAACAGTTTAAGAAAAACCTTTCTCAACCAGCTATTGCAAGTAATTTAGGAATTTCACCATCAACGGTCCGTAATACCATCAAAGGGTTCAGAGAATCTGGAGAAATCACTGCACGTAAGCAGCTAAGCTCGTGACCTTTGATCCCTCAGGCTGTACTGCATCAACAAGCGACATCAGTGTGTAAAGGATATCACCGCATGGGTTTAGGAACACTTCAGAAACCCACTGGCAGTAACTACAGTTGGTCGCTACAACTGTAAGTGCAAGTTAAAACTCTTCTATGCAAGGCGAAAACCGTTTATCAACAACACCCAGAAACGCCGTCGGCTTCGCTGGGCCTGAGCTCATCTAAGATAGACTGATACAAAGTGGAAAAGTGTTCTGTGGTCTGACGAGTCCACATTTCAAATTGTTTTCGGAAACTGTGGACGTCGTGTCCTCCGGACCAAAGAGGAAAAGAACCATCCGGATTGTTATAGGCGCAAAGTTGAAAAGCCAGCATCTGTGATGGGATGGGGGTGTATTAGTGCCCAAGACATGGGTAACTTACACATCTGTGAAGGCGCCATTAATGCTGAAAGGTACATACAGGTTTTGGAGCAACATATGTTGCCATCCAAGCAACGTTACCATGGACGCCCCTGCTTATTTCAGCAAGACAATGCCAAGCCACGCGTTACATCAACGTGACTTCATAGTAAAAGAGTGCGGGTACTAGACTGGCCTGCCTGTAGTCCAGACCTGTCTCCCATTGAAAATGTGTGGCGCATTATGAAGCCTAAAATACCACAGCGGACACCCCCGGACTGTTGAACAACGTAAGCTGTACATCAAGCAAGAATGGGAAAGAATTCCACCTGAGAAGCTTATAAAATGTGTCTCCTCATTTCCCAAATGTTTACTGAGTGTTGTTAAAAGGAAAGGCCATGTTAACACAGTGGTGAACATGCCCTTTCCCAACTACTTTGGCACGTGTTGCAGCCATGAAATTATAAGTTAATTATTATTTGCAAAAAAAAAATTAAGTTTATGAGTTTGAACATCAATTATCTTGTCTTTGTAGTGCATTCATTGAATATGGGTTGAAAAGGATTAGCAAATCATTGTATTCCATTTATATTTACATCTAACACAAATTCCCAACTCATATGGAAACGGGGTTTGTACAACCAGCATATGAATTGATTGTAAATTAGGGGCGGGACATGGATAAACATTCTTGCTTTTTTTCCCGTATCACTTTACGGTGGGTGCCGTTGCATGTCTGTCAGATTACAAAGAGTGATGACGTGTTGCTATATATGTCTGTCTGCCGGAATAAATACATTCATTCAATTCAGTATTCCACATAAACCTTAAAGGTCCTGACAGAAACGTAAAAAAAAAATGCAGCCAATAGTGTGTGCCACTGCACTGATATCTCCACATCACCTCTTTCATCCTGCATCCTCTTTTAATTGGGCTCCCCTTTTGTCTGAGGGCCACAATGCAAGCAGCGGCCTTCAGTCCTAATCCCTCCTGTCTTTTATTCCGACATCGCTCTCAGTAATTACGCCTCTTAAGCTTTAAGAGTGGAGCAATTGTCTTGAGCGTCACTACAGCGGATCTCTGACTGGAGGTCATTGTGCGCCGAGAGTTAACCCGAGTCTTTGTTCGAGCTACAAATGACAATGAAAAGTATTTTCCGTGCCATGTGAGCCGGAAACAAAAAAGGATCGGTTGCATCGTTTTGGAAGTGTAATCTTCCGAGGGTACCTTCACACCTGTCCTGTTTGCTTCGGTTAAGGCGGGGGTCAGCAACCCGCGGCTGTAGAGCCAAATGTGGCTCTTTAGCGGCGCCCTGGTGGCTCCATCGGGCTTTTTCAAAAATATATGGAAATGGAAAAAAATGGGGCGAAGAATATACAAACCCCGTTTCCATATGAGTTTGGAAATTGTGTTAGATGTAAATATAAACAGAATGCAATGATTTGCAAATCCTTTTCTACCCATATTCAATTGAATGCACTACAAAGCCAACATATTTGATGTTCAAACTCATAAACTCAATTTTTTTTGTGCAAATAATAATTAACTTAGAATTTCATGGCTGCAACACGTGCCAAAGTAGTTGGGAAAGGGCATGTTCACCACTGTGTTACATGGCCTTTTCTTTTAACAACACTCAAAAAACGATTGGGAACTGAGGAAACTAATTGTTGAAGATTTGAAGATTCCTGTTTTATGTAGAGCTTCAGTCGTTCAACAGTCGTATTTTACGCTTCATAATGCGCCACACATTTTCGATGGGAGATAGGTCTGGACTGCAGACGGACCAGGAAAGTACCCGCACTCTTTTTTTACGAAGCCACGCTGTTGTAAGACATGCTGAATGTGGCTTGGCATTGTCTTGCTGAAACAAGAAGGGGCGTCCATGAAAAAGACAGCGCTTAGATGGCAGCATATGTTGTTCCAAAACCTGTATGTACCTTTCAGCATTAATGGTGCCTTCACAGATGTGTAAGTTACCCATGCATTGGGCAGTAATACACTCCCATACCATCACAGATGCTGGCTTTTGAACTTTGCGTCGATAACAGTCTGGGTGGTTCGCTTCCTCTTTGGTCCGGATGACGCGATGTCGAATATTCCAAAAACAATTTGAAATGTGGACTCGTCAGACCACAGAACACTTTTCCACTTTGCATGAGTCCATCTTAGATGATCTCGGGCCCAGAGAAGCCGGCGGCGTTTCTGGATGTTGTTGATAAATGGCTTTCGCTTTGCATAGTAGAGCTTTAACTTGCACTTACAGATGTAGCGACAAACTGTATTTAGTGACAGTGGTTTTCTGAAGTGTTCCTGAGCCCATGTGGTAATATCCTTTAGAGATTGATATTTTTAATTTTCAAAACCAATACAATATATATATATATATATATATATATATATATATATTTATATATTTATATATATAGAGAATTTGTTTTAACCTTTAGAGCTCCCCTTAAGTTAGTTCCCGGAGCCCGGGAAAGGGTCTCAATCATAAAAATGTTTTAAATAAGTCAAATATTATTATTTTTAAATTAGTCAATGCTTAATTTTCCAGATTAGCTTCGGGTCTATCTGCCGATATCGGGTAAAAAAAAATACATATAGTTTTTTTAATGTTTCATGTCCTTTTTGTCAAAAAAACCCCCCTGTTTTAATGGTTAAAACACAAAATATCCTCCTCCCCCCAAAAAATGTCAGTGGTAATTGGAGCCTTAAATAGGTCAATAATCAATTATTCATAACACCATCGATTCATTATTATTTTTGAGCAATAACAGTTTAAAAAAAATCCCACTCAAATTCTTGGGGTCATAAAAGTAATAAATATGTTTTTTTATTTTTTTATTTTTTTACTTTTCAACACTTAAGTCTCTAGATCAATTTAAATTTCTACCTGTCGATCATATGTTTTTATTATTTTTTTATTTGTTAATTTTATGCACTTTTTGTCAAATAACTCTTAGTTTTTTATATGGCAAACACACAAAATATGCAATATTTTCCACAAAAAATATTTCAAAGTGGAATATTTGATGTGAAGTAACTGGAGCCTTGAATAGGTCAAAAATTCATAAGTACATACATTTTGATTCATTATTATTTTTTGAGACAAAAAATCAGACTGCATGGCAGCTTTGTGTTATTAGAGTCAACATTGCAACTTTTTCTCTTCACTTTTCACCTGTTTGTTCTTTTAGTTCACGTTATGTTTTTTTTTGTTTGTTTTTTAATAGTATTTTTAGAATGTGCCGTGGGCTGTTAAAAAATGATTGTGGGTCGCAAATGGCCGCAAATGGCACACTTTGGACAACTCTGGTTTACTTTCTCCGACACTGCCACAGAAAGACGTGTCTCATGCCACTCCTTCTTTGTCTCATTTTGTCCACCAAACGTTTTATACTGTGTGTGAATGCACAAAGGTGAGCTTTGTTTTGGTATGTTTTTAGTTTGAGGACAAACATGACACAAACCTTCGCAACTGTTAGAAAGTCCACTGTTTAATATGTTTGTGTGTATGCTTCACTGATGACAGTATTTGGTGAACATGGTTTTGTCCTACTCATTTCGGCGGTTCTTGAACTCACCATGTGGACTGTGATGCAACTTTGTTTACATGTAAAATCTTCCACTCCTTCTTTGTCTCATTTTGTCCACCAAAAGTTTTATACTGTGCACTAATGCACAAAAGTGAGCTTTGTTGATGTTATTGACTTGTTATGGAGTGCTAATCAGGCATATTTGGTCACTGCATGACTGCAAGCTAATCGATGCTAACATGCTATTTAGGCTAGCTGTATGTACATATTGCATCATTATGCCTCGTTTGTAGGTATATTTGAGCTAATTTAATTTCCTTTACTTATGTCCTCTGTATATTTAGTTTATTTGTCCATGTTTCATGACACATTATCTGTATGTAATATTGGCTGCATTTCTGATAGTTGTTAGTGTGTCATGTTGTTCCAGACCACAGCAAACGTTACCCAGCTTGCATAGATTGTAATAAATCCATTAGAAGAAGACAGCCTGCCGTTTCCTTTAACTTGGACACACACATTTATACCTTTGGTCATTCTAAGACAGTCATTTCCAGGAGTTATCTCACCATCTGAGAAGTTTTACTAATGTTTTCTAATGTTGTAAAAATGTGTAGAATAAATATTACATTTCAACATTTCTGTCAACGAAGATTTGCGTCAGCATGCAACGCATAGTCATTTTGATAGTAGGCTAATATTGTTAATTAGCCACTTATATCAAGTGGTGTCTTCATTATAAGACTTACAGTATATAAGGCTTTTAATATTTTGCGGCTCCAGACAGATTACTTTTTTGTATTTTTGGGTTGCCGACCCCTGGGTTACCCTTGATTTTATTCATATTCAATAATTATATGCAACCTTCTTACAGTTTTCAACCTTGTCAAATGATGTGAAAGCATGTCTTAATCAGAAAGATGATTATTTATTTAACACATAAACCTAAGGTCAGAATGACTACAAAAATAAGTACTAACCGGATATACTGCATAAGAAGGAACTCATAAATAACTGACAAAAAAATTAAATTATATGTTGTGCTAAAATAAATACAAACCCCAAAACCAGTGAAGTTGTCACGTTGTGTAAATGGTAAATAAAGAAGAATACAATGATTTGCTCATCCTTTTCAACCTAGATTCAATTGAATAAACTGCAAAGACAAGATACGTAACGTTACAACTGGTAAACTTTGTTGTTTTTTTGCAAACATTAGCTAATTTGGAATTTGATGCCTGCAACATGTTTCAAAAAGGCTGGCACAAGTGGCAAAAAAGACTGAGAAAGTTGAGGAATGCTCATCAAACACTTATTTGGAACATTCCACAGGTGAACAGGCTAATTGGGAACAGGTGGGTGCCTGATTGGGTATAAAAACAGCTTCCATGAAATGTTCAGTCATTCACAAACAAGGATGGGGTTAGGGTCACCACTTTGCAGAGGTGTGGACTCGAGTCACATGACTTGGACTCGAGTCAGACTCGAGTCATGAATTTGATGACTTTAGACTCGACTTGACAAAATGTGAAGAGACTTGCAACTCGACTTAGACTTTAACATCAATGACTTGTGACTTCACTTGGACTTGAGCCTTTTGAATTGACATGACTTGACATGACTTGCTACTTTCCCCAAAACCCAAAGATGAAAAAGTTATTCGGGAGCGCTCCGTATTTTTCATTGTGTACTTGTCTATCAGCGTTGCGTGTGTCAGCTGGTGTGGTCTCAGTACAACAGCCAATCAAATTAGATCTACTTTGTTTTCATCGCACGGCATTCATCCAATCAAATTGCAGGACAACCAACGAAGAAGACATGTCCAAACCACACGCCAGTGAACAAAAAATGATACCTAAAATAATTTTGTTTGGGTATAAAAATTACGAGGTGGTCAACACAAAACGGTTTGCAGTATGCAACACATGCGGTTCGAAAATTACTGATGGAGAGGCAACAACTTCCAACTTCGTCCGGCATTTGAAGTTGCACAAAGAACGGTAAGTTTTGAATGTAAGATAACGTTTATTGGCTAAGTAACGTGACTTTTATTTGCTGTGTAGTTAAATCAGTGAGGCTGTAAACTCACTGCTAACGTTATAACGTTATTGCAAACACGGGAATTTGTTGCAGTTCACTACCTTATTCATACTTTTTGTTCAGTGATTTTTTTAAGCAGGGTTACGTTAGTCAATATATCACACGTAACGTTAGACGGCGGTCAGCAGCACCGCGTATTTTAGCCACCTAAAAAAAGACAAAAATAGTAAAATAAAGGTCAGTTAAAATGTATACTATATTATGAATATGTGTACCGTTTTAGCTAGCTTTCTGACATACTGTTGGTTGTTTACCTCAGTGGTCCCCAACCACCGGGCCGCGGCCCGGTACTGGTCCGTGGATTGATTGGTATCGGGCCGCACAAGAAATATATATATATTTTTTTTTTTAATTAAATCAACATAAAAAACACAAGATACACTTACAAGTAGTGCACCAACCCAAACAAACTCTCTCCCCCCTTTTGTTCTGGGCATTGAACATGAAGACTCTTCCTTCACTGTTCCGAGTGGCCATGAGAGTCTTGGCAGTGCCTGCCTCCAGTGCTCCAGTGGAGCGAGTTTTCAGCCATGGTGGCATCATACTACGCCCCCATCGTGCACAAATGACTGACAGACTCTTGGCTTATTTGGTCTTTTGCAAATGCAATGCAGCATAGGGCCCTGACATATAAAAAGTACAACTTTTTTGTTATGTTCACGTATATGTCATGTTTTTTCAATGTTAACGCTTTTGTACAAATAAGTACATTTGCACTTTATTTTTCAATGTGTTTGTTCTGTAAAGGAATGAGTTAATGTTTAAAATGACTGGTTAATAGTGCTATTATAAAGTGCAATGTCAGCACAATTTTCTTTCCTGCAATTTAAAATGCACTTGTTTTAATAAATAAATACAGCGTTTGAAAAGCATACACAATCTGTGTTAATATATTAGTCTGTGGTTAAAAGGACTTGAAAGGACTCGAAACTCAAACTGCAGGACTTAGGACTTGACTTGAGACTTTCCAGTCTTGACTTTGGACTTGACTCGGGGCTTGCCTGTCTTGACTCGGGACTTGACTCGGACTTGAGGGCAAAGACTTGAGACTTACTTGTGACTTGCAAAACAATGACTTGGTCCCACCTCTGCCACTTTGTCAACAAATGCGTGAGCAAATCGTCCAACAGTTTAAGAACAACATTTCTCAACCAGCTATTGCAAGGAATTTAGGGATTTCACCATCTACGGTCCGTAATATCATCAAAAGGTTCAGAGAATTTGGGGAAACCACTGCATGTAAGCGGCAATGCCCGTGACCTTCTCCTCAGTTCCCAAACGTTTACTGAGTGTTGTTAAAAGGAAAGGCCATGTAACACAGTGGTAAAGATGCCCCGGTGACAACTTTTTTGCAATGTGTTGCTGCCATTAAATTCTAAGTTCATGATTTTTTGCAAAAAAAAAAAAAAAAGTATTTTGTCTTTGCAGTCTATTCAATTGAATATAAGTTGAAAAGGATTTGAAAATCATTGTATTCTCTTTTTATTTACCATTTACACAACGAGCCAACTTCACTGGTTTTGTAAAGTAAATTAATAATACATGTTTCTTAACTTAACTGTGAATACAATTAAAGTGCTAATGCAAATATAGCTTCACCACTTTAGTCATAATTTCTGCGCTTAAGAAACTTCTCTATGACTTGAGCTCCAGACTTCTTGTTTGTTTGATATTGTCATTACTGCCACCTGTGGTGGAAAAGTGTATTACAACTGAATACCGCTGCGGCCCGTCCGGACCACAGCCGAGAAACAGACATTTTTTGGCGGTCCTCAAGGGGGCCCTTGCGGCCCAACATCGGGCCCTGGTCCTGTGGTTAAGAACGGCGCTAGACATCCATATCTGCTTGCATGTGAACTCTGATGCAGTTTGTTTCACTTGCGCTAGAGAAAATGGCGTGCAGAAACGTCAAACATTCGTACGTCTCTCTACTTTTATAGGTACCTACCGAGGTCCGTTGGTAAATCAAATGGTACCATATTTTGATGCCTTTGTTGCACTTCAGATCTGGTGGCAACCTTGGCAGCTGGACCGCCCCGAAGCAATGTTACTATTTCCCAAGCCAACAAATCCAAGAAAAAGGCGCTCAAAAGCACAGTTAGGCTCCACTTTTTATAATGGGCTAGCTTAGCACTTAACCATAGGGCCGAGGTCCATCGATGGGCCACGAGTGCCCCTTAGGCCATGTCTACACTAAGCCGGATAACCCCTTAAACAAATAATTGTTTAGCCTAAGCCCCGTTTCAGCCACACTAAACCAGCATTTAAGGTTACCCTCCTCGGATCATTTTTTACATGGGTAAGTGCGCCGTGTATTTCTTGAATCTCCGGCTCTTAGCTTTGTATGGACTCATTGATCGTTTACACACTGAGTTCGGAGAGGAATTGACGCCAGAAAGACCGCGCCACAGCCAGCTTCATAATAAAGCCGTTTCATAACTCGGAGCTAACCACTGGAAGTATGGAGGCGAGTCATCCAGACATGCCCGTGTTTCTCATTCTTTACATGTACAGACACTTGTGGAAATCACACATGAATACCTTAAGAGAAAGCCATTGCAGCTATTTGGGATACAACACTTCTCAGACGGCAAGAGAACTTTCCAATGTCCAGGTCAGCTGTGATTCTACTTAGCGAAAAACTTTGTCCATTTGTCGAAGGAGAGACAACGAGAATGCGGGCTCCCGTGGATGTGATAAAAAAAGGTAGCGTGTGCTTTGTATTACCTGGCTGTCGAGGGAAGACTACAGAAAACGGCAAATGCTTTTGGACTGGCAAAGCAGACTGTAGTTATTGTCCGCCATGTATGTCGCAGACTCAAGGTCTAGGTCCAGAGTATATAAAGTCACCATAAAAGGAATGGACAATGAAGGTGAAGGCAAAAGAGTGAGGAGTGTCCTGACCAGATATCTAGATCCCTAGTTTGATTGTTGTAAAATGTTCTTTGTCACATTGTGTACTTTCACGTGTTTATCAAAGATTTGATTAATGTATGATGTCTCAGGTGTGATTCACTACAATAGGGCCCCACAGCACACTGGATTCCAGTTAATTGAAATACCACAACACTGGATATTGTTCAGATGAGTTCAATTTAAGAACTTGCACACAAAGCAACACTGTAGGTGACTATGACGTGCACATTTTCCGTGCATGCGTATTAGGTCGCGTTGCGCCGGCGGACGAAGGGGGCGAGGGGGTCTTAAACGGTGGCATTGTTGTGTGTGGACACGGATAAGGTTAGATGGGATTTACCCTGGATAAGTGTAAACAGGGCCTTAGAAGGCCGCCAATTAATATCTGTTTCTCAGTTGCAATACACATTTCTAACATTTGTGGCAGTAATGACAATATTAAACAAACGGAAGAAGTCATACGAAAATTTGTTAAGCGCAAAAAATTTGACTAAAGTGGTGAAGTTGTTTTTTCATTTGCATTTTAAATTTACTGGCAGTTTAGTTAAGAAACATGTTCATTATTAATTTATTTTATTTTATTTTATGTATTATTTTAGTTATTTATGACTCCATTATCATGCAGTATATTTTGTTAGTGCTCATTTTTTAATTACCCTGACAGCCTAAGGTTTATTGAATACAATTAAATTCAGCACCTCCAAGCCCGAGTCCATGGTTCTCGCCCGGAAAAGGGTGAAGTGGCTTCTTTGGGTTGGGGAGGAGATATTGCCCCTTGTGGAGGAGTTCAAGTACCTCGGAGTCTTGTTCACGAGTGAGGGAAGAGTGGATCGTGAGATCGACAGGCGGATCGGTGCGGCGTCTTCAGTAATGCGGACGCTGTAAAGATCCGTTGTGGTGAAGAAGGAGCTGAGCCGGAAGGCAAAGTTCTCAATTTACCGGTAAATCTACATTCTCATCCTCACCTATGGTCATGAGCTTTGGGTTATGACCAAAAGGACAAGATCACGGGTACAAGCGGCCAAAATGATTTTCCTCCGCCAAGTGGCGAAGGCTTTTTCTTAGAGATAGGGTGAGAAGCTCTGTCATCCGGGAGGAGCTCAAAGTAAAGCTGCTGCTCCTCCACATGGAGAGGAGCCAGATGAGGTGGTTCGGGCATCTGGTCAGGATGCCACCAAAACGCCTCCCTAGGGAGGTGTTTCGGGCATGTCCGACCGGTAGGAAGCCACGGGGAAAACCCAGGACACGTTGGGAAGACTATGTCTCCCGGCTGGCCTGGGAACGCCTTGGGATCACCTGGGAGGAGCTGGACCAAGTGGCTGGGGAGAGGGAAGTCTGCTTCCCTGCTTAGGCTGCTGCCCCCGCGACCCGACCTCAGATAAGTGGATGGGGGGAATAAGATCAAGAGTAAGATTATACATTCAGTATTTAATATTTGAGAGGGCCCTGGGCCCCTGTGTAGAGAAAAATGTGGGCCCTGAAGTTAAAAAGGTTAAGAAGTCTTGGTTGGCATTAATCCTTAATCAAAATATATCAAGAATTATATTGAATGGAGTATCATGTTAATTTCCGAAATGTGATCTGGATGGTTACCCCAAGAATTGGAATTGAATTGAATCGCATGTTGTTGTAAGATTCACATCTTTTTTAATATGTTTTAGGGGTGTCAAAATCAACGAGTTAACTCGAGATTAAACATTAAAAAAAAATCACATAATTCATTAACACACTTGGATTAGCAGTTTATTTTGATGGTACAAGTTATTTTACCTTCATCACTATATAGTGATGGGATGAATGCATACGTCACTACAAAATGAGTGAGGAGACTCTGACGGGTCTGATGCTCGCTGGCAAGTTGCACTCCAAAATACGGCCTGAAAGAATTTTAGGTAAAACCGTCACCAAGTTGTGTGCAAATAAATGACAACATTCCTGGATGAGATTCTGACAATAAAATGGCATATGTGTACAAATATTGTTTATTTTTCGAAAGCAAATTTGAATCTGTGAATATTCATGATTAATTCCAATTCCAAAATGTGATTACCGTATTTTTTGGAGTATAAATCGCTCTTGAGTATAAGTCGCACCGGCCGAAAATGCATAATAAAGAAGGAAAAAAACATATATAAGTCGCACTGGAGTACAAGTCGCATTTTTTGGGGAAATGTATTTGATAAAACCCAACACCAAGAATAGACATTTGATAGGCAATTTAAAATAAATAAAGAATAGCGAACAACAGGCTGAATAAGTGTACGTTATATGACGCATAAATAACCAACTGAGAACGTGCCTGGTATGTTAACGTAACATATTATGGTAAGAGTCATTCAAATAAATTAAGATATAGAACATGCTATACGTTACCAAACAATCTGTCACTCCTAATCGCTAAATCCCATGAAATCTTATACGTCTAGTCTCTTACGTGAATGATCTAAATAATATTACTTGATATTTTACGCTAATGTGTTAATAATTTCACACATAAGTCGCTCCTGAGTATAAGTCGCACCACCGGCAAAACAATGAAAAAAACTGCGACTTATAGTCCGAAAAATACGGTAATCTGATTAAAACATATATATATATATCATTTGACAGCCCTGCGTTTAATTATGGGCCTGCTGCAATGCATTTTTTTTTCAAATGTTACACTTTTTTTCTCTAATTCCGCAGCCATACACCTTACAGACATATAACATGCTATTTGAAAAATGCTAACTGTATCCATGTTTATGTTAGCATGTTTGCATGCTAACACTAAAGTGCTAGCTTTCTGAGCTAATTTTGCAACCGTTTACCTTAGAGTCATATGACTTGGTGTGTGATACTTGTTAACTGCTAGCATGCTAATGTTAGCATGCCAACATTAATGTGCTAACTTCTTTCTACCTATTTCTAGAGTCATATAACTTGGTATGTGACACAAGCTAACTGGTATAGACTTGTCTATACAGGTTTTTATGTCTAACAACGTGCTCACTTTTTGAGCTAGTTTTACAACCGTTTAACCTAGTGTCATATTACTTGGTATGCGACACTTGTTTACTGTTAGCATGCAAACGGTAGCATGCTAGCAAGCTAACTTCAGCATGCTAACTTTTTCATCTAATTTCACACTTTTTTTCTATTTCCGCAGCTATACACCTTTGCAGGCACGTGCACACATAGGGCCCTATGGGTGCTTGAGCCCCTGCCCTTTTCTGCCTCGTCTTAAAAAGTGCCCTCTGCCTGTGTGTGTGTGTGTGTGTGTTTTTTTTTCTTTTTTTTTTTTTCTTTTCTTTAAATAACATTAATAAATTCCTGTCAGGGATGTAAAAAAAAACAGTGGTACAAAAACTCCACGTTTTCTTGTAATACCGGGTTGTTTGAGCCTGCCGCTTCCGCCAGAGAGGGAGAGAGAGGGCGAGTGAGTGAGTAAGTGAGAGGAGAGAGAGCCAACTGCGCCACTGAGGAGACGTGAGAGTGGAGCAACTTGAACCTGTGAGTTATGGTCTAGTCGCCGTCCACTTATTCAGCATCTAATATGGGTAATATTTTAGAAAAACGCTGTATTATTCTATTATTCAATGTGTCAGTTTCTGTTTTTGCCGGACGTCGGAGCACGGCGCATCAATTGAGCACGGCACATCAATTCCGCACAGAGCAGAGCGGATCGTGCGGGACAGGAAGTAGTGTACAAAATACAAAATAAAACACCAGGTTAATTTTCAAAATAAAATGCACTGTGTTTACGGCGGATCACATTTCTCTCACAGTAGAGGTTTAGATATAAAGTTTATTGTGACTTTGCTATTACTGTGTGGGTTAACACAATAATAATAATAATAATAATGATAATAATAACAATAATAATAATAAGAAGAATGATAATGATAATAATGATAATAATAATAATAATAATAATAATTATTATTATTATTATTAATAATAATAATAATTTCAGCATTCTGGGGATATAAGATGTAGGTTATCTGTTAGGAATATTACCATCTGTATTTAAACTTGATTCATGTTGATTATGCCTGCAGCACAATGCCAAAAAAAGAAAGGATACAGAAAAGGAAGGAGAAGGAGCGCCAGGAAGCAGCTAAGGGTAGCAAACCTCTTAATGCATGGCTAAAACCAAGTACTAGCATCATGGAAGCCCTGAATTTACATTGAGGAGCATATTTGGGTATGGGTGGCCTCCATCCTACAGCCCTCTACTGGCCCCTGGTCCATATTTTTGGGCCTGTATTGCGTTTCAGTTGTTTAGTCTGAGCATTAAGTGAGAAAGACCATAAGTTACAACTTGATGGTGTTTTCATCAAGTTAAGGGAAGAAGGACAGATTTTCTCATTGAATTTTTTTCCATTTGAGTATTTATTTTTGTATTTTTTTTCAAAGTTCATGTTGCACTGTTCAATGTTCAATATTAAAGTGCTTATCTTTAACAATAAATAGCCTAATAATAAACCAGTGTTTTGTTGCTTTTCATGTCTTCCAAGCCTATGATAATGTGAATTAACTTATTATGACAATAATTTGTTGACACAAAAGAAATGGCAATCACTTTTACCTACAAAGGACACACAGCTAAGTAGTTAGCTTCCTATTAGCAAATTTAATTTTACATTAATTTCCATATTGTGCAAAGGACCAAAAAAAATGTCCTGCCCTTTTCTGACTTTGAGCCCCTGCCCCTCTATAATCATGTGCACGTCCCTGCACCTTTGAGTCATATAATTTGGTATATGAAACATGCTGACTGTTAACATGCTATTGTTAGCACACATGCTAAGTGATAGCATCTTTATGTAAACATGTTACTGTTTTAGGCTAGCCTTGTGGCTCATCTTGTACAGTTCAACCTAAAACTCACAGATTCAGACATTCGGCACCATTTTCTAGTTAATTTATTAATATTTGTGATTATTTTATATGTTCTTATTTTATTCCTCATGGGAAATGTAGCTTTGGTTTTCGTACGATTCAGAAATTTTGGAATGGATTACTAGAAACCAGATAAAGCTTTGTACCTTTAAAAAAAAATCTTTGCTCTGGACCAGAGTACTGAACCACATGCCTAAAAACATGAAATTAAGTAAGAAAAAGAATGCTTTGAAATGTCTTTACTTTTTTAAAGCACCATAATTCACCATAACATGACACATACACCACCATGCACTTCACTATTGACACTTTTCTCTTAGTTCACATACAACAACTGAAGACTTCAAACCTGTTATGACAGGGATTCTCAAACTGTGGTACGTGTACCACTAATGGTATGCCGGCTCCATCTAGTAGTACGCCAGAGATTTAATTAATTATTCGGTTGGTAGGTTGAAGTTTATTTTGAACATGTATACAGTTTCATCACGTATTTGACATATTTTCATTTTTCCTTACAACATGTCCAAAAAGTTTTTAAATACAGTGATGTATTTGCTATATTCAAACACAGTGTTGCTGTTCAAACTGTGTGTATTGTTATAGTGGCAAAAAATATGAATTATACTTGTTAAACACAACTTCTGACTTGTTTTTAATGAATACTTTGGTCTACTGTGCTACTGTATTTTAATGTTAGTCATGGTACTTTAATGTTAGTCAAAGTACGTTAGTCCGTGTACCTTCCGTTCATTCTTTTTCCAATTCTGAAACGCAAATCAAAAAATAAAATTAGGGCCGTTTTTCGATTTGTATTATATATGGGAGATTTTAAAACAAACAAAAAGGGGTTGATTTTCATTAAAATATTGCCTAAAAATTAGAATTTGTGCTGTTTTCCTTTTATGGAGTTTTATTTTTCCAGATAATTACAAAAATCGAAAAAATATTTGCAAAAATGCGTGGTTATCTGTGTGATGACAAATTGAACAGGAAGCAGTATTTTAGCCTTTCAGAATCAGAATCAGAATCGGCTTTATTGTCATTACGCAAGGTAACGAGATTGAGGCCATTCCATACAGTGCGATGTGTGCATGCTAGAAAAACAATGTGCAAATATATAAAAATATAAAAAAATGTAGAAGTGCAATGAATATGGTGTGAAATGAATATATACATGAAAAAAACAAAAACAAAAACAGGGTGGTTGGTGGAATGGGTTATTGCACCGAAGAGAAGGCAGTTATGAGGGACAATGGGGCAGTCCGTTCAGGATGGTTATGGCCCTGGGGAAGAAGCTGTTCTTTAGCCTGTTTGTTTTGGTTTTAATGCACCTGTAGCGCTTCCCAGTGGGCAGCAGGTGGAACAGGTCAGAGCCAGGGTGGGTGCTGTCCTTGATGATGGCACTGGCTCTGTTGAGGCAGCGGGAGGTGTAGATGTCCGTCAGAGAGGGGAGAGGGCGGCCGATGATCTTCTGAGCCGTCTTGACCACTCTTTGCAGCCTCTCCCTGTCTGCTGCAGTGCAGCTGCCGTACCATACCGTAATACAGTAGGTCAGCAGGCTCTCGATGGACGAGCGGTAGAAGGTCAGCAGCAGGTCAGGCTTCAGGTTGTACTTCCCGAGGACTCTAAGGAAGTGTAGCCGCTGCTGAGCCTTCTTGATGATTGATGTGGTGTTGACTGTCCAGGAGAAGTCATTAGAGATGTGGACTCCAAGGTACCTGAAGGTGTGGACCCTCTCTACACGCTCGCCGTTGATGTAGAGGGGGGCAGGGTCGGTGCTGCTCCTCCTGAAGTCGACGATGATCTCTCTGGTCTTGCTGGTGTTGAGAGCGAGGTTGTTCTCCGAAGACCAGGCCGTCAGCTTCAGGACCTCCTCTCTGTAGGCAGCCTCGTCACCCCTGGAGATGAGCCCGACCACTGTGGTATCGTCGGCGAACTTGACGGTAAGGTTGTCACTGTGGGCCAGACTGCAGTCATGGGTGTAAAGGCAGTAGAGGAGGGGGCTCAGCACACAGCCCTGTGGGGAGCCGATGCTCAGCGTGCGGGAGGATGAGAGGTGCGGGCCAAGTCTCACATTCTGGGGTCGGTCCGTTAGGAAGTCCCTTATCCAGGCGTTTGTGAGAGGGGGGAGGCCAAGAGTGTCCAGTTTATTGCAGAGTCTGTCCGGGATTATTGTATTGAAGGCAGAGCTATAGTCCACAGAGAGCATCCGGACGTAGCTCTGCTGCTGCTCCAGGTGGTTCAGAGCAGAGTGGAGAGCAACAGCGATGGTGTCCTCTGTGGACCTGTTCGCCCGGTATGCGAACTGGTGGGGGTCGAAGTCTGGAGGGATATGGTCCTTGATGTGCTGGAGAACAAGTCGCTCGAAGCACTTCATGATTACCGGAGTGAGGGCCACTGGTCGGTAATCATTCAGGCTGGTGATGGGAGACTTCTTTGGCACCGGGATTATTGTAGATGACTTCAGGCAGGATGGGATGACTGCCTGAGCCAGGGAGAGGTTGAAGATCCTGGTGAGGGGGGGAGCGAGCTGGTGGGCGCACGTCCTGAGCACCTTTCCAGGTACTCCGTCTGGTCCGGTAGCCTTCCTGGGGTTCACAGCCAGGAGCACTCGTCTGACACTGTGCTCCTGTACAGTGAGTGGAGTGGCGCCGGAGCCCGGTGGGGGCGGGGGCAGGGCTGGAGCAGATGAGTGTCGCTGGGGGGTTTCGAAACGGGCAAAGAAACAGTTAAGCTCCTCTGCCAGTGTCGCACTCTGATCCGCAGTTGTCATATTGCAGCCTCTGAAGTTCGTGATGTCATGAATGCCCCGCCACACCTCCCGTGAGTTTTTGCTGGACAGATGGGACTCTATGCACCTCCTGTGGTCCGCCTTTGCTTTTTTAATCCCTTTCTTCAGGTCGGCTCTAGCAACACTGTACAGTGCCCTGTCCCCTGACCTGAAGGCTGCGTCGCGGGCCCTGAGGAGTGTGCGGACCTGGCTGGTCATCCAGGGTTTCTTGTTGGGGTAAACCCGGATGGTTTTTTCCACAGTCACATTCCCGATGCAGAACTTTATGTAGTCCAGCACCGTTCCTGTGGCTGTCTCCAGCTCCTGTTGTTGGAAGAGGTCCCAGTCTGTGTGTTGGAAGCAGTCCTGAATTTTGGGGAGTGCATCGTCAGGCCAGGTCATAACAGTCTTTGTGATAGGCCTGGCCTGGCGTCTGATGGGGGTGTAGGTAGGAGAGAGCAGGAGGGAAAGATGGTCTGACTGTCCAAGCTGGGGGAGGGGTGTAGCTCTGTACGCGTGCTTTATGTTGGTATACACGTGGTCCAGGGTGTTCTTGCCCCTTGTAGAACACTTCACGTGCTGGTAGAACTTAGGGAGTACAGTCTTCAGATTGGCCTTATTAAAATCCCCTGCTATGATATGAACACCGTCGGGGTGGGCCCGCTGCTGTTCGTTGACGGTGTTCAGCAGAAGAGAGAGCGCTGTGTTTACTTTGGCGTCCGGTGGAATATACACAGCCGTGATGATAACAACAGACAGCTCTCTCGGGAGAAAAAAAGGCCGACATCTAACAGACATGTACTCCACGTCCGGGCAACAGTGCTGTTTAGTGATTGTCCCGTTGTTGCACCAGTTCTCATGCACGTAGATACAGAGCCCCCCTCTTCTGCTCTTACCGGAGTCCTTAGTTCTGTCCCGGCGGAGCAGAGTGCGTCCGGCTAGCTGCATGCTAGCATCGGGTATTTCCGGGTGAAGCCAGGTTTCGGTGATAATCATAGCACAACAGTCCCGAACATAGCGGTTTCCAGCAAGTTGTAACTCCAGGTCGTCCATCTTCTGTACAAGGGATCTGGCATTAGAGAGGAACAGGCTCGGTAGAGGTGGCTTGTGGGGTTGTTTCCTAAGCCTGAGCAAGACGCCGGACCTGCGGCCACGCTTCTGCTTCCTCTCCCTCCTCCGTCTGCGCTGTCTCCCAGACCCGACAACAAACCACGGAGAGCCCTGTGCTCTCGCTATGTCATCTGGGATGTTGTGCTCGTGGTGAAAGTCGCTCGAAACAGATATCTGGTGTGAGTTACCGATATCCAAGAGTGACTGGCGGATGTACCGGCTGTTTGCAGTACAGGTGGTGCACAAAAGGAAAAAAAACATGAAGAAAAGAAGGAAGAAAGAGCACTGAAATGGAGAGCCGTAAGCCGCTGCGTCTGTGCGCGCCGCCATCTTGGATTTTTTTTTAAATTTGTGTTCATCTGTATGATGACAAATTGAACCGGAAGCAGTACTTTAGCCTTTCCTTTGCGTTTAGCATGTATATTGTAATGTCCCAGAAGAGTTAGTGCTGCAAGGGGTTCTGGGTTTTTGTTCTGTTGTGTTTATGTTGTGTTACGGTGCGGATGTTCTCCCGAAATGTGTTCGTCATTCTTGTTTGGTGTGGGTTCACAGTGTGGCGCATATTTGTAACAGTGTTAAAGTTGTTTATACGGCCACCCTCAGTGTGACCTGTATGGCTGTTGACCAAGTATGCTTGCATTCACTTGTGAGTGTGTCAAAAGCCGTAGATATTATGTGACTGGGCCGGCACGCAAAGGCAGTGCCTTTAAGGTTTATTGGCGCTCTGTACTTCTCCCTACATCCGTGTAAACAGCGGCGTTTTAAAAAGTCATAAATTTTACTTTTTGAAACCGATACCGACAATTTTGAAACCAATACCGATAATTTACCGATATTACATTTTAAAGCATTTATCGGCCGATAATATCGGCAGTCCGATATTATCGGACATCCCTTTTTCGGACCATTTTTTTCTATTTTCATTTCTGAAACCAAAGTTGGACAACTATTTAATGACACTTTTTTTATATTTACGACTCCTGCTGAATAAAGATGTTACCGTTGTGCTAAAAACATGCTAAACGCAAAGGAAAGGCTAAAGTACTGCTTCCGGTTCAATTTGTCATCATACAGATGAACACAAATTTTTTTGCGTTTATCTGAAAAAAAAATCTAGTCCATAAAAGAAAAACAGCACAAAATCCAATTTTATGGTAATATTTTAATGAAAATCGACCCTTTTTTGTTTGTTTTAAAATCTGCCATATTAAATAAAACTCGAAAAAACGTCCCTAATTGTATTTTTATTTTATTTTTATTTTTTTCTATTTTCATTTCTGAAACAAAAGTTGGACAACTATTTAATGACACTTTTTGATATATAGGACTCCTGCTGAACAAAGACATTAGCGTTATGCTAAAAACAGGCTAAATGCACAGGAAAGGCTAAAATACTGCTTCCGGTTGAATTTGTCATCTCACAGATCACCATGAATTTTTGCAAATGTTTTTGCGTTTATCTGGGAAAAAATCAAATCCATAAAAGCAAAACAGCACAAAATCCAATTTTATGGCAATATTATAATGAAAATCAACCCTTTTTTGTTTGTTTTAAAATCTGCCATATAAAATAAAAATCGAAAAACGGCCCTAATTGTATTTTTATTTTAATTTTTTTTCTATTTTCATTTCTGAAACAAAAGTTGGACAACTATTTAATGACACTTTTTTTATATATAGGACTCCTGCTGAATAAAGATGTTACCGTTGTGCTAAAAACATGCTAAACGCAAAGGAAAGGCTAAAATACTGCTTCCGGTTCAATTTGTTATCACATAAATAAACACAAATTTTTGCAATTTTATTTTGCGTTTATCTGGGAAAAAAATCTAATCCATAAAAGCAAAACAGCACAAAATCCAATTTTAATGAAAATCAACCCTTTTTTGTTTGTTTCAAAATCTGCCATATAAAGTAAAAATCGAAAAACAGCCCTAATAGTATTTTTATTTTATTTTTATTTTTTTCTATTTTCATTTCTGAAACAAAAGTTGGACAACTATTTAATGACACTTTTTGATATATAGGACTCCTGCTGAACAAAGACATTAGCATTATGCTAAAAACATGCTAAATGCACAGGAAAGGCTAAAATACTGCTTCCGGTTCAATTTGTCATCACACAGATCACCATGAATTTTTGCACATTTTTTTGCGTTTATCTGGAAAAAAAATATAATCCATTAAAGCAAAACAGCACAAAATCCAATTGTATGGCAATATTTGAATGAAAATCAACCCTTTTTTGTTTGTTTTAAAATCTGCCATATAAAATAAAAATCGAAAAACGGCCCTAATTGTATTTTTATTTTTATTTTTTTTCTATTTTAATTTCTGAAACAAAAGTTAGACAACTATTTAATGACACTTTTTGATATATAGGACTCCTGCTGAACAAAGACATTAGCGTTATGCTAAAAACATGCTAAATGCACAGGAATGGCTAAAATACTGTTTAAGGTTCAATTTGTCATCACACATATATACACACATTTTTGCACATTTTTTCGCGTTTATCTGGAAAAAAAAATCTAATCCATAAAAGCAAAACAGCACAAAATCCAATTTTATGGCAATATTTTAATGAAAATCAACCCTTTTTTGTTTATTTGCCATATTAAATAAAAATCGATAAACGGCCCTAACTGTATTTTTATTTTATTTTTATTTATTTCTATTTTCATTTCTGAAACAAAAGTTGGACAACTATTTAATGACACTTTTTTTATATATAGGACTCCTGCTAAACAAAGATGTTACCGTTATGCTAAAAAAATGGTAAATGCACAGGAAAGGCTAAAATACTGCTTCCGGTTCAATTTGTCATCACACAGATCACCATTAATTTTTGCACATTTTTTTGCGTTTATCTGGAAAAAAATAAAATCCATAAAAGCAAAACAGCACAAAATCCATGGCAATATTTTAAAGAAAATCAACCCTTTTTTGTTTGTTTTAAAATCTGCCATATAAAATAAAAATCGAAAAACCGCCCTAATTGTATTTTTATTTTTATTTTTTTCTATTTTCATTTCTGAAACAAAAGTTGGACAACTATTTAATGACACTTTTTTTATATATAGGACTCCTGCTGAATAAAGATGTTACCGTTGTGCTAAAAACATGCTAAACGCAAAGGAAAGGCTAAAATACTGCTTCCGGTTCAATTTGTCATCACACATATAAACACAAATTTTTGCAAATTTTTTTGCAATTATCTGGGAAAAAAATCTAATCCATAAAAGCAAAACAGCACAAAATCCAATTTTACGGCAATATTTTAATGAAAATCAACCCTTTTTTGTTTGTTTCAAAATCTGCCATGTAAAATAAAAATCGAAAAACGGCCCTAATTGTATTTTTATTTTATTTTTATTTTTTTCTATATTCATTTCTGAAACAAAAGTTGGACAACTATTTAATGACACTTTTTGATATATAGGACTCCTGCTGAACAAAGACATTAGCGTTATGCTAAAAACATGCTAAATGCACAGGAATGGCTAAAATACTACTTCCGGTTCAATTTGTCATCACACAGATCACCATGAATTTTTGCACATTTTTTTTGCGTTTATCTGGAAAAAAATCAAATACATAAAAGCAAAACAGCACAAAATCAAATTTCATGGCACTATTTGAATGAAAATCAACCCTTTTTTGTTTGTTTTAAAATCTGCCATATAAAATAAAAATCGAAAAACCGCCCTAATTTTTATTTTTTGATTTGCGTTTCAGAATTGGAAATAGAATGGACGGAAGGTTCATAGACTTACTTGGAGAGCCAAGTGTGTTCTGAGGTGGTACTTGGTGAAAAAAGTTTGAAAACAACTGCATTATTCAATTATTCTCTTGAGTGGGAAGTTGACAGTTCATATGAAAAATGACACAAATACACCTCACATGTTTTGTACACTTTAGGTGCAACCCTTAATTAATCTTTAATGTATATGCTTTCGAAAAGTTCACAATTACAAAAGAAACATGGAAATAGCTTACACACATCTAAATGTCAAGATCTATAAATAAATCTTCAACTTCCAAACTCTTTGTTATAACTAATAAATAGAGAAAAAAAGGCAAGTCTTAAATTAACGCTAAATCTCGCAGGCTTGAATTGATCATTTCCCTGCCAGGTGCAAGATAATCCCCCGATGTTTATAATTTAAGGCATAAATTAGAGGACTTCTGTAAATAGGAAGTTAAATTACGCGTGGGAGGAAGCAAACAAACAAATATCTTAAGGAACAAGAAGCATGGGGATGGTTTCAAGAGTGATTATGTATCAAAGTACAGCTGCGAATCCGATCTCTGTGCAGAGTTATGCCACGCTGACCAAAAGTCTCGCTCTGAAACGACTTTCCTTTTGTGGCTTCGGAGCTCTTTTCCTTCTGCCTGTGCAGATTCTATTTCCCCACAGTGGTTGGTCTCATTTGAAAGGCAAAAAAAAAAGTGTGTTGGCTTCAAAAAGGTGGATGTGTTGTACGTGCGAGCAGCGGGTCCTTCTATATTACAGCTGTCAAACGTGAGGCCCGGGGGCCACATCTGGCACATTTTATATGGCATCGTGTGCGTCAATATAGCACTTTATCTTTCCCTACAAATGTTTTCATTCTTTCCATTTTGACAGAAAAAAACATCACTGTATTGCAGAGGTGTCAAAGTCATTTTCACTGAGGGCCACATGGCAGTTATGTTTGGCCCCAGAGGGCCGCTTATTCTTACACCATGTATTATTCCACCATTTTTGTAATGCATTTTATTAGTAGATTTTTCAAAAACTAAAATGTAAAAAAAAAATTGGTAAATTGCAATAATTTGACCTCAAAATGTAGTGTATATTACTGTAAATGGAAAAACAGCACTGCTGTTTTTAGGTAAAAATAAATAAATAATAAAGGCAGCTGAGATGCCAGAATTTTATTGTAATATTTACATTAGTTTTTTTTACTGTAAATTAAAAAAAACTGCATTTTTACAGTAAAATTTGGGCACCGGGGCTACCATTTTTATTTTTTTTATTTTTTATTTTTTTTACGGCAAATCAACAACTGTAGATTTTTGGGTATATTACTGTAAATGTCAAAACGGCACCACAGTTTATTACAGTAAAAAAAGTACTGTTTTTTTACATTTAGAGAAACATACTGTAAAAAACACAGTCAATTTTACAATTTTACCATGAAATCTATTGTTACTTTTACATTGCACAATTTGATGGATAACTTGCTTTGAAATCATTACTATTAGTATTTATTTCTATTTAAAAATGGTTTAGTAGTATATTTTTGCATAATTAGACAATATTTAAGTTAACATAATTTGCGATTACATGGAGTACATATATTTTTTTCTGCCAAAATAGAAAGAAAAAAATACATTTAGTAAGAAAAGTTACAGTACTTTATTGATACATATTTTTTCCAGGCTTTTGAGGGCCAAATAAAATGAAGTGTCGGGCCACATCTGACCTTGGGTTTGACACCTGTGCAGTATTGCATACATTTTGAACTTTAATATTATCCAATATTGTATATTATAAACATTTTGTCAAAAAAAAAATACTCTGCTTCTCATATGAGTTCAAAGCAAGGTTTTCATGAAATTGTAAAAATGACAATGGATTTTGCGGTAGAATGTATGTTTTTTAAGTAACATATTACTGTAAATTTAAAAAACTATGGCATTGTTTTTTTGTAAAATTCTGGCGACTGAGCTGCCAGTCTTTTACTGTCAAAAATAGTGGTACTTTTTTTCAATTTACAGTAATATGCTGTAAAAAATGTATATTTTGCAGTAAAATTCTGGCGACCAGCTTTTTTTACCGTCAAATATATGGTTGCTGTTTTTACCAGGTTTTTTTTCACAGTTAAAAACTGGCAGCTCAGATGCCAGAATAAAAACTGGTGGTACTGTTTTTCCATTTTAATATGTTGTAAAAACCACCATGATTTTTACAGTAAAATTCTGGACACTAAGCAGGCAGATATTTTTACTGTAAAATAACAGTTGTACTGTTTTTTCATTTCCCGTAATACATTGTAAAAAAAAAAAAACAGTATATTTTGCAGTAAAATTCCGGCGACTAAGCTGTTTTTACGGTGTATTACTGTAAATGGAAAAGTGGTAGCAGTTTTTTTTTTACAGTAAAATATTGCCAACTCAGATGCTAGAATTAAAACCTTTTTTTTATCGTTTTTCTATTCCAGTAATATGTTGTAAAAAAAAAATATATATATATATTTTATAGTAAAATTCTGCCGACCGAGCTGCCGTTTTTTTTTACTGCAAAAAATAGTAATACTGTTTTTCCATTTACAGTAAAATGCTGTAAAAACCCCCAATATATTTTACAGTAAAATGTATACTGTAAAATATACTGTTGCAATGGTTTTTTCACAGTAAAAAACTGGTAGCTCAGTTGCCAGAATAAAAAAAAAAGTGGTCCTGTTTTTCATTTCCAGTAAAACACTGTACATTTTAGGGCAGCACGGTGGAAGAGGGGTTAGTGCATCTGCCTCACAATACGAAGGTCCTGAGTAGTCTTGGGTTCAATCCCGGGCTCCGGATCTTTCTGTGTGGAGTTTGCATGTCCTCCCCGTGACTGCGTGGGTTCCCTCCGGGTACTCCGGCTTCCTCCCACTTCCAAAGACATGCACCTGGGGATAGGTTGATTGGCAACACTAAATTGGCCCTAGTGTGGGAATGTGAGTGTGAATGTTGTCTGTCTATCTGTGTTGGCCCTGCGATGAGGTGGCAACTTGTCCAGGGTGTACACCGCCTTCCGCCCGATTGTAGCTGAGATAGGCTCCAGCGCCCCCCGCGACCCCAAAAGGGAATAAGCGGTAGAAAATGGATGGGGATGGGGCACTGTACATTTTACAGTAAAATTAAGTTTTTACTGCAAAACATTTTTTCCTTTTACAATCAAATGCTGTAACCCCCCCCCCCCGTATATTTTACAGTAAATGTATACTGTAAAATCTACTGTTGCTGTTGCAATATTTTACTGTAAATGGAAAAAAATGGTGCCTCGGTTTTTTTCACAGTAAAAAACTGGTAGTGAAAAAAGTGGTGCTGTTTTTAATTTCCAGTAAATCGCTGTGAATTTTCTCGTAAAAATCTGGCCACTAAGTTGCCTTTTTTTTATTTTTACTGTAAAAAACTGGTATTGTTTTTTTCATTTATGATATGTTGTGAAAAAATATTGTATATTTTACAAAAAAAAAAAATGATGATGTATAAGTTGCCAGTTTTTTACTGCAAAACATTTTCCATTTACAGTAAATATACTGTAAAATCTACTGTTGCAATGTTTTACTGTAAATGGGAAAAAAAATGGTGCCTCTGTTGTTTCACAGTAAAAAACTTGTAGGTCAGTTGCCAGAACAAAAAAAAAAGTCGTCCTGTTTTTCATTTCCAGTAAAACGCTGTCAATTTTACAGTAAAATTCAGTTTTTTACTGCAAAAAATAGTAATACTGTTTTTCCATTTACAGTAACATGCTGTAAAAACCCTCAGCAAATTTTACATAAAAAATTATACTGTAAAATCTGCTGTTGCTGTTGCAATATTTTACTGTAAATGGAAAAAAAATGGTGCCTCTGTTTTTTCACAGTAAAAAACTTGTACGTCAGTTGCCAGAATAAAAAAAAAAGTCTTCCTGTTTTTCATTTCTAGTAAAATGCTGTCAATTTTACAGTCAAATTCAGTTTTTTACTGCAAAAAATAGTAATACTGTTTTTCCATTTACAGTAACATGCTGTAAAAACCCTCAGTATATTTTACATAAAAATGTATACTGTAAAATCTACTGTTGCTGTTGCAATATTTTACTGTAAATGGAAAACAATGGTGCCTTGGTTTTTTTCACAGTAAAAAACTGGTAGTGAAAAAAGTGGTCCTCTTTTTCATTTCCAGTAAAACGCTGTCAATTTTACAGTAAAATTGTGGTGACCGAGCTGCCAGTTTTTTACTGCAAAAAAATAGTAATACTGTTTTTCCATTTACAGTAAAATGCTGTAAAAAAAATCTATTATTGCAATGTTTTACTGTAAATGAAAAAAATGGTGCCTCGGTTTTTTTCACAGTAAAAAACTGGTAGTGAAAAAAGTGGTCCTGGTTTCCATGTCCAGTAAAAAGCTGTCAATTTTACAGTAAAATTCTGGCTACGAAGTTGCCAGTTTTTTTGTTTATTTTACTATAAAAAACAGTGGTACTGTTTTTTTCATTTACAGTAATATGTTGTAAAAAAAATATTGCATATTTTACAAAAAATAATTCTGGTGAATAAGTTGCCAGTTTTTTACAGCAAAAAATAGTAATACTGTTTTTCCATTTACAGTAAAATGTATACTGTAAAATCTATTTTTGCAATGTTTTACTGTAAATGGAAAAAAATGGTGCAACGGTTTTTTCACAGTAAAAAAGCTGGTAGCTCAGTTGCCAGAATAAAAAAAAAAGTGGTCCTGTTTTTAATTTTCAGTAAAACGCTGTCAATTTTACAGTAAAATTCAGTTTTTTACTGCAAACAATAGTAATACTGTTTTTCCATTTACAGTAAAATGCTGTAAAAACCCTCAGTATATTTTACAGTAAGATTTATACTGTAAAATCTACTGTTGCTGTTGCAATGTTTGACTGTAAATGGAAAAAAATGGTGCTTCGTTTTTTTCCACAGTAAAAAACTGGTATTGAAAAATGTGGTCCTGTTTTTCATTTCCAGTAAAACGCTGTAATTTTTACAGTAACATTCTGGCGACCGAGCTGCCAGTTTTTTACTGCAAAAAATAGTAAAACTATTTTTCCATTTACAGTAAAATGCTGTAAAAATGCTGTATATTTTAAAGTAAAATTTATTCTGTAAAATCTACTGTTGCTGTTGCAATGTTTTACTGTAATTGGAAAAAAATGGTGCCTCGGTTTTTTTCACAGTAAAAAACTGGTAGTGAAAAAAGTGGTCCTCTTTTTCATTTCCAGTAAAACGCTGTCAATTTTACTGTAAAATTTAGGCCACTAAGCGGGCAGTTTTTTTACTGTAAAAAAACAGTACCACTGTTTTTTTCATTTACAGTAATTTGCTGTAAAAAAAAACAAAAAAACATTGTATATTTTAAAACAAGTATTCCGGTTACTGAGTTGCCATTTTTTTTTACTGTAAAATCTACATATTTCTTTTACAGTGTGTATAAAAATATATGTAATAATCTAATTCATGTGCGACGTGGCCCTCAAAGCTCTAAAGGTTTCCTACATCAAGATGTTTGGTTTAGGGTGTAATAAAGGGCAAATGTTTCAAATGAAATGTTGTTTAGAAGCCAGCACGTTTGTAAGAATGTGTCAGATCTCCAACAGTCCGCTGCTGTTCTCCAGTCCAGCGGTCGCTGCCATCTTCTCGTCTCCGTTGGTGATGGGGTCGGCGGCAGGATTGCCGGCGTTGACCTCCGCCGCCGTCTCCTCGTTGCGACGGTCGGCCTCACCCTCGGCGGTACCGGCCTTGCCCTGCAGCGCCGAGTCCGCGTGGGTCTTCTGGTGCTTGGACAGGTGGTCGCTGCGGGTGAAGCGCTTGTTGCACAGCAGGCAGGTGAACTTCTTCTCCCGGGTGTGCGTGCGCACGTGCCTCTCCAGCTCGTCGGAGCGGGTGAAGCGCTTGCCGCAGAAGAGCCAGTTGCAGACGAAGGGCCTCTCACCCGTGTGCCAGCGCAGGTGGGCTTTCAGGTGGGACGCCTTGCCGTAGACCTTCCCGCAGCCCGGGATGTGGCAGCTGTGCACCGGCTTCTTCCTCAGGGAGGCGGCCGAGGCCCCCAGTCTCTCCAGCTCCTGGCAGTTGGGGCAGTCACACGAGGACCTGGAGGGCGTCGTACCCGCGCCATAGCCCCCTGATCCCCTGGCTGGTTTTAAGCCCATGGGACTCTCAATTAGCCCCGCGCCTTGCACAGGCTTGGGCTTGTACATGTCCTGGGGCAGCATGTGCTGGGAGGGCTGGAGGAGGTGCGAGGAGGAGCCCAGTCCCACCGAAGGGTAGGGGGCCGGGTTCAGGGGTGTAAAATCGGTGGTGTAACTGGGCAACTGCGGGCTAAGGGAAGCCTGAGGCGCCACCGGCTGCAGGGAGGCTTGAAGACCTCCGTCCGACTGGGGCTGGGTCGCTGACAGCCAGTTGGAGTTGGGATGGACGTCCCACCAGGAAGACGTGGCGTTGGCGTTGGCGGGGGCGGCGGTGATACCGGGATGGATGCCTGCTTTGTACCAGGAGCCGTAAGGGTGCGTCATGTCTAGTGAGGTATAGACGCTGGTGAGGCAGTCCGCTGGAGCGTGGCTTTTGGACACTAACAAGGACTGATCCTGGGAGACGGATGTCTGGAAGGAGTGGGAGAAAGGGTTGTACTCTGTAGCGTAGCCTCCGCTGGTAGGAGGGGGGCTCCCGGTCGGAGTGAGCAGTCCGCCGCCGCCTCCGGCTGTGGTGAAGGAGCCGCCGTAGGAGTCCACCATGCCGCTGCCGTCTGCGACCCGTGCGTTCTTAGCCGCCTGAAGGTCCGAGGTCATGCCGTAAGCCTTCTTGAGCGGACTGGTGCCGCCGTTCTTAGCGGGTGTGGCAGAGTCCCTGACTGGGCTGGTGCTGCCAAACTTGTTACAGGTCGCAGTTAGCATAGCCAGAGGACTGGAGCCATAACGTGCTTCTTCCTGGGGGACGAGGAAGAACATGAGACATAGAAAATCCAATCTTTATGTTTACTGTCAACTCCAACAAACTACGTTTCTACGTTTAAGCTTGTTTGCGAGAACTCAACGCTCGCAAGACCTTGTTCATTCTGCACATTTCAACCTGTACCTGTAAATGTGCACACCTGCATGCTAATGTTCATGCAAAACACACACTTTTATTCTGCTAAATAACAGGTTCTCTTGGTCACTAGCAGACGATGGCGTGGAGCCCCACAGATGCCACAGATGCTATGTGGGAGTGGAAATGGTGTTTTTGCAATCGTATAAATGCAAAATGTGTTATTTTTACTTTTACTTTTGTAGCTGCAACAGCTGATCGCACCTTTTAATTTCCTCTGTGTTCCTTGATGTTTCCTTCTTGTTTATATGTGTTTTTACCTTATTTTTGTGGAATTTTACGATCTGCATCATTTCGCCATTGTGGAATAATTCAAGTCCATCACATCTCATCCTAAACTTGGAACATTGTTGTGCATAATGTTATGTAATAAATTGTGAAAAAAATGATAAATGGCCTCCTTTTTTAGACGTACAATATGTGCAGTGAGTCTGCCTCATCGCTCACTTGAAGCGTGAGTGGAACATGGCGTTTGCTCGACATGAAGACCCGATTAATCCAAAATAGAAAGAGATGATATAGTATTACATTTTTTACCGTTTTGATATTCCAGTAATATGTTGTAAAAAAAAAACTATATATTTTATAGTAAAATTCTGGCGACCAAGCTGCCAGTTTTTTACTGCAAACATTTTTACAGTAAAATTCCGGACACCAAGCAGGCAGTTTTTTACTGTAAAATAACAGTTGTAGTGTTTTCCCATTTCCCCTAATACATTGTAAAAAAAAACCAAAGCTGTTTTTCCGGTGTAGTACTGTAAGTGGAAAAGTGGTAGCACATTTTTAATTTTTTTTTACAGTAAAAAATTGCCAACTCAGATGCTAGAATTAAAACATATTTTTACCGTTTTTCTATTCCAGTAATATGTTGTAAAAAAAACTATACATTTTATTGTAAAATTCTGGCGACCAAGCTGCCAGTTTTTTACTGCAAAAAAATAATAATACTGTTTTTCCATTTACAGTAAAATGTATGCTGTAAAATCTACTGTTGCAATGTTTTACTGTAAATGGAGAAAGCTGTCATATATTCCTGAGAACCAGTGTCCTCTGCATTTGGTTTGTGTTGATGTATTTTGTCAGTGTTTCTACATTTGAGCCTTGTCTATACAGGTTTTTAAGGACCTATTGCCAAAAAGCTTGTAAAATATCCTTTATATCAGTGGTCCCCAACCTTTTTGTAACTGCGGACCGGTCAACGCTTGAACATTTGTCCCACGGAACGGGGGGTGGGGTGGGGTGGGAAGGCAGGGGGTGTATGTTTATTTATTTTAATTTAATTTAAAAAAAAAATTGTCATAAAAAAATACAATCATGCCTGCTTACGGACTGTATCCCTGCAGACTGTATTGATCTATATTGATAGATAATGTAGGAACCAGCAATATTAATAACAGAAAGAAACAACCCTTTTGTGTGAATGAGTGTGAATGAGTGTAAATGGGGGAGGAAGGTTTTTTGGGTTGGTGCCCTAATGGTAAAGTATATCTTTTGTTTTTTATGTTGATTTAATAAAAAAAAAAATGTTTATTATTTTTTTATTTTATTTATTTTTTATTTCTTGTGCGGCCCGGTACCAATCGATTCACGGACCGGTATCAGGCCGCGGCCCGGTGGTTGGGGACCACTGCTTTATATGACAGCAACAAGTTTACGTTTTTGTTAATGCTAAACTTGCCGGCCAGTCTGATGTCATTCCGGGGCCTGATTTGGCCCTCGGGTTGCCAGTTGAGTAGGCCTGTAATACAGTAATTGTAAAATATACATACGCAAACAAAACTCAAAATGATGCATTTGCAAAAATTGTCAAGAGCAACCTATTATATCCCATGATATATACCATAATATATACCATTATATATAACATGATATATACCATACTGTATATACTCATATTTATTGAGCTGCCAGTTTTTTACTGTTAAAAATAGTGGTACTGTTTTTCAATTTACAGTAATATGCAGTAAAAACTTTATGTTTTGCAGTAAAATTCTGGCGACCAGTTTTTTACCGTAAAATATATGGTTGCTGTTTTTACCACCGTTTTTTTTCACGGTAGAAAACTGGCAGCTCAGATGCCAGAATAAAAACTGGTGGTACTGTATTTCCATTGAAATATGTTGTAATGATTTCTACAGTAAAATTCAGGACACCAAGCAGGCAGTTTTTTACTGTAAAATAACAGTTGTACAAGTTTCTCCATTTCCTGTAATACATTGTAAAAAAGAAAAAAAAGTATATTTTGCAGAAAAATTCCAGCGACTAAGCTATTTTTACGGTGCATTACTGTAAATGGAAAAGCGGTAGCACAGTTATTATTTTTTTTACAGTAAAAAATTGCCAACTCAGATGCTAGAATTAAAAATGTTTTACTGTTTTTTCTATTACAGTAATATGTTGTAAAAAAAAATATATCTTTTATAGTAAAATTCTGGCGACCAAGTTGCCAGTTTTTTACGGCAAAAAATAGTAACACTGTTTTTCCATTTACAGTAAAAATGTATACTGCAAAATCTACTGTTGCAATGTTTTACTGTAAATGGAGAAAGCTCTCGTATACTGTAAAATATGACCTACTGCCAAAAAGCTAATCAAAGATCCTTTATATGACAACGAAAAGTCAAAGTTTTTGTTAATACTAAACTTGCCGGCCAGTCTGATGTCATTCTGGGGCCTGATTTGGCCCTTGGGTTGCCAGTTGAGTAGCCCTGTAATACAGTAATTGTAAAATATACATACGCAAACAAAACTCAAAATGGTGCATTTGCAAAAATTGTCAAGAGCAACTTCATATACCATGATATATACCATGATATATACCATGATATTCACCATGATATATATCGTGATATATACCATGATATATACCATGATATTCACCATGATATATATCATGATATATACCATGATATATACCATGATATTCACCATGATTTTCACCATGATATATACCATAACATATATCGTGATATTCACCATTATATATACCATACTGTATATAGTCATACTTATTGTATGGTGGAAGAATGAAAAATAGGCTCCATACTTACAATTAGATTCCCTACCTCCAGAATAGATGCGGCCATCCCTGAGAAAGAAAATCCTAAGGAAAGCTGAGTTAGCAGCGGGAGAAGCGCAGCTCAGAGTCCCGGGACACTTTGGAAGAAGTTAGGCTGCAACGCGGGGAAGTGTTTTGAGTCCCCGGGAGCCGGCCCACCTAATTACTGGCTTAGAGGCAGAACTCCGGGGGGAAGGAGGGGGAAGTGGATTCAGATTGGTGGAGGAGAAGACCATCCCGCCTCCACAAACACAGCAAATCAAATTCTTTGTGGATAGAGATGGGATTTATGGCTCTTTGAAGGAGCCTGATCTTGAGGAGCCGTTCAAAAGACTGGCTCTTATAGTTAACTTTTTTTTTTTTGTTATAAGGAAAACATCACCAGTATCAGTAAAAAAAATCAAATCAGATATATGATTAGAAGAATTACATTTTCAAATACAGTACAAATTCTTCAGGATCTTGGAGGTTGGGTCTTGGGCGCAGTCGGGTGTTCCAACAGGACAATGACCCCAAACACACGTCAAAAGTGGTAAAGGAATGGCTAAATCAGGCTAGAATGAAGGTTTTAATATGGCCTTCCCAAAGTTCTGACTTAAACGTGTGGACAATGCTGAAGAAACAAGTCCATGTCAGAAAACCAACAAATGCTGGGTATTGTGACCAAACAGCTCAATTTTCATTTCATCTGACCACAGAACTTTCCCCCAGAAGGTCTTTATCTTTATCCATGTGATGTCAGATGAAACAAAAATTGAGCTACCCAGCATACCCAGCAATATGTTTGGAGGAGAAAAGGTGAGGCCTTTAATCCCAGGAACACCACACCTACCGTCAAACATGGTGGTGGTAGTATTATGCTCTTGGCCTGTTTTGCTGCCAATGGAACTGGTGCTTTAAATGGGACAACGAAAAAGGAGGATTACCTCCAAATTCCTCAGGACAACCTAAAATCATCAGCCCGGAGGTTGGGTCTTGGGCGCAGTTGGGTGTTCCAACAGGACAATGACCCCAAACACACGTCAAGTGGTAAAGGAATGGCTAAATCAGGCTAGAATGAAGGTTTTAGAATGGCCTTCCCAAAGTCATGACTTAAACGTGTGGACAATGCTGAAGAAACAAGTCCATGTCAGAAAACCAACAAATTTAGCTGAACTGCACCAAGTTTGTCAAGAGGAGTGGTCAAAAATTCAACCAGAAGCTTGTGGATGGCTACCAAAAGCGCCTTATTGCAGTGAAACTTGCCAAGGGACATGTAAGCAAAAATTGACATTGCTGTATTTATAGTTTTGACCCAGCAGATTTGCTCACATTTTCAGTTGAACCATAATAAATTCATAAAAGAACCAAACAAGTATGTGCTCCAATCACTCTATCACAGGCCAAAAGTTTGGGCACACCTTCTCATTCCATGCGTTTCTTTATTTTCATGACTATTTACATGGTAAACTGTCACATCAAAACTATGAATGAACACATGTGGAGTTATATACTTAACAAAAAAAAGGTGAAATAACTGAAAACATGTTTTATATTCTAATTTCTTCAAAATAGCCATCCTTTGCTCTGATTACTGTTTGCACACCCTTGGCATTCTCTCCATGGGTTTCAAGAGGAATTGTTCTGAAATATTTTATTTCATGTTTTGTTTTCATTGTGAACATTCTATAAGTTCCATGCCTTGGCAGTGACATCACTAGTCTAAAATAATGCATATTTTTTTAATACTATAGAAGAAATACACAAATAATAAGTAAGAATAACGTCAAATATTTTGTTACTTGACTACGGATACCTGTTGGCATCATAACATTAGGATGCTAACTTTCTTTTTCCTAGCTAATTTTTGCAGGTATACACCCTAGTCATTTTCTGGTAGTTGATACATGTTAACATCATCAGGCAAGCATTTTGAAGACATTTTTTAAAGTACATACCTCAGAGTAATATATATTGGCACTTGACACATGTTACAGTTACAATTTTAGCATGCTAACAATATTAGCATGCTAGATTTTTTTTCCGCTAATTTAGCAGGTATACACCTCAATCACAGTGTCATATATTTCGGTATTTCACTAAGGCTAACTTTCAGCATGCTATTGTTAGTTGTTAGCACAGTTAGCTGTTAGCATAGTACCGTTAACATGCTAGCTTTCTTAGCTTATTTTGCTCACATTATTTGTTACTTGACGCTATCTGGCCGGCATGCTAGCACCATTTCAGTTCGGTTTCGGCTCTTAAGCTATCACACGCAATTTCTACAAAAATTGCATTTTTGTACTTCTTTGAAACATTTTTTGAAGATCTGTGGCATGGAAAAGTTTTGGCCAGCCCTTAGAGTAATGAACCTGAATCAAAATAAAAATAAATAAATACAATGAAGAATAAGTAAATTTATTTTTTTTAAACATTTATATATATATATATATGGCCACATACAATTCCTCCAGAAGGTCTTATCTTTGTCCATGTGATGTCAGATGAAACAAAAATTGAGCTGTTTGGCCACAATACCCAGCAATATGTTTGGAGAAGAAAAGGTGAGGCCTTTAATCCCAGGAACACCACACCTACTGTCAAGCATGGTGGTGGTAGTATTTTGCTCTGGGCCTGTTTTTCTGCCAATGGAACTGGTGCTTTACAGAGAGTAAATGGGACAATGAAAAAGGAGGATTACCTCCAAGTTCTTAAGGAAAACCTAAAATCATCAACCCGGAGGTTGGGTCTTGGGCGCAGTTAGGTGTTCCAACAGAACAATGACCCAAAACACACGTCAAAAGTGGTAAAGGAATGGCTAAATCAGGCTAGAATTAAGGTTTTGAGAATGGCCTTCCCAAAGTCCTGACTTAAACGTGTGGACAATGCTGAAGAAACAAGTCCATTTCAGAAAACCAACAAATTTAGCTGAACTGCACCGATTTTGTCAAGAGGAGTGGTCAAACATTCAACTAGAAGCTTGTGGATGGCTACCAAAAGCGCCTTATTGCAGTGAAACTTGCCAAGGGACATGTAAGCAAATATTAACATTGCTGTATGTATACTTTTGACCCAGCAGATTTGCTCACATTTTCAGTTGACCCATAATAAATTCAATAAAAGAACCAAACTTCATGAATGTTTTTTGTGACCAACAAGTATGTGCTCCAATCACTCTATCACAAAAAAATAAGAGTTGTAGAAATGATTGGAAACTCAAGACAGCCATGACACTATGTTCTTTACAAGTGTACAACTTTTGACCGCGACTGTATATACATGTATATATATGTATATATACATAAATATATATATTTTATAAATATAAAAATACATATAAATCTAAATGCTGCTGTTTTCTTTCACTCTGACTCACTTTCTAGTGCAGTTGCCAGTCGGGTGGCATGCACATGCAGAGTGGACAATTGCCAAAGACTAAATTTGCATGTGCATAATAAAACGTCTCTCAAACGAACGTCCTACAATTATTACCAGTAGGCTAGACCAGTGGTTCTCAACCTTTTTTCAGTGATGTACCCCCTGTGAACATTTTTTTAATTCAAGTACCCCCTAATCATAGCAAAGCATTTTTGGTTGAAAAAAAGAGATAAAGAAGTAAAATACAGCACTATGTCATCAGTTTCTGATTTATTAAATTGTAAAACAGTGCAAAATATTGCTAATTTGTAGTGGTCTTTCTTGAACTATTTGGAAAAAAAGATATAAAAATAACTACAAACGTGTTGAAAAATAAACAAGTGATTCAATTATAAAGAAAGATTTCTACACATGGAAGTAATCATCAACTTAAAGTGCCCTCTTTGAGGATTGTAATAGAGATCCATCTGGATTCATGAACTTAATTCTAAACATTTCTTCACAAGAAAATAAATCTTTAACATCAATATTTATGGAACATGTACACAACAAATCTAGTTGTCAACACTGAATATTGCATTGTTGTATTTCTTTTCACAGTTCTTTTTGACAGACATTTTAGTGAGGGTCAAACCATCATGGCATGGGGGAAACTCTGGGTTTATGGTAATGAATGGAATAGCCTACTTGATTTGATGTTCAGTTTATGAACTTACATTCATATTTTGTTGAAGTATTGTTCAATAAATATATTTATAAAGGATTTTTGAATTGTTGCTATTTTTAGAATATTTAAAAAAAATCTCACGTACCCCTTGGCATACCCCCATTTGAGAACCACTGGGCTAGACTATTGTAATGGTCTCCTTGCAGGTCTTCCCAAAAAAACTGTCAGGCAGCTACAGCTTGTTCAGAACACAGCTGCTAGAGTTCTAACAAAGACCAAAAAATGTGAGCACATTACACCAATTCTTAAATCCTTACATTGGCTCCCTGTACATCAGAGAATTGATTTCAAAGTCCTCCTGCTCACATATAAATCACTTCATGGTCTAGGGCCAAAGTATATCACTGATACGCCCTCACTAAGATTTTCTGAGACCAATCTGTTAGCGGTTCCCAGAGTAAACTCAAATCAAGTTACTATGCAACAAATAGCTGGAATAAACTTCCTGAAGATGTCAGACTTTCCCCAACTCTGACTACTTTTAAAACTAGACTGAAAACGTTTATGTTCACCTTAGCTTTCAGCTAAATCTTTTAATCTTTTCACTTTTAACGTCCGCACTGTTTTTATTTTTATTGTCTGCATTTTAATTTTGCTTTTATTTTCTTTCATTTCACTTTGTTGTCTGTGAAGCTCTTTGCCTATACAAATACAGTTGCCTTGCCTTGCCTTGCCTACAACTAGGAATTGGTTCTCATCGTTCATTTAAAAGAGCCGTTCAAAAGACTCCATTCCTTCCCAAATGTCACATGCCCTAATTGTAGAGCGAGACGCATGAATGAGTCGCACATCAATCATCTGATCCAGGAGACAAGTTGCAGGACAGAGAACAGTATCATGTCCAACATTTCTCTTGCAGTCTTCCCATCATGACCGACGAGCTGGAATGTTCATGTTTGGAGACTGCAGGAGAGCGGAAAATAAGTCATAAGTGGCAAAATCACAAAAGAACAGGACGGCTCATTGGCCTCATATATGATGTAAAAAAAAAACACCCCGCTGGGCCTGAGCTTGTGGTTTTTAGAAAGGATTGTTAATATTCTCCCTGATGCCAATACCCTGGAACTTTCAAGCCTTTTTAGCCTGGAAAAACAGGATCAGGTCGTTAAAATGAAGAGGAGATCATCTCATCGCATAAAA
>NC_084550.2:42267500-42440000 GCF_033978685.3 Nerophis lumbriciformis | reverse complement strand
GCTATCTACGCAGACATCTGTTCATCTTCCCACATGTCCATCTAGACATTTACAGTGTCGGTGTGTGTACGCATCTCATGCTGTCTTATAAAAACAAACACAATAAATAAGTACGAGCCACTCTGAGGGATTTCCTTCCCCTCTCATTTGGCACATTGCCTACTCCTGGTTGAAGTCGTCAACGCCCATTAATGCGTTATGTTTGACATATGACAGAGCAGGCAAGTGTTTCTCCCTCACTCTAAATCGCATTTACGATTGCTAATAAATTATTTAAAAAATATGTGTTCTTTGCTCAATATTTTTTCATTTTTTGCACCATGAAACCTTAATTGTGTTGTATATATTATTTTAGTGTTATTTTATTTATTTATTTAATTTGTTTTTAAACCTTGCATGTCCCTGTGTGTTTCTGCCTTCACAAACTGTTGGAAATGTGAATTTCTGGTCGGAAATGAAGTATATTGTAGCAAGTAAGCGTATGTTCGTCATCAAACTAAAATAAACATTTCAATAATGAACAAAGCAAAATACGTCCTGGGCCAAAAATCACTTTATATTCTCTCTACTGCTCGCTCGTGTTACCATATCTGAGTTATTGTGTAGAAATATGGGGAAATAATTACAAATGTGGGCTTCATTCGTTAACCGTGTTACAAAAAGATCAATTAGAATTAGAGATGTCCGATTATATCGGCCGATAAATGCGTTAAAATGTAATATCGGAAATTATCGGTATCGTTTTTTTTATCATCAGTATCGTTTTTTTTATTTTTATTTTATTGTTTTTTTATTTTTTATTAAATCAACATAAAAAACACAAGATACACTTACAATTAGTGCACCAACCCAAAAAACCTCCCTCCCCCATTCACACTCATTCACACAAAAGGGTTGTTTCTTTCTGTTATTAATATTCTGGTTCCTACATTATATATCAATAAATATCAATACAGTCTGCAAGGGATACGTACACATGATTGTGTGTGCTGCCGGTCCACTAATAGTACTAACCTTCAACAGTTAATTTTACAAATTTTCATTAATTAATAGTTTCTATGTAACTGTTTTTATATTGTTTTACTTTCTTTTTTATTCAAGAAAATGTTTTTAATTTATGTATCTTATTTTTTTTTTTTTTTTTTTTTTTAAAGTACCTTATCTTCACCATACCTGGTTGTCTAAATTAGACATAATAATGTGTTAATTCCACGACTGTATATATCGGTTGATATCGGTATCGGTAATTAAAGAGTTGGACAATATCGGAATATCGGTTATCGGCAAAAATCCATTATCGGACATCCCTAATTAGAATAATACATAATGTTAGATATAGAGAACGTACAAATTCTTTATTTATTGAGTCAAAAATCTTGAAGCTCAATGATTTAGTAAAATTGCAAACAACTAAAGTAATGTACAACACAAACTATAACCTGCTACCAAAGAATGTACAACTATTCTTCTCAACTAAAGAGGAGAAATATAACCTTAGAAGAAAATCTAATTTAAAACTTTTGTATGCTCGTACAACACTAAAAACATTTGGAACAGGGGTTTTGACTCGGGGGCCGCATTGGGTTAAAACAATTTGGGGCAGGGCTATATATATATATATATATATATATATATATATTAGATATATATAGCGCACTTTCTGCGTGCGCGATGATGTCACGTTATCTATGAGAAAATGCATTTTTAGACAATATGATTTGCCTGAGCGGCTAGGAGACACCGTGAGTAGCAAGCGGTACAAAGTGGATAAGAAAAGACAGAAAGAAAAAAATTTTTATTTATTAATTTATTTATTTTTAATACTTGAATTCCAGGTTTTCCGGGACATTTTTCCCATTCAAAATAAATTGGGCATTTTTCAAACTTCCACCCTTTCCACATTCTTCAACCCATTCAAACCATTCCGCCTTCTACACAATCCACCATTCTGGAACTTCAAACTACCGTATTTTCCGCACTATTAGCCGCACCTAAAAACCACAAATTTACTCAAAAGCTGACAGTGCGGCTTATAACCCGGTGCGCTTTATATATGGATTAATATTAAGATTCATTTTCATAAAGTTTAGGTCTCGCAACTACGGTAAACAGCCGCCATCTTTTTTCCCCGTAGAAGAGGAAGTGCTTCTTCTTCTACGGTAAGCACCGCCAAGGTAAGCACCCGCCCCCATAGAAGAAGAAGCACGCGGGTATTACGTTTCATTTCCTTTGTGTGTTTACATCTGTAAAGACCACAAAATGGCTCCTACTAAGCGACACACTGTGGTTCTAGCTTGCCATGCTAATGGCCAGAAACTTCCACCCATGGTGATATTCAAAAGGAAGACCTTGCCAAAAGAGAACTTTCCAGCCGGCGTCATCATAAAAGCTAACTCGAAGGGATGGATGGATGAAGAAAAGATGAGCGAGTGGTTAAGGGAAGTTTACGCGAAGAGGCCGCGTGGCTTTTTTCACGCAGCTCCGTCCATGTTGATATACGACTCCATGCGCGCCCACATCACAGATGGTGACAAAAAACAAGTGAAGCACACAAATGCAACACTCGCCGTCATTCCGGGTGGATTAACCAAAGAACTCCAACCGCTCGATATTGGTGTCAACAAGGCATTTAAAGCATGACTGCGAATGGCGTGGGAACAATGGATGACCGAAGGCGAACACACATTCACTAAGACAGGGAGACAGCGCCGGACGACATACGCCAACATCTGCCAGTGGATCGTAAATGCCTGGGCGGATATTTCGGTCTCAACTGTGGTCCGAGCTTTCCGGAAGGCAGGATTCACGGAACTGCTGGAAAAACAACAGCGACACTGACTCTGATGACTTCGACGAGACGGAGCCGGCCATTTTGGAACCGTATTCGCCCAACTTTTTAATTCGGACACCGTAGGAGAAGAATTTGAGGGATTTATGAATGAAGAATAACTTCAGAAAGTGAGTGTTATGTTTATTTTGTGTGTTGTGACATTAACGTTCGAGCAACATTAAGTTATTGCTATTGCTCTGCACTATTTTGAATTTTACTATGTTTGTGATTGCACATTTGCACATTACCGTACATTTTGGGAGTGAACAGAGTTGTTAGAACGCTGGTTTTTAATATATTATTAAAGTTTAACTGACCTATCTGACTGTTTTTTTGACATTCCCTGTAGCGCAGTTAGATGCGGCTTATAACACGGGGCGGCTTATAGGTGGACAAAGTTTTGAAATATGCCGTTCATTGAAGGCGCGGCTTATAACACGGGGCGGCTTATGGTGCGGAAAATACGGTACCCTTTTTCCAAGTTCCAAAAAATTCCAGATTTTCCCGAAGTTCCCTAATAGCATTTACTACTTCAACATTTCTTGCCCGATTTAAACAATTCTAACACCAACCAATTCACTTCATTCAGGACATTCATGCTCCTAATATTTTTTTTAAAAATCACGCTTTTCCCAAAATTCCCAAATTTCCAGGAAGTTCCCATTGAAATGAATGGGACGTTTTTCCAAGTTGCACAATTCCCACATTTTTCAACCTATTCAAACCATTCCAACATTAACACAATCCACTCATCCTGGACTTTCAAACTAACTCTTTCCAAAGTTCCAAACCAAATTACCGTTTTCCTGGAAATTCCAACTCTTCAACATTCAAACCATTCCAACATTCAAACCATTTCAGCGTTTAAACAATTTTAACAATCAAACCATTTCTACATTCATCCTACATCCCATTAGCATTTCAGTTCAGCGTCAGCTCTTCAACATTCAAACCATTCCAACATTCAAACTATTCTTGCATTCATACTACATTCTGTCAGCATTTCAGTTCAACTTCAGCATTGGAGCATTCACACGCAATTCCTTCAGGTGTTGCCTCTTCTAGTTAAAGATGTGATTTGAATTATCATAATGTAGAATAAAATATGTAAAATTATCTTGGTTAAGATATAAGGTAAAAAGCAGGTTCATTTAAGGGTAGATGGTTCCAAAAATGGAACTGGGCTTCTGTTTATCTAATGCTGACATTTTACAGTATTTGTAAGGCCCACCTGCCTCAATGAGCAAAGGTTAATAATAATACTAATATAATGGTTAATATAAATGGTTAATATAGGCCATGTTTAGAATATAGTTTTTTGCCTAGTACATGTGCTTTGTTGAGTTTGTGCAAGTACTGATTTGAATGTAATACTTTGTTTTTCGTATGTTTAAAGGTTTTTCACCTTCCTGTTTCTGGTCAATAAATCCGCAAACCGAGTGAAATCCTGAGTCTGGTCAAATGATTCCCTTTTCAATACTCTGTAATACTATAAATACAATATTTGGAATAAGTAAAACATTTTTTATCTCCTTTATTTAGAAAAACAGGTAGCAAATAATTTGCTCATTCCATGAGGTAATAATACAACATTAAAATAATATGATGAATAATAAAATAAGTCTGACAATACATTTCACTAATTTATCATCTGTTTTATTAATGAATGTAATATGGTAATTATTTGATCATTCTTCTATCTATACTCTTGCATTTATGGAAACAACGTGCATGTAAAATGTATGGTTTTTTTTACTAGTACATTTGGTTTATCTGAAATCTTTCATTTACTCTATATTATTCTCTGTATTTACTATTTATGTATTAACTATTTTTACTTTATTATTTATTCATAAGACTTCTTTTTGTCTTTTCCTTCTCTTTCTATTGATTTATTTCTCTTTTACAAAATGTAAACACTGGAAGGGTACAGTCGAATTAAATAGGCTCTGCTTTATCGTTCTCCTTTTCAGACATGTTCAATTGTTAGGTAGGTCCAAAACAAAAAAAACGTAACCACAATTTATAAGATGGTAATGTATACAATAATTTATAGGAATGCCATTTATGTCTTATTTGTTTGTTTTTTTGTTTCAGAAATCTATGTACTAAATAACTGTCTTTCCATATACTAGTAAATCATGCTATGCATGTTTGTGGAGAGTACTGGTTCATGCGTTCACAAAAAGCTCACCAAATCAAAGTGACGACATTCATGTTGTTGGAAAACGCAAACATCATTTAGTCCATGTTTTTTTCTCACCAACATATCTCACACGCCACAGATATGTTGTCTTCAACTTTCTACTTTCTTGTGTGTGTGTGTGTGTGTGAGTGATCTGGTTGCTTGCTATACTTCTGTGTGTACATAAGCCTAACCAAGGACTGAGTCACCGTACTGCCATATGCAGTGTGTGTGTGTGTATATATATATATATATATATATATATATATATATATATATATATATATATTATATATATATATATAATATATATATATATATATATATATATATATATATATACATATATATATATATACATATATATATATATCCATCCATCCATCCATTTTCTACCGCTTATTCCCTTCGGGGTCGCGGGGGGCGCTGGAGCCTATCTCAGCTACAATCGGGCGGAAGGCGGGGTACACCCTGGACAAGTCGCCACCTCATCGCAGGGCCAACACAGATAGACAGACAACATTCACACTCACATTCACACAGAGGGCCAATTTAGTGTTGCCGATCAACCTATCCCCAGGTGCATGTCTTTGGAGGTGGGAGGAAGCCGGAGTACTCGGAGGGAACCCACGCAGTCACGGGGAGAACATGCAAACTCCACACAGAAAGATCCCGAGCCCGGGATTGAACTCAGGGCCTTCGTATTGTGAGGCAGATGCACTAACCCCTCTTCCACCGTGCTGCCCTATATATATATATATATATATATATATATATATATATATATACATACACATATATATATATATATATATATATATATATATATATATATATATATATATATATATATATATATATATATATATATATACATATATAAATATATATACAAACCCCGTTTCCATATGAGTTGGGAAATTGTGTTAGATGTAAATATAAACGGAGTACAATGATTTGCAAATACTTTTCAACCCATATTCAATTGAATGCACTACAAAGACAAGATATTTGATGTTCAAACTCATAAACTTTATTTTTTTTTTGCAAATAACAAATTAACTTAGAATTTCATGGCTGCAACACGTGCCAAAATAGTTGGGAAAGGGCATGTTCACCACTGTGTTACATCACCTTTTCTTTTAACAACACTCAATAAACGATTGGGAACTGAGGAAACTAATTGTTGAAGCTTTGAAAGTGTAATTCTTTCCCATTCTTGTTTTATGTAGAGCTTCAGTCGTTCAGCAGGTCTCTGCTGTCGTATTTTATGCTTCATAATGCGCCACACATTTTCGATGGGAGACAGGTCTGGACTGCAGGCGGCCCAGGAAAGTACCCGCACTCTTTTTTTACGAAGCCACGCTGTTGTAGCACGTGCTGAATGTGGCTTGGCATTGTCTTGCTGAAATAAGCAGGGGCGTCCATGAAAAAGACGGCGCAGCATATGTTGTTCCAAAACCTGTATGTACCTTTCAGCATTAATGGTGCCTTCACAGATGTGTAAGTTACCCATGCCTTGGGCACTAATGCACCCCCATAACATCACAGATGCTGGCTTTTCAACTTTGCGCCTATAACAATCCGGATGGTTCGTTTCCTCTTTGGTCCAGAGGACACGACGTCCACAATTTCCAAAAACAATTTGAAATGTGGACTCGTCAGACCACAGAACACTTTTCCACTTTGCATCAGTCCATCTTAGATGAGCTCAGGCCCAGCGAAGCCGACGGCGTTTCTGGGTGTTGTTGATAAACAATTTTCGCCTTGCATAGGAGAGTTTTAACTTGCACTTACAGATGTAGTGACCAACTGTAGTTACTGAAAGTTGGTTTCAGAAGTGTTCCTGAGCCCATGTGGTGATATCCTTTACACACTGATGTCGCTTGTTGATGCAGTACAGCCTAAGGGATCGAAGGTCACGAGCTTAGCTGCTTACGTGCAGTGATTTCTCCAGATTCTCTAAACCCTTTGATGATATTACGGATCGTAGATGGTGAAATCTCTAAATTCCTTGCAATAGCTGGTTGAGAAAGGTTTTTCTTAAACTGTTCAACAATTTGCTCAGGCGTTTGTTGACAAAGTGGTGACCCTCGCCCCATCCTTGTTTGTGAATGACTGAGCAGTTCATGGAATCTTTTTTTATACCCAATCATGGCACCCACCTGTTCCCAATCAGCCAGCACACCTGTGGGATGTTCCAAATACGTGTTTGATGAGCATTCCTCAACGTTATCAGTATTTATTGCCACCTTTCCCAACTTCTTTGTCACGAAATTGCTGGCATCAAATTCTAAAGTTAATGATTATTTGCAAAAAAAACAAAATGTTTATCAGTTTGAACATCAAATATGTTGTCTTTGTAGCATATTCAACTGAATATGGATTGAAAATGATTTGCAAATCATTGTATTCCGTTTATATTTACATCTAACACAATTTCCCAACTCATATAGAAACAGGGTTTGTAGTTACAGGATTGTACATTGGTCATATTCAAAGTCCTCATGTGTCCAGGGACATATTTCCTGACTTTATAAACATAATATAATTTTTTTTTTAAACGAAAGATGTTGATATGCCAAAAAATATTGACGTAATCATAGTAGTATCGACTAGATACGTGCCTGCACTTGGTATCATTACAGTAGATGTCAGGTGTAGATCCACTAATGGCGTCTGTTTACATTTTGACGCCGGTGAGCTACGGTGTGTAGTAAAGCATGTTTAGCTATTCCTCGTCCTGCAGGGATAATGAAACTTGAAAGAAACTTACTTTATTTGTCGCCTTGGAGACCAGGATTAGTGATTTAGAAGTAGCTACAACACTGCGGACGCCGCTAGCTAGCTAGCCATGTCTTAAAGCACCTTTTCCTGAGGGCGTTTCAGTGTTATAACTTCACCTTTATCCTTAGTTTTTAAGCCAAAATGCGTCCGTTCTCCCTTTTCTGTCTACACACTGTGTCTGCTTGTAAGTACTCTGTGTGTGTGCGCTGCTGAACATGCTCCTCTGCTCGTAAAACCAGCAATGTCACGACGTGACTTCGACGTGCGGGACCGGTACGTTTCAGAGGCGGGATAGTACCTAAAATGATTCATTAGTATCGCGGTACTATACTAATACTGGTATACAATACAACCCTACAGTGCGCCTTATACTACGGTGCGCCCTATGGTCCGAAAAATATGGTACATTTTGACATTTTCATGTAACAAAAATGACTTGGAAGAATAGTCAAATCCATGGTGTCCTAATTTGGCAGGTTTCAAATGTTTTAGTATGACTTTTAGAGGAGGTTGCATGCATGCACCTCAAACCAAGTCATCCAGCAGCCTCCTCTTCTGAAATAGTCGTGAGAGGTTTGGCACACTATTGTTTTTTTCCACGTTGGCGGCGCATGCAAAACACGTTCGTTCAAAAGCACCGTTTGCTGATCAGGCGAGTCAATAAAGTGGATCAATGGAAGATCTAACCATTAATGCATTCTCCTCAAGCCTCAGAAAATTAACAATGTTTATAATACGGCGACGGAGGGGGAAAAAAGTGAAATGATTAGATGTGTTTTACTTCGCTGCTGATGGAAATGTGGTGAGAGGGAATCAGGGTCAGGGATAGACTTGCCTTGCAGCATGAGTCTCTGCTATTTTTCCAGGCCATGTGGTCAAAGATTGAGAGAGCTTGTCAACGGAAAATGAAAGCGAGTGAGAGAAATGTGTGTGTGTGTGTGTGTGTTCTTGTATTTCTACCCTTCTTGGGACATCAAGGAAAAGTAGCTTCCATATGAGGAGGTGTGAACAAATGATGACATAAATCATGGTCCCAATAACATTGCATCTAATAGAGAATGTCTCATTTGCACCCCTGGTGGTGAAATCCATCAAAATTAGGGTGGTCCCAAAAAGGAGGGATTTTTCAAATTGACTGTGTGTCTGGTCAACATATGAAATAACATGTGTGTGTACAAATTTGAAGTGATCCCCATCTGGCCAACATATGTAATAATAACTGTGTGTAAGAAATTGAATTGCGCCACCTTTGGCCAAAATTAATAGAAATAAAATAAATATTTATATAGAGACATACTGTAATAACTTGAAGAAAATGAAAAACAAAAAATAAATAAAATGAACTAAAAGCAGTTTTTTTCTCACAATGTGTCGACTTTTTTCTCATAAAATTGGGAACAATTTCTCATATTCTTTCTGTTTCTGTAATATTGCAATATTTTCTCATAAAATTATTACTTTTTTATGTAAAGTTATTACTTTCTAATGCAAAATGGTGACATTTGTCTTATAAATTTTTTGCTTTTATCACAATATTGCGCAGATGTTCAGTTTTTCTTGTAAAATGTTGACTTGCGTTGAATAAAATTACGACTTATTATAATACTGCCAAAATTCTGAGTTGTTCTTGTAAAATTGTGACCTTTTTCTTGAGAAATTCCAACTAATTTTTTATATTTGCATAGTATGTATATATCATAATGTTGTAAATACAAATCTTTGTATATCTAGAAAGGGTGGTCCTAAAGAGGGAGGCGTTTTTCGGAGGTCTCAAGAAGGTAACACATGCACGATTGTGTGTGTGTGTGTGTGTGTGTGTGTGTGTGTGTGTGTGTGTGTGTGTGTGTGTGTGTGTGTGTGTGTGTGCTCTTGTATTACTACCCTTATTGAGACATCAACAAGGAAAAGTACCTTCCATATGAGGACCGGTGAACTAGTTAAGGCCGAAATCATGGTCCCAACCATTGCATCTAATAGAAAATGTCTCATTTGCACCTCTGGTGGTGAAATCTATCAAAATTAGGGTGGTCCCAAAAAGGAGGGATTTTTCAAATTGACTGTGTCTGGTCAACATACGAAATAACAAGTGTGTGTAAACATTTGAAGTGCTCCCCATCTGGCCAACATATGTAATAACAAGTGTGTGTAAGAAATTGAAATTTGGCCAAAATTAATAAAAATTAAATAAATATGTATATAGAGACATACTGTAATAACTTCAAGAAAAGAAAATACAAAAAATAAATACAATTAACTAAAAGCAGTCTTTTTCTCACAATGTGTCGACTTTTTTCTCATAAAATTGGGAACAATTTCTCATATTCTTTCTGTTTCTGTAATATTGCAATATTTTCTCGTAAAATTATTACTTTTTTATGTAAAATTACTTTTTAATGCAAAACGGTGACATTTGTCATATACAATTCTGACTTTTATCACAATATTGCCAATTTGTTTGTCGTTCTTGTAAAATAGTGAACATTTTTGAGTAAAACGATGACTTTTGTCATAATTTTGCCAAATAAAATTCCAATTATTATTACAATATTGCCAAAAAAGTTAAAGTTTTCTTATAAAATTGGGACTTTTGTCGTGTAAAATTACGACTCTTTTTATAAAATTGCCAAAACGTTAAGCTTTTCTTGTAAAATTGCGACTGTTATTGAGTAAAATTGCAACTTTAGTCATAATATTGCGCATAATATTGTAAAATTTTGAATTGCGTTGAGTAAAATTACGACTTTTATTATAATATTGCCAAAAATTCCAAGTTTTACTTGTGAAAGTGTGACCTTTTTTTCTTGTGAAATTCCAACTAATTTTTCACAACAAGATTTTTTATATTTGCATAGTATGTACATATTGTTAATGTTGTAAATACACATCTTTATATATCTAGAAAGGGTGGTCCTAAAGAGGTAGGCCTTTTTCGGAGGTCTCAAGAAGGCAACAAATACAAGAGTGTGTGTGTGTGTGTGTGTGTGTGTGTGTGTGTGTGTGTGTGTGTGTGTGTGTGTGTGTGTGTGTGTGGATGAACAGACTGGAGGGGGGCTAGACAGGAAGGAGTACCCAGCGAGCCAGAGTGGTTACTTGTAGTGCCATTGATGCTGCTGATTGTGGCTTCACATCTTCCTCACTTTTGCCTGCATGGACATGCAGAGCAACGACATGCTTTTGATGAAACCACCTGGACAGCAAGTCTGCTCGGGGGCAAGATGGTGGTTTTGGAGTAATGCCACCACCAGTGGACAGAACATATTCAGTCAGCAGACACGGTGGTGAGCCTTTAAAAGACTTTTCCTACTCGCATCGTGTAAATGAGGAGACAAATTCTATTAAGAACCACAAGTAGACCCAAATCACCCTTGGTGTGTTTCCACCAGATTTGGGGTGATATACACGGATTGATTTTACATCAGCTTTACGTGGATGGAAAAAAAGGTTCTTAACTCAAAGCTCTTTAAGAAAATACATTTGTATGGTTTTAACAATGAATGCTAGGGGTGTCCAAAGTGCAGACTGGGGGCCATTTGCGGTACAATTTTTTAATTGCCCGCGGCATATTTTACAAATATTGCAAAAAAAAAGAATGCAAAAAAAAAAGTGGAATAAAAAAGCAAACACGTGAATTGTGGCGAGTAAAAGTTGCAATGTTAACTCTAATTACAAAGCTGCCATGCAAACTGTTTTTTTTTTTAAACTGTCGTTGCTAAGAAAATAATATTACATCACAGTCAATAATATTATGTATTGTCAACCTATCCAATCATACAATAACTTCAAATGAAATATTCCACTTAAAACAATATTTTGGGGGGAAAATATTGCATTTTTTGTGTTTTTTCTATTAAAAAAAGGGGGGTTTGTTGACAAAGAAAAATTGATAACACATAAACATTATTGCTTTGCACACTCTTGGCAATCTCTCGATGAACTTCAAGCACACCTTTTGAAGTGAAAACCATTTCAGGTCACTTGAAGCTCATGGGGAGAATGCCAAGAGTGTGCAAAGCAAGGGGTGGCTAATTTGAAGAAACTATAATATAAAACATGTTTTCAGTTATTTCACCTTTTTTTGTTAAGTACGTAACTCCACGTGTGTTCATTCATAGTTTTGATGTGACAATCTACAATGTAAATAGTCATGAAAATAAAGAAAACACATTGCATGAGAAGGTGTGTCCACACTTTTGGCCTGTACTGTATATATACATATACACTATATTGCCAAAAGTATTTGGCCACCCATCCAAATGATGGGAATCAGGTGAATGGGCCGCTCTCAGTTATTTCCAGCGTGGAACTGTCATAGGATGCCACCTGTGCAACAAATCCAGTCCTGAAATTATATAAAAGAAAAGTGAAGAGTTTGGGAACAACAGCAACTCAGCCACCAAGTGGTAGGCCACGTAAACTGACAGAGAGGGGTCAGCAGATGCTGAAGCGCATAGTGCAAAGACTTTCTGCACAGTCAGTTGCTACAGAGCTCCAACCTTCATGTTACCTTCCAATTAGCCCACCTACAGTACGCAGAGAGCTTCATGGAATGGGTTTCCATGGCCGAGCAGCTGCATCTAAGCCATACATCAACCTAGTCCAATGAAAAGCATGGGATGCAGTGGTGTAAAGCGCGTCGCCACTGGACTCTAGAGCAGTGGAGACGCCTTCTCTGGAGTGATGAATCACACTTTTCCATCTGGCAATCTGATGGACCAGTCTGGGTTTGGAGGTTGCCAGGCGAACGCTACATTTTGGACTGCATTGTGCCGAGTGGGAAATTTGGTGGAGGAGGGTTTATGGTGTTTGGTTGTTTGTCAGAAGTTGGGCTTGGCCCCTAAGTTCCAGTGAAAGGAACTTTGAACGCTCCAGGATACCAAAACATGTTGGACAATTCCCTGCTCCCAACCTTGTGGGAACAGTTTGGAGCGGGCCCCTACCTCTTCCAACATGACCGTGCACCAGTGCACAAAGCAAGGTCCATAAAGACATGGTCGACAAGAGTCTGCTGTAGGTGAACTTGACTGGCCTGCACAGAGTCCTGACCTGAACCCGATAGAACACCTTTAGGATGAATTAGAACGGAGACTGAGAGCCAGGCATTCTCAACCAACATCAGTGTGTGACCTCACCAATGCGCTTTTGGAAGAATGGTGGAAAATTCCTATAAACACACTCCGCAACCTTGTGGACAGCCAGCCCTCCCAGAAGAGTTGAAGCTGTAATAGCTGCAAAAGGTGGACCCACATCATATTGAACCCTATGGGTTAGGAATGGGATGGCACTTCAAGTTCATATGTGAGTCAAGGCAGGTGGCCAAATATAGTGTGTGTGTATATATATATATATATATATATATATATATATATATATATATATATATATATATATATATATATATATATATATATATATATATATATATATATACATATATATATATATATATATATATATATATATATATATATATATATATATATATATGTATATATATATATATGTATATATATATATATATATATATATATATATATATATATATATATATATATATATATATATATATATATATATATATATATATATATACACACAGTATATATATATATATATATATATATATATATATATATATATATATATATATATATATATATATATATATATATATTCACTTTTATATGAAGGATAAACCTGAAGTTGCTTTAAGTGTTGAATAAAAAAATTGACATATTGTATTGGTTTTGAAAATGAAAAATATCCAAATGGCCGCTATGTGCTTTATTTTGTCAGTGTGCGGCCCTCAGTGGAACAAGTTTGGAGACCCCTGGTTTACACGTATTAAATTATAATATTTTAGAACAAATTTCGATAAGTCTACGGTGTCTCATTAGTTTCTTCAAACTGTGCCAGCTAGGGATACAACTACGGTAACCATTATTTTAACAGTCGACTAGTCAGCAATAATTTTTTGGATTATTGCTTATGATCTGCTCTTTTTACACGTTTGACGTTGCGTACGCGACTTGATTTTAACTTATTCTTAAAACCCATTATTTTAAACTCGACTGTAACAAAATAAACATTACTTACTGACAAATTGTTTTATAGTGACTGTTTGACATTAGTCCTCTAAGTCAGAGGTGTCCAAACATTTTCCAGCGAGGGCCACATAGAGAAAAATTGAAGGATGCGAGGGCCACTTTTATACATTTTGTATATGAAAAATACTCAAACCAAAACAAAGTAGGTGAACATATGCTAACATTTGAAAAAAAACTTCTACATCTTAGCTTTGTGTTATAGATAACAAAGCAATAAAATAATTCAGGATTATTTTAATAATGATTTTATTTGTATTTATATTAACTGTGCTCGAAAGTAAGCTTGTATTTACTAATATTGCTATTATACCGTCAACCGAAATGCTTTTGAGAGCTTTAGTACACTCAAAAACATATTATGTCTCACAAGAATTGTGTACACTTGTGGAAGTCTCTCTATGGTGGGTGGGTTCTCCTGAGTCCGATAGATCTTTTGTGAGCCCGGTGTACAGGCTTGAGACAGTCTTTTATTGTCATACACAAGTCTCGTTTGCTTTTCAGCAATATATACTTTAGGCCTTTTCAGTCCGGCGTGTCTCTGCTCCAACTCCCCACCACGTGTCTCGTCTCGGCTGCTGCTAATAAGGGCGACAGGTGATTAGAAAACAAGCCCCAGCTGGGCAATCTACTCACCTACCGCTGTCTTCGAGGCCGGTCCTTACACACCCCCCTCCACAACACTTTTTCATCATGACAGGACACACGGAAATCCTCAAAGACCTTAAACAGTAAGACGCTCAGGTTGTCAGCCATTTTGGTTTTCAGGTCCCATTTTTGGGGGATTTTGGTCCCGTTTAAATTTTCATAGTTATTTGTTCTAATTTGGGACCTGTTTAGTTTGTCTATAGAATGTGTCGCAGGCCAATAAAAACAGAGCTCCGGGCCGTACTTTGGACACCCCTGCTCGAAGTATATAAGCACAGTGAAAAATAAATCAACAGACATAAAGTGCAAGACGTCCTGTACACAAGACACTTAGTAGAAAAAGTATTTTTACTCAAGGACTTTTAGCTTTATTTAGCTGTAATTATTTACCTAAAAGACTAAGCGCAAAAATGCCTGGCAATCTATCAATTTGGAATTTATTAAGTCCACAATAACAAATCTTAACGTTGTTGATTAAAGTATGTCAACTAATCATTGAAGCCCTATGTAGACCAAAATTTAGCCTCGATGCTAAATTTGTATGTTTTTTAACATCCTTTTTATAAGCCGTACACCAAATATGTTGTTTTGTGTCTGAAATGTTAATTCTAATGAGCTGTTTTTGTCTGTTTGTCTCTAATAGAGTGTGTGTCTCCTAGAAGCGCTTTTGTGTGCACTTTTTACACCTACTGTTGTGGAGAGTTATAAAGGACTGTATGGTTCTATAAAAGTAGTCTCATTCGCCCCCGGGGTGTCGGTCAGGACACAATGGACAGGACAGTTCGTTTGGCATAGGGCAGTTTACTTGTTTAGTAGGCAGGTTGACAGGTATAGCAGGTTACATTGGATTGGCTGAATGGTACAACACTGGCGAGTATTGGTGGTTCTGCAGTAAACAGATTAGAACATCATAACCAATTAGTATAGAATACCATAGCCTACGTAGTAATAGTACATATGACCTTAATGCAATAATATATCATGGATACACAATATAGCATATATCGGTAATAATTGGCATTTAGTACACATTAGCTTCACCAGTAAATAACAGTAAGCCCTGCCATACACGCTACATGATAGCATCAAACCAAACACTCAAATAACATCATCCCAACATTTAACTGAACTTAAATGTCTTAACTAGACCACAAGGTGTCACTGCACGCTACAGAAGGCACATACACGTGGTGCTTGTGACCTGCCGTGCAGGATAAGGTGCTTGTTTACATGTACAAAGGCATAAGTGTCCGCAAATGCTCTCTTTAAAGAGATAAAGAACTGGTACATGAAATACATTGTCTAGACGCTGTAAACAAGGCACGCTGCGCGCCAAACAACTTCGACGTAAGTAATAGATTACTTTCAACCAGCGTCGGAAACAAACAAATGTAGAGAAGTCAAACAGGCAATTAAACGTGTACATTAGAATGCTTAACTATATAATGAACTTACATTCGTCAGTGACGCACCGCAGTGCTGTACAATATTACACGTTTTATATATACTGTATATATACAAGCAGCAAATGTAAATGACGTGCATTCACCGCTCTGTGCTCTGTTGTGGATAGAATGAATGGGCGCGCCCACAATGCCTTGCGCTCTTAAGGTGGACGGCTCATAATAGTCTCTTAAGGTGGACGGCTCATAATAGTCTCTTAAGGTAGCACATAGTTTGGGAACCTTTCTAACACCTACAGTGCACTGTAATCCTGCACCAACATAATTGCTGTAAAGGGGTACCTTGGTTTTCAAAGGATTCAGTTTTTTGACGAAAATTACGCCCCAAAAGTTTGTCTCTGTTTTCTTATACAGCCTCGGTTATTCTACTATCTACAAACCCCGTTTCCATATGAGTTGGGAAATTGTGTTACGGTAGATGTAAATATAAACGGAATACAATGATTTGCAAATCCTTTTCAACCCATATTCAGTTGAATGCACTACAAAGACAAGATATTTGATGTTCAAACTCACAAACTTTTTTTTTTTTTTTGCAAATAATAATTAATTTAGAATTTCATGGCTGCAACACGTGCCAAAGTAGTTGGTAAAGGGCATGTTCACCATTGTGTTACATCACCTTTTCTTTTAACAACACTCAATAAACGATTGGGAACTGAGGAAACTAATTGTTGAAGCTTTGAAAGTGGAATTCTTTCCCATTCTTGTTTTATGTAGAGCTTCAGTCGTTCAACAGTCCGGGGTCTCCGCTGTCGTATTTTACGCTTCATAATGCACCACACATTTTCGATGGGAGACAGGTCTGGACTGCAGGCCGGCCAGGAAAGTACCCGCACTCTTTTTTTACGAAGCCACGCTGTTGAAACACGTGCTGAATGTGGCTTGGCATTGTCTTGCTGAAATAAGCAGGGGCGTCCATGAAAACGACGGCGCTTAAATGGCAGCATATGTTGTTCCAAAACCTGTATGTACCTTTCAGCATTAATGGTGCCTTCACAGATGTGTAAGTTACCCATGCCTTGGGCACTAATGCACCCCATACCATCACAGATGCTGGCTGCTTTTGCGTCGATAACAGTCAGGATGGTTCGCTTTCCCTTTGGTCCGGATGACACGATGTTGAATATTTCCAAAAACTATTTGAAATGTGGACTCGTCAGACCACAGAACACTTTTCCACTTTGCATGAGTCCATCTTAGATGATCTCGGACCCAGAGAAGCCGGCGGCGTTTCTGGATGTTGTTGATAAATGGCTTTTTTTTTTGCATAGTAGAGCTTTAACTTGCACTTACAGATGTAGCGACGAACTGTATTTAGCGGTTTTCTGAAGTGTTCCTGAGCCCATGTGGTGATATCCTTTAGAGAATGATGTCGGTTTTTGATACAGTGCCGTCTGAGGGATCGAAGGTCACGGTCATTCAATGTTGGTTTCCAGCCATGCCGCTAACGTGGAGTGACTTCTCCAGATTCTCTGAACCTTTTGATGATATTTATGGACCGTAGATGTTGAAATCCCTAAATTTCTTGCAATTGCACTTTGAGAAACGTTGTTCTTAAACTGTTTGACTATTTGCTCACGCAGTTGTGGACAAAGGGGTGTACCTCGCCCCATCCATTCTTGTGAAAGACTGAGCATTTTTTGGGAAGCTGTTTTTATACCCAATCATGGCACCCACCTGTTCCCAATTAGCCTGCACACCTGTGGGATGTTCCAAATAAGTGTTTGATGAGCATTCCTCAACTTTATCAGTATTTATTGCCACCTTTCCCAACTTCTTTGTCACGTGTTGCTGGCATCAAATTCTAAAGTTAATGATTATTTGCAAAAAAACAAAAATGTTTATCAGTTTGAACATCAAATATGTTGTCTTTGTAGCATATTCAACTGAATATGGGTTGAAAAGGATTTGCAAATCATTGTATTCCGTTTATATTTACATCTAACACAATTTCCCAACTCATATGGAAACGTGGTTTGTACAACAAACTAGTACGTTTGCATTTTAATGACGAAAAATCAAACAATGCCGTAATTTAATACCAGCGTTGGACTTGTCCAGTTGTAGACTAGACAACTGCTTAAACACTTGGCGAGGAAACGAGCACCGTCAAGAGATGCACTTTTTTTTTAGTCAGATTAATCACACTCTTGAACTGTGATTAATCATGATTAATCACAGGTTATTATTTGATTGCATATATAATATTTGCTTAAGAAAATACCTCAATATTTGGATACAAATACAATTTTGTAGTCAGAATGTCACACAGGAACATTTTTTAAAATGTTTTACTGAACTGCAAGTCATTGATTAGCTTAAAATTCGGTGATAGTAAGTATAGTTAGAATTAAGTGCATATTTTGAAAGTCTTTGCAATAACATTGCAAACAAGGTAGAGTTACTAATCGATAATGTAGTAAACACACTCATGAACCACTTAACATAACTGTAAAAAAAAATTCCTATTTTTATGGTGAATTTACTCTAAATTTCTACTGTAATTTTTATATTTTTTTCAAATAGTTTATAAAACTGTAGAATTGAAGACATTATCTGTAAATAAACAATCCGCCTGTTATTTTAAGTAATATGCCAGTAATGACAAACCATGTATATTTCAATTTTTTTTACACAAAAATACCAAATTAATTATACATAGCATTTTCTGTTTTGGGCAGCACGGTGGCAGAGGGGTTAGTGCATCTGCCTTACAATACGAAGGTCCTGAGTAGTCTTGGGTTCAATCCCGGGCTCGGGATCTTTCTGTGTGGAGTTTGCATGCCCTCCCCGTGACTGCGTGGGTTCCCTCCGGGTACTCTGGCTTCCTCCCACTTCCAAAGACATGCACCTGGGGATAGGTTGATTGGCAACACTAAATTGGCCCTAGTGTGTGGATGTGAGTGTGAATGTTGTCTGTCTATCTGTGTTGGCCCTGCGAGGAGGTGGCGACTTGTCCAGGGTTACCCCGCCTTCCGCCCGATTGTAGCTGAGATAGGCTCCAGCGCCCCCCGCGACCCCAAAGGGAATAAGCGGTAGAAAATGGATGGATGGATTTTCTGTTTTCTTAAATTACTTTCAAATTCATGTAAAATTACAGTAATTATCTTTCATTAAATATGTAGGTTGTTATATAAAAGTCTATGTCCATACTAACAATCTAACACAGGGGTGTCAAACTCAAATACAGAGTGGGCCAACATTTTAAACTGAACAAGGGCCAAGGTTGAACGAATTAACCTTTAATGTACTCTACGAGCTATCGTCACGTCCGCTTTTCATCCATTCTAACATCGTTCAGACCCAGTCACAAGATATGTGCGACTTCTGTACGCTCACACGAGCGAATGCAACACATACTTCATCAACAGCGATACAGGTTACACTGAGGGTGCCAGTATAAAAAACTTTAACACTGTTAGAAATATACGCCACAATGTGAATCCACACCAAACAAGAATGACAAACACATTTCAGGAGAACATCCGCACCGTAACACAACATAAACACAACAGAACAAATTCCCAGAATCCTTTGCAGCACCAACTCTTCCGGGACGCTACAAAATGCACCCCCGCTACCACCAAACCTCCCCCCCCACACACACACACACACCTTGTAGCGTCCCGGAAGAGTTAGTGCTGCAAAGGGTTCTGGTTTGGTGTGGAATCACAGTGTAGCGTATATTTCTAACAGTGTTAAAGTTTTTTATTCGGCTACCCTCAGTGTAACCTGTATCGCTGTTGATGAAGAATGCGTTGCATTCTAATGTGTGTGTGTGTGTGTGTGTGTGTGTGCGCGCGCGTGTGCGCGTGTGCGCGTGCGTGCGTGTGCGTGTGCGTGTGTGCAGAAGCCGCACATATTATGTGACTGGGCCAGCACTCGTTTGGCTGGCGTTTGGAAGACTCCCGGGAGGATCGGCGGGCCAGCTTTAGTGTTAATTTGATATCGCCTCAAGGGCCAAATGAAATTACACGGCCAAATTTGGCCCACGGGCTAGAGTTTGACCCCCATGCTGTAGAATAAAGGTATTTTTCTGCAGAACTGTTTGCATCGTCACTTTATTAAAGGTGGTTGATCTTAATAATTTAGTAAAAATCTGTAAAATTACGATATTTTTCCGCAAAACGTTTCATGAAAATTTCTGTAAATATAATGTTTTTGATCATTATTTGGTTTACAATGTTTTACTTTAATTTTATGGTTTCATTTGGCAGCCGTAGCTGCCAGTTGATGACCGTTTTTTTACAGAATTTTTTTTTACAGTGTACATTTACTCTTATTCAGTTTAACCAGTTGTTTAAACATACAAGCTTGTTTACCTTTTTAGATGTGATCTCTGTTTTTGGTACAATGCGACCCCCAGCTCTTACTTACAGATGTCCAGTGTTCTCCAGTAAGCAAAATAAAATCACATTCAGCAAGTAGTTGCAACGTGATGCTCTTGTTTATGTTTTAGAGTTGTGCCTCTCCAAGCTGCGGTGATGTTAATGACATTTTTTTGCAGGACTTGGTCAGATGTTAAGAGGTTTACATGCTGTGGATGACATATGTTTAACTCACAGTATCTGTGATACTTTTGTTGACAACTTTGACACAGGTAAACTGCCAGCTCAGCGTTCTCCTCTGCTTGTCATTTATGCCATCCTTGAGCGCGTGTTTCGCTTGAAGATGGTATGCGCCGATGATAAGAACGCTTCTCGCTGCAATACCAACAAGTTACCTGAGTTTTATCTTAAGTTCTGTTTTATTTATTTTTTTTATTTTATTTTTTTAATTTTTTTTTTATTTTATTTTATTTATTTTTTTTGTGTCCTGTCCAGCTTCTCAGGCAAATCATATAGTTGATGTAGATGCCCATGTCGGCTGTTCAGATTTACTTTACAAAAGAGAAGTGTAGGATACTTCTCTTGTTGCCTTATTTGTATTTGACTTTATTAAATGTATTTATATTATCATTTAGTGCAGCCGGGCCGGAGCAGGAGGGGATAGAAAGAGAAAAAAAAGAGGACAGAGGGGGAAATTGTGGGGACAATAGGGGGATTAGACAGAGAGACAAAAACAACAACAGCAAACAACAACAACAACAACAATAGAGCAACATCAGCAAATATGACATGTACAAATATGATGGTAAAAGTAATAGCAAATAAGCAGTTAGCGAAAAATAAAAAATAATACAGAAATGACAATGAGCATTATTACACTACAAATGGATCAATACAAATACCAATAGAAATAGCGCTATTGATAATGAACAATACCAATAATTTACCTTTATTATCAACAATACAGTTGTTTAAATGCAACAATACATATACGTAATGATAACTTGAGATACGAAAGAATGCAGAAAAATGGAGGGGGAGAAAGAGAAGCAACCTACATTAACCTTGTAGATTGTTATAGTCAAAATAGGTTAAGCTTTGTCAGTGTGCCATGTGTTACACCCAGTTTACCCTAGGGCAACAACGTTAATATATGTTTGATGAAACGTGATTATGTGCATGAGTGTAAGTATGCATATGTACTTGTATATGTACAGAATGTGTATATGTGTTTGTACAGTGAATGTATATGTACAGTATGTGTATGTGTATGTTTGTATATTGAATGTGCGTGTGGATGTACGAACATTAGGTAGGTAAATATGTACTGTATTTGTGTATGTATGTGGGAGCGTAGGTACCTATGTACGTATGTGAGCATATGTGAATTTGCATGTACAATACATTCGAATCCCAAAGTGTGTGGGAGCCAGAGCACGGCCCCATCACCCCCGAGAGCCCAACCCACAAACAGGAGGCGTGGTGCCCAGGGAACCAGGGACCACCGCCCCCACGCAGCCAAGCCGGCCAGCGACAGGAACCCCAGAGCCCGACCCACCGTACCGCCCACAAGGGCCAGCAGCAGGCCGCAGACAGACGCACCCGGCAGAGGACAGGGCACGAGAAGAGCAGGGGACAGCCAGACCCCAAGCCAGCGAGAGACCACACCCCACACGGGCAGAAAGGCGAGACGCCCCGCCCGAGGGACCCAGAGACTCCCCGCAACCGGACGGGAAGACCGCCCCCGCCCCACCGGCAACCGGGCCCCCACGAGCCCACCCCCCACCCCCGGAGAGCGCGGCGAGGCCAGCCCCCGGCCACCCCACCCAAATCGGCCGCCGCAGGACCACCCAGGCACAGGGCCACGGGAACCACCCACCCCACCCGCAGGGACCCCAACGATGGAGATGGAACAACCAGCAACCGCCCCGCCGAGCCCCCCCCTGAGGGAGGGGAAAAATTAAAAAATAATATTAATAAAATATATTAAAAAATAAATAAATTAATTAATTAATTAATTAAAAAAAAGAATTAAAAGAAGATCACAGACATGCTGACAAACAAGGTCACTACCCCAGCAACTGGCCGACTCGCAGCACCTCGGAATACCTTGCAGCACCAAGCTACCACAATAGACGCAGGGACTAGGCCCAACAGGCCCCAACCAAGACGGGCACCCGGAAGGGATGGACAGCGGGACCCAGGAGCTCCAGACATGCAGTTCGGATGCAGTAGCCTGAGGCGTCGACCCCCGTCTGACAGGCAGGCCCAGAGCGTACCCCCAGAAATATACATACATACATACATACATATATACATACACATACACACATACATGTATACATACCCACACATACACATATATACATATACATACACATATATATACATACATACATACACACACATATACATACATATACACAGTTCGTCAGCCCCGACAGCCATCACGCGCGCGCGCTGCCACCAGTCACAACATTAGCCACACCCCTGCACCAGACCCAGCAGCCACGGGCGCCCACACCACAAACAAACGGCAGCAGAAACAGCAGCCGCAATAACCCCAGACAGCCAGCACCAGCCAATCAAATCAAAGCAATCAAAAAAAAAAAAAAGTTAAGTTCTGTTTTAAAGCAAACTTGGCCCCATCTCATCGTGATCCCAGACCTTGTAACAATGCGCACAAATGCATTGTATCCGTCGTCCGGATCATGTTTTGTTATGTTCTGTTAGTTTTGGACTCCCTTAGTTCCTGTTTGTGCACTCCTGGGTTAATGTTGGTCACCATTGGGATTAATTGGGTTCACCTGCCTCTGGTTAGTGGTCCCACGCTCAGCTGCTGTCAACCACTAATCAGAGAGTTTTTTAGTCACCTTGCTCGCCACGTTCAGTCTGGCGTCATTGTTTGCTTCATGCTCTCGTCACGTAAGTTTTGCTTGTCTCTTAGCCCATGCTAAGTTGAGTTTTGAGTGCGATTGGCACGTGTTTCTTTCGACTTGTTTTCTGTTCTTGGTGGTGCTTTGATTTGTTTGACAATTAAATCATGTTCCTACCTGCAAGTCCTGTCCGGAGTGTTCCGTTTGCATCCCGAGGGAACAAACCTCGCAGCACCATGCGACTCGATTGTGACATCACCTTCACTAATATATGATACCACGTTCATCACATGCGTTAGCGCGTTAACGTTATAATATTAGTGTTGTCCCGATACCAATATTTTGGTACCAGTACCAAAATGTATTTCGATACCTTTCAATACTTTTCTAAATAAAGGGGACCACAAAAAAAGTCATTATTGGCTTTATTTTAACAAAAATGTCTAGGGTACATTAAACATATGATTCTTATTGCAATTTAGTCCTTAAATAAAATAGTGAACATACTAGACAACTTGTCTTTTAGTAGTAGGTAAACAAACAAAGGCTCTTAATTAGTCTGCTGACGTATGCAGTAACATATTGTGTCATTTATCTACCTATTATTTTGTCAACATTATGAGGGACAAACTGTAAAAATTGATTATTAATCTACTTGTTCATTTACTGTTAATATCTGCTTATTTTCTGTTTCAACATGTTCTATCTACACTTCTGTTAAAATGTAATAATCACTTATACTTCTGTTGTTTGATACTTTACATTAGTTTTGGATGATACCACACATTTAGGTATCAATACGATACCAAATCGTTACAGGATCATACATTAGTCATATTCAAAGTCCTCATGTGTCCAGGGACGTATTTCCTGAGTTTATAAACATAATATACAATATTTAAAAACGAAAGAAGATTTTATGATGCTAACATATTGTTTAGCATCAATATGATGACTAGATACGCTCCTGTACTTGATATCATTACAGTGGATGTTAGGTGTAGATCCACACATGGCATTTGTTTACATTGTGACGCCGGAGAGCTACGGTGTGTCGTGAAGCATGTTTAGCTATTTGTCGTCCTCCAGTGATAATGTTGTTTGTAAGAAACTTACATTATTTGTCACCATGGAAACCAGGATTAGTGATTTAGAAGTCGCTAAAACACTGCAGACTACTGCTGGACTTTAGCCGCTAACTAGCTAGCTGTGTTTTAAAGCACCTCTTCCTGAGGGCGTTTCAGTGTTATAACTTCACCTTTATCGTTAGTTTTGTGCCCGTTCTCCCTTTTCTGCTCCTCTGCTCGTAAAACCAGCAATGACACGACGTGATGACGACAGGCGGTATAGTACCGAATATGATTCATTAGTATCGCGGTACTATACTAGTACCGATATACTGTACTATATATATATATATATCATTATTCATTCAACTATTCCATTATTCATATTTACATTGTTTCTTATGGGGAAGTTTACTATATGTTGAACCCTTAAAATGACCAAACGTCGTCTCTTTGTTGCAATATTTATTCACGAAACCCACGGTTCATATTACAGGCATTTTTCTGATATCCCCCCTTTTTTCCCCGCTATAACTGTTCCACTTTCTCTTTTTCATCTCGAGCATGCGCATTACACACATAACCTAAGAAATGACCCAGCTCCCCTTCCCAATACTCATAACTAAATCATACATGGAGATGAATTTGAAAAATGAAAAACATTGCATAATAAATTTGACAAAAACAGAACATGTAGTTTTCTCTTTATGCATCATAATACAACTTTAGATTTTAAATCCAACTCTAGTTTCAGGGTGCTATATATACAAACTTTTCAATTTACAAACCAGGTTCAAGAACCATTTGTAAATCGCGGTTCCACTGTACTTGCAAATGTGACACAGAAGTGTTGGAAAAAAAGATAAGCTGGACAGCATGGCTATCATAATCAACTCATTGTTGCAAAATAAAAAAATATCGTTAAACAATATATTTCTCAAAACATTAACATGCAGTAGGACCTTTTGAGTACCGGTATCGATTCCCAGGTACGGTGAATTTCAACTGTTTGGTTCAAATAAGAACTATAATTCCTCTCTGTAAAATGCATCCTAAATGTACTACTATGTCTTGTAAATTATTGCAAAAAGTCTGACTTTGGACACACAAAGTCTGATGTACTTTCGAACAAATGCCAGTCGTGACGTGGTCTGTGATCAAGGAGATTTGCTGCCACCTAACGACCCCCAGCAGGCGTCATGTGTGCAATTGCTTAGGTTGGCAAAGACAAGTCTACTTCAATATCTCTTGATTTGTCAAATAAAACCATGGAGCAATGCATGAATTAGTCTTTCGTGTTTTATACCATCTACCTCGAAGAAAACTCCCTGTGCAATTTCTGTATAATATTTTGACATGTCAGAAATATTCCACTTCAACAATTCTCTAAACACTTCGACCCTAACTGGCTTGTTTTAACAAAACAAGGTGAACTTAACGGTGGTGGTGTAGGCACCATGCCACCAGTCTTCACATTGAAATGCACAAGCCAACTATAACAACATTTTTAGTTGGACAATATTAGACTTAGAGACTCAGACTTCCTTTTATTGTCATTCAAATTTGAACTTTACAGTACAGATAAGAACAACAATTTGTCGCATTAGCTCGTTGTAGTGCAGGATAAAAGAGCAATAAGGTGCAGATATAAATACATAGATTACTGTATAGATAAATATATTGCACTTTTGCATATGCATCCACGTTTATGGATGTATGTTATATTGTCTTTATATTCCAGCCAGTTAATATGTTTTTGGGGGGAATTGAGGGAAGAAGCTGTTACAGAACATCTTTCTAGAGTCCAACAGGGAAAACAGTCCTTGGTGAGGGTGGGAGGAGTCTCTACAATTTTCTGAGCCCTGGTCAGGCAGCGGCTTTTTGCGATTTCCTGGATAGGAGGAAGAGGAGTCCTGATGATCTTTTCCGCCGTCCTCACCACTCTCTGCAGAGACTTCCAGTCTGAGGCACTGCAGGCTCCTGTCCAGACAGAGATGCTGTTGGTCAGTAGGCTCTCTATAGTGCCTCTGTAGAATGTGGGGAGAATGGGGGGAGGGAGCTGTGCTCTTCTCATCCGACGCAAAAAGTGCATGCGCTGCTGAGCTCTTTTTACAAGAGCGCCGGTGTGTAGGGACCAGGTCATATTGTCAGTTATCTGCACCCCCAGGAACCTGGTGCTGCTTACGATCTCCACTGCTGTGCCGTTGATGAAGAGTGGAGCGTGGCTGGACTGGTGCCTCCTGAACTCGACGATGATCTCCTTGGTCTTGTCGACGTTCAGGACCAGGTTGTTGGTCCTGCACCAGTCAACCAGATGTTTCACCTCCTCCCTGTAGTCCATGTCGTTGTTGTCACGGATGAGGCCCACTACTGTCGTGTCGTCCGCATACTTCACAATGTGGTTAGTAGTGGACCTGGCGCAGCAGTCATGGGTCATCAATGTGAACTGCAGTGGACTCAGGACGCAGCCCTGGGGGGAGTCGGTGCTCAGGGAGATGGCACTGGATGTGTTGTCGCCAACTGCGCCCAAGACTCAACCTCCGGGCTGATGATTTTAGGTTGTCCTGAAAATTTGGAGGTAATCCTCCTTTTGCATTGTCCCATTTACTCTCTGTAAAGCACCAGTTCCATTGGCAGCAAAACAGACCCAGAGAAAACTACATACCACCACCATGCTTGAGTGTAGGGGTGGTGTTCCTGGGATTAAAAGCCTCACCTTTTCTCCTCTAAACATATTGCTGGGTATTGTGGCCAAACAGCCCAATTTTTGTTTCATCTGACATCACATGGACAAAGATAAGACCTTCTGGAGGAAAGTTCTGTGGTCAGATACTAGACCGGACATTGGGTCTTGGGCGCAGTTGGGTGTTCCAACAGGACAATGACTTAAACATGTGAACAATGCTGAAGAAACAAGTATATGTCAGAAAACCAAGAAATTTTGCTGAACTGCACCAATTTTGTCAAGAGGAGTGGTCAAAAATTCAACCAGAAGCTTGTGGATGGCTACCAAAAGCGCCTTATTACAGTGAAACTTGCCAAGGGACATGTAAGCAAATATTAACATTGCTGTATGTATACTTTTGACCTAGCAGATTTGCTCACATTTTCAGTAGACCCATAATACATTCATAAAAGAACCAAACTTCATGAATGTTTTTTGTGACCAACAAGTATGTGCTCCAATCACTCTATCACAAAAAACTAAGAGTTGTAGAAATGATTGGAAACTCAAGACAGCCATGACATTATGTTCTCTACAAGTGTATGTAAACTTTTGATTGCGACTGTATGTGTGTGAGAGTGCAACATCAACAAGCAGGATGTGTGTATCTTCAAGCAGAACCAAGGCCTAAGCGAGTGATTCCCAAGGCGCTCCATTCTGCTTAAGGGGGGGATTTTCCTCTAACAATACAGTTTTCGGGTTAAATAGCCGAGAGTTAGATTGTGAAAGCCTCAGGATCCCCCGGGAAGAGCTGGACAAAGTGGCTGGGGACAGGGAAGTATGGGCTTCCCTGCTTAGGCTGCTGCCCCCGCGACCCGACCTCGGATAAGCGGAAGAACATGGATGGATGGATGGATGGATGGAGTTAGATTTTGCAGATGTGCCTAACACTGTGTTGGGTGACTTTACTCCAACACGGTCATGTCAGGCAGCAGTGAGCTGCACCCCACATGGCTCAGACCCTTTTTATATATTTAGTCATGAGCCCCCAGACCCTGAAAGCAGCTGCTGCTGAGGTTTGGGTGGGAGCTCATTACTTCTTGGTGGAGCTCTGCCAAAAGTAGGGGAGGGTTTTTGTTTTTTGTTTTGAGGGAGAAATTTGAGGTTTTCTTTTTTTGGGGGTTACTTTATTTCAAATGAGTAAGTCTAACGCCATACGTGGCGTGATGCGTTCCATGTGTGGAGCGTGCCACCGGCAGCGGTCGCCTTTAACTGGAATGCTAACTTCCGTTTCTCAGTTGAGCGGATGAACTCCCTTCCTGGTCGACCCAAACATTATTTGTTACATTTGCTATAAATTAGGGGTGTTGGAACTTTTCCACCAAAAAATTGAAGCATGCAGAGGCAATTTTGATATGTTTCGTTTCTAAAACCAATACAACATTGTTAATGTGAATGGTAAAGGGTCTTGGTCATTAAGTGTGAAAAACAGGTCAGATAGTTATATATATATATATATATATATATATATATATATATATATATATATATATATATATATATATATATATTTATATATATATATATATATATATATATATATATATATATATATATATATATATATATATATTTATATATATACAGTATTTTTATTTTTTTACTTTCAGCACTTAAATATCTATTTTATATATATATATATATATATATATATATATATATATATATATATATATATATATATATATATATATATATATATATACACACACACACATGTATATATATATATATATATATATATATATATATATATTCAAAACCAGATGGAACAATCACAAGGCTTCTTTCAGGAACAAAAACCTGCGAAATACCACAGAACTCAGCAAACACATTTGGGACCTCAAAGACAATAATGTTGAATATTCAATAACATGGCAAATTCTTGCATCCAGCACACCTTACAATAGTGGTAATAAAAGATGCAACCTATGCTTGAAAGAGAAACTGTTTATTATTTACCGTCCAGACCTGTCATCCCTCAACAAACGCAGCGAAATTGTAACAACATGCCGCCATAGACGGAAACACCTCCTAGGTAACACATGAGCCAATCACCACGCCCCTAGGCCAGCCTGTACCCACCCACTCTGTGCCCTATATAAACCATGGTATGCAAATGCTCCCATTAAAATCTCCTGATGATTGAGGGTACCCCCCCTCATGAAACAGGCCTGTAGAGATGACATAGTCTTGTGATTTTTTTCCCACACATACATATATATGTATATATATATATATATATATATATGTACATCTGTAAGTGCAAGTTAAAACTCTACTATGAAAAGCCAAAGCCATTTATCAACAACACCCAGAAATGCCGCCGGCTTCGCTGGGCCCGAGCTCATCTAAGATGGACTGATACAAAGTGGAAAAGTGTTCTGTGGTCTGACGGGTCCACATTTAAAGTTGTTTTTGGAAACTGTGGACGTCGTGTCCTCCGGACCAAAGAGGAAAAGAACCATCCGGACTGTTCTCGGTGCAAAGTTGAAAAGCCAGCATCTGTGATGGTATGGGGGTGTATTAGTGCCCAAGGCATGGGTAACTTACACATCTGTGAAGGCACCATTAATGCTGAAAGGTACATACAGGTTTTGGAGCAACACGTCTTGCCATCCAAGCAACGTTTTTGTCATGGACGCCCCTGCTTATTTCTGCAAGACAATGCCAAGCCACATTCAGCACGTGTTACAACAGAGTGGCTTCATTGTAAAAGAGTGTGGGTACTAGACCGGCCTGCCTGTGAAAATGTGTGGCGCAATACAACTTAAGCTGTACATCAAGCAAGAATAGGAAATAATTCCACTTCAAAAATGTGTTTCCTCAGTTCCCAAACGTTTACTGAGTGTTGTTAAAAGGAAAGGCCATGTAACACAGTGGTAAAAATGCCCCTGTGACAACTTTTTTGCAATGTGTTGCTGCCATTAAATTCTAAGTTAATGATTATTTGCAACAACAAAAAAAGAAGTTTCTCAGTGTGAAGATTAAATAGTTTGTCTTCGCAGTCTATTCAATTGAATTTTAGTTGAAAAGGATTTGCAAATCATTGTATTTTGCACATCCCTGGTCTAAATGCTTGACTTTTAGCTTCAATGTTTGCTCCTCAGCTGCCTTTCATTAAAAACCTGCTCCTTTTGTTTAAGACTTTATTTCAGCTCTGTGGTCCAAGCTTCTTTTAGCATTAATAGAGGATCTTTCAGAGCTTTCCATCCGATGCCTTCTGGTGCCCACAACCCTGTGGTTTGGAAGGACCCGGGAGCTGTCCTTCATTTCTGCGAGACATGTTGCGCCGCAGTGTGAGGGGATAATGTCTTCAAGTGGGTCCAAAGAGAGCGTTTGTCTCCATCGGGTGACCAAGAGTATCGCGTGTCCTTATCCATTGAGTGATTGGGTGCAACCCAAGTGAAGTGGGCTTGATTTGTGTTTCCTTTTGAGGAGAGGAGACTGATGTGTGCAGGGGACTTCCTCCTGATTCTGATCAAGATGAGAAAAGAGGATCAAGATGAGTAAAAACTGGGGAGCTGTTTGAAAAAAAAAAAGAGGCCAGACAAGGAACACAGAAATAGTATTCTAGCTGTAGTCAAATAAGCACAGAGCTCAGGGGGACTTTATTACCTACAACCTGAAACCCCAACAATCAAAACAAAGAAGGTCAAGCAAGCGCCATATGTGCGAGGGAAGCCCGTCTTCTCGCTGCTCGGACCACCCAGCGCTTTCCTAAAAGGGCACTAAATAACACCCAACATATTTAACAAAGCGAAGGATTGGACGTCACACGTTGGTCGAGGACTGAGAGAAACCGGCAAACCACTCGTGTGAACGGATGGATTTAAAACGAGTGCTTCAACAGGGACTGCACTTTTTTTGGAATGATGCTTATCATTCACAATCCCATGTGAGGCAAGAGTTCATTCAATAATGCATTCTAATTCGTAAATAAACATTAGTAAAAGTCAGCTAACAATAGAGTCAATGGGCCCCATTCAGCAATAAGTTCCTAACTTTTCCACGCATCTTTCTTCCTAAGTGATTTCCTAAGAGGAGTCCATTTAATTTCATGACGTGTTCTTAAACAGCCAAATTGTTCCCACCTGCTGTTCTTAAGTTGCTGAATGCCAAATGGTTAGAGCCTGCGTGTCTATAATAATTTGCATATAAACACGCCCTTATTTCCCCAATATGCATATGTAAACACCCTTAATTCCGTAATTTGCATAGGTAAACGCCCTTCATTCCCCATATAAGGGCACAAAAGCCGAACATCAAACACACGGAGAAAACACAAACAGATTACAGAAGAGAAAATCGTATTATCCCGCGGGGGAAATACATAATGTCAAAACGTAAGTTTAAGAAAAGGGGGACTGCTGAGGTAGCCTAAAGCGTTCAAATAAATATTCGTCAAGTGATTAGAACACCTGATTCTGATCATTTGGATGGGTGGCCAAATACTTTTGGCAATATAGTGTATGTATGAAGAGTCAAATGGGACACAATTAAACCAATGAATGGCTGATACACATGTTCATGGATTTATTTAACCTGTCAAAGTCGCCCATCAAAGTCCGTGGGCAGGGCTAACACCAATCTAGTCCAATCATTGCTTTGGTCTGAAGCTTGGAACTTTGGAAGTCTTGTTGGGGCTCGGGAGGATACACACTTGTACTTTTTGGGGAATGTGTTGTAGATGTAGATGACAACTGTGCTGAACTGGCCTTTAATTGGGTTTGGTCTGCTATCATTGTTTTAACATTCTTTTTGCACTGCAGGATCATAGTTTATTCTGTTTGTTTATTCGTCCTATTCTATGTATAATCTATTCCTGTTAACCTAAACTATATAAAACCTACTCTCTATATATGTCATATTCCATATAAATTAGTATACTTACAATTGTTCTTGCGATGCTCAATTTTGGTCCGAGTATTGATCCCTGAGGTACGCCACAAGATATATGTATCTCTGTAGAAGTGTGTTCGCCTATCTTCACGCATTGCTCCCTGTTGTTTAAGTAGATTCTTATCCACTTTAAGACCAATCCTCTGATGCCATACCATTCTAATTTGTTTAATAAGATACTATGATTAATTGCATTTAAGCATTTAAGTCCCATCTTAAAACTCTTTTGTATACTCTAGCCTTCAAATAGACCCCCTTTTTAGACCAGTTGATCTGCCGTTTATTTTATTTTATCCTCTGCCCCCATCTCCCTTGTGGAGGGAGGGCACAGGTCCGGTGGCCATGGATGAGGAGCTGGTTGTCCAGAGTCGGGACCCGGGGTGGCCCGCTCGCCTGTGCATCGGTTGGGGACATCTCTGTGCTACTGACCCGTCTCCGCTCGGGATGCTCTCCTGCTGGCCCCACTATGGACTGGACTCTCACTATTATGTTAGATCCACTATGAACTGGACTCTCACTATTATGTTAGATCCACTATGGACTGGACTCTCACACTATTATGTTAGATCCACTATGGACTGGACTCTCACTATTATGTTAGATCCACTACGGACTGGACTCTCACTATTATGTAAGATCCACTATGGACTGGACTCTCACTATTATGTTAGATCCACTATGGACTGGACTTTCACAATATTATGCTAGACCCACTCGACTTCCATTGCATCCAGTCCTCTCCAAGGTTTCTCATAGTCATTCTCATCGACGTCCCACTGGGTTGTGAGTTTTTCCTTGCCCTTATGTGGGATCTGAACCGAGGATGTCGTTGTGGCTTGTGCAGCCCTTTGAGACACTTGTGATTTAGGGCTATATAAATAAACATTGATTGATTGATTGATTTTGTCAAATGCTTATGTTAATCAGAATCAGAATCAGAATCAGAATCAGAATTAGAAATACTTTAATAATCCCCAAGGGGAAATAACGATTTTCAGCACAATCCCACACAAGAGCAGACAAACATTACAGGGAGACAGAACAGGATCAAACATTACAGGGAGACAGAACAGGATCGCTGACGGGTCTGCCAACTTCCGGCGCCCCTTACAAAAAATGTGAGAAACGGGTAAACGCTAGGGTGCGGGGGGAGAAAAAAAAAAATTCAGTCCAGACTGAGGCCAAGGAAGAAAAAAAGCCTCGTAGCCATAGCACACATAAACATGTGTGTAAAAGGAAACCTCAAAGAACACAAAGGACATTAAAGACATTAAAAGAGCAGAGCTGATGCAACCAGACATTTCTATATAGAGCTACAAAAAATAAAAAATATAAAAAAATAAAATACATATACACTGTGGTGGCCTCTGCCATGTTCCACGCCATCATCTGCTGGGGTGGAGGGAGCATGGCCAGAGACAGGAGCAGACCCAACAAAGCAACCAAGAGAGCCGACTCCACCCTCGGCCGCCCACTATCTCTCGGCCAGTGTCCAGTCCGCATGGATGAGCGAGGATGCGTCCAAGGAGACCGAGGTGTCCGATACCTGCTCATTCAGCCAAGACACTGTGAAGCCTGTCCGTCCGCAGTCCTGTCTCTTCATCCACATCTCCTCCAGTCTCTCCAAACGGACTCTGGTGTGGCAGAGACTCCATGGCCAAAAGGCTCCCGGCACTGCAGCAGCACATTTTTTACTATCAACTAGCATTTGTGATCTCTTCCGTTATTTCGATTGATGCCATCGATGTTGAGAAGTTGGCTCTGTATCCGTATTGGTTGTCTGTGAGTGTTTTGTTTCTATTCATGAATGTATCCAATACAGTTTTTCAATAATTTTAGAAATGTGTGGAAGTAAAGAAACATGTCTATAGTTTGTAAACTGGTGTTTGTCTCCAGTCTTATAAATCGGTACGACTTTTACTATTTTCATTTTGTTTGGGAATTTGCCTGTTTGAAATGATATGTTGCTGATATATGTTAAAGTTCCTGAAATCCCTTCAATACCATTGTTTTATTGTTTCCATATCAAAATCCGTTACAATAAATTGAGGTCTTGGATTTACATTTTCTCACAACATTAATTATCTCCTCTTTTGTCACTCCTTCGAGGAACATCGAGTTGAGATTTCTGTCTCTGGTGTCATTCAAGTCCTCAACCTACACGTATATTGAATACATTAATGACACATTTAATCACACACTTATGTATTTAATTATAATTACACACAGTTAGGTAATTATGGAAATATTTATTTGATTAATTGTGTCCCATTTGACCCTTCATCGATACACTATTTTGCCAAAAGTATTCTACCACCCATCCAAATGATTGGAATCAGGTGTCCTATTAACTTGGCCCGACCACAGGTGTATAAAATCAAGCACTTAGGCATGGAGACTGTTTCTACAAACATTTGTGAAAGAATGGGCCGCTCTCAGCGATTTCCAGCATGGAACTGTCATAGGATGCCACCTGTGCAACAAATCCAGTCGTGAAATTTCCTCGCTCCTAAATATTCCAAAGTCAACTGTCTGCTTTATTATAAGAAAATGTTTGGGAATAACAGCAACTCAGCCACAAAGTGGTGGGAATTATGGTGTGGGATAGTTTTTCAGGAGTTGGGCTTGGCCCCTTAGTTCCAGTGAAAGGAACGTTGAATGCTCCAGGATACCAAAACATTTTGGACAAATCCATGCTCCCAACCTTGTGGGAACAGTTTGGAGTGGGCTCCTTCCTCTTCCAACATGACTGTGCACCAGTGCACAAAGCAAGGTCCATAAAGACATGGATGACAGAGTCTGGTGTGGATGAACTTGACTGGCCTGCACAGAGTCCTGACTTGAACCCGATAGAACACCTTTGGGATGAATTAGAACGTAGACTGAAAGCCAGGCCTTCTCCACCAACATCAGTGTGTGACCTCACCCACGCGCTTTTGGAAGAATGGTGGAACATTCCGATAAACACACTCCGCAACCTAGTGGACAGCCTTCCCAGAAGAGTTGAAGCTGTAATAGCTGCAAAAGGTGGACCGACGTTCCCTCTAAGGTGCGCGCCTGTGCAATCGCGCACTGCTCAAGCGTCCTCTGCGCACGGCAAATCTATGCCACGCACAAAATCACATTTGAAAAAAAGCGCATAACAATTTTCGACACACGGACTTGATAGAGAAAACAGTTATCGTCATCATTGTTCAAATATTGTAACATCTGTCGAGACGCTTTGAGGAAATGAATTCCATCGATCACTTAACTGAGCCAAGCTCTTTATTGTCGGCCATAGACACATCACCAAAACATTAGTTAAAAATCTATATCTAGCAAAACTGGTCATTTCTGCAGTACAAACCAGACCAACAGCAACTTTGTTATATCAACAGCAGCCGCTCGCTCTTTCTCACTTGCGCCAACACATGCACATATGGCACTTAGCCAGTGATGCGTTTACAGCCACACAAAAAGTCGGACAACTCCAACACCATACATAAAGTGTCACTCCAGGTCGTTACATTATGATTTACCAATCAAATGTGTGCTTATTCTAGTGTCATTTATTAGGAATCTTAATTTATAAATAGTAATCATGAAATGCTGTTAGTATATTAAATAAATACTAATAAAAATATATTATTTACAAACAGGAAGTTGCAGGAATGTACACATGATCCCCTGCTTACATCTCATTGTGCAACATGTGAATGTTTTAATGGGAACTAAATGCAATGTCTGAAAGGGGTACAAACTATTTCCAAAGCAGGACCTCCACCCAGACAAACAACACAAGTACACCGTTCATGAAAAACAATATTTTTTGTTATTGTCATTGTAAGTGGGCCTAAACACTTTTATTAGAAAATAACCTCATGGAAATGACTGCTGTCATTTGATTATAATAATAAGAGAATGTTGTCTGTCTATCTGTGTTGGCCCTGCGATGAGGTGGGGACTTGTCCAGGGTGTACCCCGCCTTCCGCCCAAATGCAGCTGAGATAGGCTCCAGCACCCCCCGCGACCCCGAAAGGGACAAGCGGTAGAAAATGGATGCATAGATGGAGATTTAACTTGTTATTTAGTCAGGTTTGGGACAGGTGTGCTGCTGGTGTAGCCACAGTGTGCACGTCTGATGTTGCTCACATGGGCTCCGCTGAATGCTGAGGGAGTTTTTGCGTTTGCTCACACACATGAAAAATTAGAGGGAACATTGACCTACATCATATTGAACCCTATGGGTGTTATGATCCGCTGCCCGGATCATATTTTTGTTTTTGTTTTCAAGTCACTTGTGTTTTCAGCACCTCTTGAGTTTGTTTCTGTTGCCATGACGGCAGATTATAGTCACCTGCCTCTGGTTATACATTTATTTTATCCTCTGCCCCCATCTCCCTTGTGGAGGGAGGGCACAGGTCCGGTGGCCATGGATGAGGAGCTGGTTGTCCAGAGTCGGGACCCGGGGTGGCCCGCTCGCCTGTGCATCGGTTGGGGACATCTCTGTGCTACTGACCCGTCTCCGCTCGGGATGCTCTCCTGCTGGCCCCACTATGGACTGGACTCTCACTATCATGTTAGATCCACTATGGACTGGACTCTCACTATTATGTTAGATCCACTATGGACTGGACTCTCACTATTATGTTAGATCCACTATGGACTGGACTCTCACACTATTATGTTAGATCCACTATGGACTGGACTCTCACTATTATGTTAGATCCACTATGGACTGGACTCTCACTATTATGTTAGATCCACTACGGACTGGACTCTCACTATTATGTAAGATCCACTATGGACTGGACTCTCACTATTATGTTAGATCCACTATGGACTGGACTTTCACAATATTATGCTAGACCCACTCGACTTCCATTGCATCCAGTCCTCTCCAAGGTTTCTCATAGTCATTCTCATCGACGTCCCACTGGGTTGTGAGTTTTTCCTTGCCCTTATGTGGGATCTGAACCGAGGATGTCGTTGTGGCTTGTGCAGCCCTTTGAGACACTTGTGATTTAGGGCTATATAAATAAACATTGATTGATTGATTGATTGTGTCAAATGCTTATGTTAATCAGAATCAGAATCAGAATTAGAAATACTTTAATAATCCCCAAGGGGAAATAACGATTTTCAGCACAATCCCACACAAGAGCAGACAAACATTACAGGGAGACAGAACAGGATCAAACATTACAGGGAGACAGAACAGGATCGCTGACGGGTCTGCCAACTTCTGGCGCCCCTTACAAAAAATGTGAGAAACGGGTAAACGCTAGGGTGCGGGGGGAGAAAAAAAAATATTCAGTCCAGACTGAGGCCAAGGAAGAAAAAAAGCCTCGTAGCCATAGCACACATAAACATGTGTGTAAAAGGAAACCTCAAAGAACACAAAGGACATTAAAGACATTAAAAGAGCAGAGCTGATGCAACCAGACATTTCTATATAGAGCTACAAAAAATAAAAAATATAAAAAAATAAAATACATATACACTGTGGTGGCCTCTGCCATGTTCCACGCCATCATCTGCTGGGGTGGAGGGAGCATGGCCAGAGACAGGAGCAGACCCAACAAAGCAACCAAGAGAGCCGACTCCACCCTCGGCCACCCACTATCTCTCGGCCAGTGTCCAGTCCGCATGGATGAGCGAGGATGCGTCCAAGGAGACCGAGGTGTCCGATACCTGCTCATTCAGCCAAGACACTGTGAAGCCTGTCCGTCCGCAGTCCTGTCTCTTCATCCACATCTCCTCCAGTCTCTCCAAACGGACTCTGGTGTGGCAGAGACTCCATGGCCAAAAGGCTATTATTAGTGTCCCGGACGCGCACCTGTTGCCCGGGCACTAATCAGAGGGCTATTTAGTTTACGCGCTGGCCTCACTCGGTCTGTTGGTTTTGTTTGCTCCCATGCAACAAGTTACGCTCCTAGTTTCGCTCATAGTCTGCATTTTTGATATTAGCATCTTTTGGCTACCCTTTTGTTTTCTGTGCCGTGGGCACCGCGCAGCATATTTTGTACTACAACTCGAATAAATCATTTATTCTCACCTGCAAGCTGCTTCCTGACCCCTCTGCATCTTGAAAAGACGACCTCCGGCATCACAATGCCACACAGTCGTAACAGAAAACCAACAGCAGACAGTCTTTTCGAAGAGGGCGTGGAGGATTCCGGCTACGGGACGTGGCTGGTCTTAAAGGCGATGGAGAGAGAGACTCTCCAGTATTCCCCTTTGGAGCGCGAAGACCTTTTGTGGGGGCCTGACGGTTCGTTGGTCCATATCGACTCCATCTGGCCCGGGGATGTCCGCTCACAGCCAGCCCGTACGCGTCAGCGAAAGCGGAAGTCAACCAAGAAGACTTCGGCTCGCGGCAAAGACGCACCTATCCCACAACTTTTCCCTCCGGAGCACAGCCAGCTACAAGCAGCCCAGGATTCTCCTCAAATATTTGGTAATTATAATGACCATATTTTCAAAGATTCCTCCGACTGGCCTGTCAATCACTGGGATTGCAGCTATGACGTCATTCCGTTGTCGCCCCCCCCAAGGACACGCCCCCGTCCACTTTTGATGACGTCATAGAAAAAGACATTTTTTTGCATTCTGTTAATTCTTTCTGTCAGCCATTTACAAATGACTTTAATTCAAAAATTAAGCATTATCAGGACATTTTTTTAAATTCTAGGTCTAGTCAGTCCCACTCACCTTCTGACTTTCAAGCTCAGCCCCCAATTACTTTGGCCCCACCCCCTAAGGCTCAAGCTCCACCCACTCCTCTGTCTGCTGTGCCACGTGCTGCTCTGCCTTCTCCACTTCCTGTTCCAGCCCAGTCATCTTCCGAGACACCCCTCGAGAAGTACAGTCCTGCTTGGGTGGATGAGTGGTACCGGAAGGTACTGATTGAACTAAGACTTGAGGAACAATCCCAAGCGGCAAAGGACACTCCGCATGCTATTGAAGAGCAGAATAGAGAATTTGGACAATCAAAAGGGGAGGAGCCTACCCCCCCCCTCACCTCCTCCCTCCCACCCCTAAAGACTGTTCCAGACTGCACAAGACGCGTCTGGGATCCGCTTCTTGAGGGGGGGGCTAGTACTGGGTGCTTTGCTAGTGGGCGGGCACAGCTGCGCCCAGCCAAGCTCAAACCTCCATGCCGGCCTCCGCCACCAGTTCTCCGGCATGCTAAGCCGCAACCTCCTGCCCGGCCGCCACCACCAGTCCTTCGGCGTGCTAAGCCGCAACCCCCGGCCAGGCCACCTCCGCCAAAGTCACGCCCAGCACCTGCTCCAAGTCTGGTTCCCACACCAGCACCTGCTCCAAGTCTGGTTCCCACACCAGCACCTGCTCCAAGTCTGGTTCCCACACCAGCACCTGCTCCAAGTCTGGTTCCCACACCAGCACCTGCTCCGCCCACGCCGGCAGACGAGCCGCCTGCTCCGCCCACGTCGACAGCCCGGACGCCTGCTCCCCCCACGCCGGCAGACGAGCCGCCTGCTCCGCCTCTGGCTCCGCCCACGCCGACAGACGAGCCGCCTGCTCCGCCTCTGGCTCCGCCCACGCCGACAGCGACGACGCTTCCTGTTTCCACGGCGACGACGCTTCCTGTTTCCACGGCGACGACGCTTCCTGTTTCCACGGCGACGACGCTTCCTGCTTCCACGGCGACGACGCTTCCTGCTTCCACGGTGACGACGCTTCCTGCTTCCACGACGACGACGACGCTTCCTGCTTCCACGGCGACGACGACGCTCCCTGCTTCCACGGTGACGACGACGCTTCCTGTTTCCACGGCGACGGCGACGCTTCCTGTTTCCACGGCGACGACGACGCTCCCTGTTTCCACGGCGACGACGACGCTTCCTGTTTCCACGGCGACGACGACGCTTCCTGTTTCCACGGCGACGACGACTCCTCCTGCTTCCACGGCGACGACGACTCCTCCTGCTTCCACGGCGACGACGACTCCTCCTGCTTCCACGGCGACGTCTGCTCTCTCGCCCTCATCGTCGTCTCAGCGACCTCGAGTGGTCTGGCTGCGCAAGCGGCGCTCTCGGAGGTTTGTGTATGGACGCCAGTGGCGCAAACAGCAGCGACACCCGAGACGTAGTCGCAGAACTCTCCGGCTGCTGAACTTCTGGCGCCACTCACGCCCACCTTCTCGGCAGCCACGAATGTGGCCTTTCCGTGGTCGCCCGCCTCGCCTCCGGCAGCGGCGTTCCATTCGCCGCCGCCACCTGACTCGTCCCCGGTGGATTCGGGGACACGTGGCCTGGCGACCCTCCGCCAAATCCTCCCTCCACCCTCCCTTGACTCTTGAACTTTGTTATAGTCGGGGGGGTTTTAGTTTTGCCAGGGGACATCTGGAATCTGTCCCTTAAGGGGGGGGTACTGTTATGATCCGCTGCCCGGATCATATTTTTGTTTTTGTTTTCAAGTCACTTGTGTTTTCAGCACCTCTTGAGTTTGTTTCTGTTGCCATGACGGCAGATTATAGTCACCTGCCTCTGGTTAGTGTCCCGGACGCGCACCTGTTGCCCGGGCACTAATCAGAGGGCTATTTAGTTTACGCGCTGGCCTCACTCGGTCTGTTGGTTTTGTTTGCTCCCATGCAACAAGTTACGCTCCTAGTTTCGCTCATAGTCTGCATTTTTGATATTAGCATCTTTTGGCTACCCTTTTGTTTTCTGTGCCGTGGGCACCGCGCAGCATATTTTGTACTACAACTAGAATAAATCATTTATTCTCACCTGCAAGCTGCTTCCTGACCCCTCTGCATCTTGAAAAAACGACCTCCGGCATCACAATGCCACGCAGTCGTAACAATGGGTTAGGAATGGGATGGCACTTCAAGTTCATATGTCGTCAAGGCAGGTGGCCAAATACTTTTGGCAATATAGTATACCTGTTCACACACATGCAGAAATGGAGTAATGTACATGCCAAGCTAGTATCATATGCAGGTGGTTTTAATGATGTTTATGGTTATGAAGATTTCAAAATGATATTATGATACTGTAATGTGATACTGTACAATACATACTGCATTAATGCTGTACAAAATACATAGGTGGAGTAATACATAATGACACAACTAAATTATGACTGTCATTTCTATATACAGTACTTCATGTGTTGTGTATTCAGGTTTAATTTACGACTTACACTAAAACTGCACTGACTTATCACAGTTGTAAGAAAAGAGCTCATTGATAGTGTGAGGACCGCGTCCATCATATCTTGCTATGGCAGGCTATGATTTATTGGTTTCAGACCTGCTTAACAAATTCAGTAAGATCCGTGGTTACATTGGCAAGGTTCAACACGGTATGGTATCAATTTATTTCGAACAAGCATACATGTATATGTGCATCTTACTCGTTTGTCATCTTTTAACACAGTTAACATTCTATAGTGAATTTCCAAATGCAGCAGTTCTCTTTATAAATCTTCAAATCAATTCTGATTCTCATAATGAGATGAATCCTCTACAATAAAATATATGCAGAGGAGCACGGAGGTCGCTCGACATTACGATAGTCGAGGTCTCAAACTTCAAGACATATTTATATCACTACTGTCACCCCAGCTTTACATGTCGGGTTTTAGATGTTTTCTTTTTTTTCTTTTTTCTTTTTCTTTTTTTTATTGACATCCAGCATCAGACATTCCTATCTATCACATCATATTCACATACATCATGTATCTGTTGTCTGCCCTAAATGTCAAAATATTTTTTGTTTACATCCCAACCATACCACCCACCCCCCACCCCCCAAAAAAGAAAGAAACAGCAACAAAAAATACAAAAAAACAACAAATTAATATCTACAAATACATCAATTAAATAAACAAAACAAATAATACATTAATAATAATAATAACCAGAAATTAAAAAAAAATATATAAACAGATACATATATATATATATATATATATATATATATATATATATATATATATATATACAAACCCCGTTTCCATATGAGTTGGGAAATTGTGTAACATGTAAATATAAATAGCAATTTACAAACCCACGTAAATAACATTGATAACCCATGGGTGAAATGGACCCTTAAAGTGTGGAAAATGATCATAAAGGAATACAAACTCAAGAGTGATATTGCAGTTCTTAAATGGTGTGCCTATGATACAGAGTTTACACCTAGAAAATTAGACTCAAGATTTAAGGACTGGATATCTAAGGTTATAACAGCTTTATGTAGTGTAATGAAAGATGAAAAAATGCTTAGTTTTGAAACTATTAAAAGGACATATATATTAGCAAACCAAGACTTCTATCGATATTTGCAGTTGTGGCATTTTGTTAATATGAAGGTGAAAAGTGTCACAAAGACGAGTATATGTTTTATTGAACTGTTTACAAAAGCCTACAATTCAGAAATTATTGATATGACTGTTTCATGCTTGTATAAGGGTCTGTTGAATATAAAATCATATTCAACTTCATGTATTAAAAGAAAATGGGAGGAGAAAGGAGGGATAACTATATCTGAGGAAGAATGGACAATAATATGGACATATCAATGGACTTGTACCAGCTCACCCAAGTGGAGGGAGTTTGGCTGGAAAAGTTTGATCAGATTTTTTATTACACCTTCTCAAAAGTCTCACTATGATAACAACTCCCCTGCCTGTTGGAGAAATTGTGGGAATTCAAATGCAAACCACTACCATGTTTTCTGGGACTGCTCCACCATAAAGGACTATTGAAAAGAGATACAGCAAGCTCTACAGGCTATTTTCAAACGTGAAATACCCATTGAAAGTAAAACTTTGTTTTTTTGGACATGTACCTCAGGACTGGCTGAAGAAAGATAAACACTTAATGAATATCCTACTGGTGGCTTGTAAAAAGGCCATTACTAAGAAATGGATATTACAGGAGAGCCCAACTTTGAAGCAATGGATTGAGACAACAATGGACATATATAAAATGGAGAAGATAACCGCCTTTGTCAAAACTTGGACCTTGGAGTGTTGTGTTTTCCCGGAATGCAAAGGAAAGTTGGCGCGGGCAAGGCGTGAAGGTAAGGGCATGTTTATTTTTACACTAACAAAAAGAACAAATGAAAAGCGAGCACAAGGGCGGAAGTACAAACTTGGCTAATGAAACAAAAACTTGCACAAAGGCAGAAACTATGAACATGAAAACGAAAACAACACTTTATGTGGCGTGAAACAGCATGAAAACTATGGCATGGAACTATGGCTTGGAATGAAAGGTAGCAGAGGTAAACAGAGATAGTAAAGATAATGTCACCAGCACGATCAACAGAAAAAGACAGGTTTAAATAACAGTGGCCTGATTAGTGACAGGTGTGTGAGTTCAAATGAATCAGGTGCGTGACATGAGGACAGGTGAAAACTAATGGTCGCTATGGTGACAAAACAAACAAGAGTGCACAAAGAGTCCAAAAACCAAACCTGAACATAACCAAAACAAAACATGATCACACAGACATGACATACTGAATGGGACACCCAAAATGTACATGAAAATAAAGAAAGTGGGATTTACAATATTAACTATTAACACTGAATATTAACAACATATGAACATATTTTACTTCTCAGACCAGCTCCTCCGTAGTTGTGTATCTTTTACAATCAAGCAAAACACAACAAAAATTTAACAAAAAGCAAAATATGAATGCAAAGTGTAATAAACACCTAACATATTATATATTATCATGTAAAAATCTGCTTCCGCATCTGTTTCTGACACTGCTCTGAAAACAAACCCCGTCCACTCTGCTTTGTTCTTGGTCTGAGCTGCTGTGACGTAGATTACCGTAATAACTCCTACAACACCCAAAAGTGCAGATTTCTACCATTGAAATAATTTGTATAGTTGAAGACTTACGGTCATTAAACAGCACTGCACATTATAATGGCAAATACAGTTTTGACGGTAAGGGTCTAAAATAATGATGTAGAACGTCCGGCGGGCCGGATTGAACATCTTCATTTTGCCCAGAACTGCATTAAGTGCATTAGCCCCCGTTCAGCAATAAGTTCCTAACTTTTCCTCGTATCTTTCTTCCTAAGTGATTTCCTAAGAGGAGTCCATTCAAATTCATGACGTGTTCTTAAACGCCCAAATTGTTCCCACCTGCTGTTCTTAAATTGCTGAACGCCAAATGGTTAGCGCGTGCGTGTCTATCATAATTTGCATATAAATACGCCCTTATTTCCACAATAGGCATATGTAAACACCCTTAATTCCGTAATTTGCATAGGTAAACGCCCTTAATTCCCCATATAATGGTACAATTCCAGCGGAAAAGCCGAACATCAAACACACGGAGAAAACACAAACAGATTACAGAAGAGGAATTCGTATTATCGAAATATATATTGTCAAAACGTAAGTTTAAGAAAGGGGGGACTGCTGAGGTAGCCCCGAAGCGGAAGAAAAACTGGTCAAGTTCAGAAATGGAGGTTCTACTGCAGGAAGTGGAGAAAAACAAAGTAGTGAGCCTCAGCAGTGCAAAGTCGGGGTTTAAGGGCACATATAAAGTTATGATCATCCATCTATCCATCTATCTATCTATCTATCTATCTATGATATTAATGTAACATTATCAAATCAAATCAAATCAACTTTATTTATAGAGCACATTTAAAATTTACCACAGGGGTAGCCAAAGTGCTGTACAATGAACAGGTTAAAAGATAAAACGATTAGACAATAGAAGTAAGGGAACTCTGCGATGAGGTGGCGACTTCTCCAGGGTGTACCCCGCCTTCCGCCCAAATGCAGCTGAGATAGGCTCCAGCACCCCCCGCGACCTCAAAAGGGACACGCGGTAGAAAATGGATGGATGGATGGAGTAAGGGAACTTGTCACACTTAAGAACAAATAGGCCACCCCAAGAGTGCTCTGGAGCACTCGTAGATTTTGTTCTTACCTACGAACAAATCCCAGCTAAGAAAACATTGGTGAATACAAAAATCTCCTTCAAAACTTTGTAAGTGGGCCTAAGAACAAAATTTGTTCTTAAGAACGGTTGCTGAATGGAGCCCATTGTTAGCTAACTTTTGCGTTTATTCACGACTCGGTGTCTTACATCAGGATTGTGAGTGACAGTACTCTTTAAGACCTTGTGTGCATTAAAGTCTTCACTACAGAACGATTCAAACTTTCTACCTTTTTGTTGATAACAAATACGAGCATTTTTGACCATTTAGTTTTTTGAACACACACTTTGTGTCAGAGACGAAATGCGCCCCACCGGCTGAGTCAACTGGAGTGCAAAAGTAGAAGTTCCCTTGATGCTTTGAGTGAAAATAAAGAAGAAACCTTTCTTCCCCCCACTTGCTAGAAGCCACAGCATGTGGTCGACTCTGGGGCTGCTCTAAAAATGGCAGTCGGGCGGCCTCGGGTGAAACCCAGAACAGCCTTCGCCGTAATGGCCGTGTGGGTGTGGCCCCTTGTAGATGGCTTTTGAGGGGGCCCCTCCCGGACGCCCGCGCCCCTTGCCAGCGCCCAAGGGCTCCAGGCTGCCTGACCAGAGACACCGCGATGCTGAATCTATGGTGGGTTGGGCTAGTGGAGGTCAGGGCCGTCCACTGCGGTGCAGATTGATGGCGTCCACAACGTTGCAGCTTGATGGCGGCCTGCGCTCCTGCCCTCTGCTGGGGTCACACCATACTTCTATTTTGCAAATATTGTCATGCATCATTACAAGCGACAATAATAATCATGTTTTCTCTTTGACAATAAATATAAAATCATTTTTTTCCCTATTTCTATTTTACTTTAGTTTTAAACACTTGGCTTTAAAAAAAAACATATCAAACAGATGTGCCAGAGTCTTAAATACAACATGAAAATGTTCAATTGTATCAGGAATTCGTCAACACTGGAGGCAGCTCAAACTTATTTTAATGCAATGATTATGTCTCGTTTTTATTATTGTATAAATGTATATAAACTTTGCACAATCAATCGCTCAAAATCCTTGACCGAAAACCACAACACCACCAATCAGCGTTTAGTTCTCTAAATATATGGACTGTTAAATGTTGCTAACATTCAAAGATTAGCATCTATACGAATGGCCCATCGAATCCTAAAAAACACTGCACCAGCGCCACTTAAGCACTTTGTCCAGTTTATATCCGCTGTGACAACTAGAAACCCACGAGCCTCCAACAGGGGGCAATGTAGCGTACCCAGATGTAAAACACAGCCTTTTCATATAAAGCGACAAAGGAATGGAACAACCTTACAACAAACTTGAAAAGTCAAACAGGTTACTCTTCATTCACAATTGAAGTTACAAAGTGGCTTTGGAGCATTCAAAGCTGCTCACACGGTCACTAAGGTGGGCACTATGATTGACAAATTAACTTAATGTGTATTATATTTATCCATGACATCATTTTGTTGTAAACTGTGAGGTGTGTCTGTTAAAATCATTGTTGTTTGTACAAATGACTGATGTGAACAAAAGTATGTATTGTCTTTGTGTTATGATGTAAAGGAGGGGTGGTTGTAATGTATAATTATGTGTCATTGAAAGGGCATGTTATGAATTTTTGTAACCCTTAAACTTAGGTAGCCAGGGACTGCAGATGGAAATTAGCTATTTAGCTATAATCTGGTGCAGAACATATCTGTCTTTGAGCTTAATGTTTCTGTGCATTGTCCCTTCAAATTAAGACTAAACTAAAATAAACTAAACTAAATCTGATGAATGTGTAGTGTATTGTAAGGATAAGGAACCTATAATATTACACATTATGTCACTTGTTGGTGGTAATGGCTTAAATTGGCAACTCATGTGCAATAATACAAACCCCGTTTCCATATGAGTTGGGAAATTGTGTTAGATGTAAAAATAAACGGAATACAATGATTTGCAAATAATTTTCAACCCATATTCAGTTGAATATGCTACAAAGACAACATATTCGATGTTAAAACTGATAAAAAAAAAATATTTTGCAGTTAATCATTAACTTTAGAATTTGATGCCAGCAACACGTGACAAAGAAGTTGGGAAAGGTGGCAATAAATACTGATAAAGTTGAGGAATGCTCATCAAACACTTATTTGGAACATCCCACAGGTAAACAGGCAAATTGGGAACAGGTGGGTGCCATTATTGGGTATAAAAGTAGATTCCATGAAATGCTCAGTCATTCACAAACAAGGATGGGGCGAGGGTCACCACTTTGCCAACAAATGCGTCAGCAAATTGTTGAACAGTTTAAGAAAAACCTTTCTCAAACAGCTATTGCAAGGAATTTAGGGATTTCACCATCTACGGTCCGTAATATCATCAAAGGGTTCAGAGAATCTGGAGAAATCACTGCACGTAAGCAGCTAAGCTCGTGACCTTCGATCCCTTAGGCTGTACTGCATCAACAAGCGACATCAGTGTGTAAAGGATATCACCACATGGGCTCAGGAACACTTCAGAAACCCACTGTCAGTAACTACAGTTTGTCGCTACATCTGTAAGTGCAAGTTGAAACTCTCCTATGCAAGGCAAAAACCGTTTATCAACAACACCCAGAAACGCCGTCAGCTGCGCTCGGCCTGAGCTCATCTAAGATGGACTGATACAAATGGAAAAGTGTTCTGTGTTCTGACGAGTCCACATTTCAAATTGGTTTTGGAAACTGTGGACGTCGTGTCCTCCGGACCAAAGAGGAAAAGAACCATCCGGATTGTTATAGGCGCAAAGTTGAAAAGCCAGCATCTGTGATGGTATGGGGGTGCATTAGTGCCCAAGACATGGGTAACTTACACATCTGTGAAGGCACCCACCATCAATGCTGAAAGGTACATACAGGTTTTGGAGCAACATATGTTGCCATCCAAGCAACGTTACCATGGACGCCCCTGCTTATTTCAGCAAGACAATGCCAAGCCACGTGTTACATCAACGTGGCTTCTTAGTAAAAGAGTGCGGGTGCTAGACTGGCCTGCCTGTAGTCCAGACCTGTCTCCCATTGAAAATGTGTGACGCATTATGAAGCCTAAAATACCACAACGGAGACCCCCGGACAGTTGAACAACTTAAGCGGTACATCAAGCAAGAATGGGAAAGAATTCCACCTGAGAAGCTTGAAAAATGTGTCTCCTCAGTTCCCAAACATTTACTGAGTGTTGTTAAAAGGAAAGGCCATGTAACACAGTGGTGAACATGCCTTTTCCCAACTACTTTGGCACGTGTTGCAGCCATAAAATTCTAAGTTAATTATTATTTGCAAAAAAAAATAAAGTTTATGAGTTTGAACATCAAATATGTTGTCTTTGTAGTGCATTCAATTGAATATGGGTTGAAAAGGATTTGCAAATCATTGTATTTCGTTTATATTTACATCTAACACAATTTCCCAACTCATATGGAAACGGGGTTTGTAAGTAAAAAAAAAAAAAACACATTTTTTTTAATAATATGTAAATAGAGTTGTCCCTCGCCACATTGCTCTCCAAATATCATGGGTTCACTACATTGGGGATTTGTTTAGGGTTTTTTGAGCATTGTTCAACACATTTTTTCCCTAAAATCAGGTCTTTTTAAGCTTAAAAATTGATAATATTAAACCCACCCTCTTTTAGGAGTGATGAGTCCTCACAGATTATGTCTAATTTAGGGGTCGGGAACCTTTTTGGCTGAGAGAGCCATGAAAGCCAAATATTTTAAAATGTATTTCCGTGAGAGCCATATAATATTTTTTAACACTGAATACAACTAAATGCGTGCATTTTTAAGTAAGCCCAACATTTTTAAGAGTCTAATAAATCTCTTATTCTTTTTAATAACATTGTTATTCTGAATCTAACCAATAATAAATAAAATACTTCTTACCAATAATGCGACTTCTTGAACACGTGCGGTAGAAAACGGATGGATGGACTAAAATGCATGAGAATGTTTTATATTTTAAACACTGTGATTACCAGCGGAATTATTCATTACTTAACATGTTAAGCAATGTCAGCTAGGATTTATCTGAGAGCCAGATGCAGTCATCAAAAGAGCCACATCTGGCTCTAGAGCCATAGGTTCCCTACCCCTGGTCCAATTAATTGTATTTATTTTGTTTATTTTTTCATTTTTTCTCTTTTATTAATTAATCAATTCAACAAAATAATACATAATAATACAATAATAATACAAGTCCAATTCCAATTCCAAAACCAAACCCGGCCCAGCAACATTCAGAATAGCAATCAACAGAGTACCATATTTTCCGCACTATAAGGCGCACCTAAAAACCTCCAATTTCCTCAAAAGCTGACAGTGCGCCTTATATATGGACCAATATTGAGCCACAACAGGTCTCGCAACTACGGTAACTACGCCGACTTCATTTTCTCCCTTCTACGGCTGCTTACCGTAGAAGAAGAAGCGCTTCTTCTTCTACGGAGGAAAATGAAGTCGGCGGCTGCTTACCGTAGAAGAAGAACTTCTTCTTCTACAGGGGAAAATTAAGTCCCGTAGTTGCGAGACCTAAACTTTATGTAAAGACCCAAAAATGGCTCCTATTAAGAGCCACGCTTACGACGCAGAGTTTAAACTCAAGGCGATCAGTCACGCAGTAGAACACGGGAATGAGCAGCAGCGAGAGAATTTAACATCAACGAATCAATGGTGCGCAAGTGGAGGAAGCAACATGATGGCCTGCGCCAAGTAAAGAAGACCAAACCGAGTTTCCGAGGGAACAAAGCGAGATGGCTACAGTTGGAGGACAAACTGGAACAGTGGGTTGTTGAACAGAGAGCAGCAAGTAGAACTGTCAGTACAATCACTATTTGTTTTGTTGACATTCCCTTTAGTGCAGCTCCATCTAATGGATGCATAATGTAACCCCAGCCTCTACTGTAGCGTCTATTCCATGCGCCTTATAATGCAGTGCACCTTATATATGAACACTGTTTTAAAATAGGCCATTCATTGAAGGTTCGCCTTATAATCCGGTGCGCCTTATAGTGCGGAAAATACGGTAATTGAGAGGACGCACAAAACAAAACATGACACATCTGTGAAATTAATACACCGGTGTATGCTTAAAATGACCAAAATACATAAATATTAAATGCTATTATGAATGTACATGTTACTACATTACATACACTTACAGGGTGTGTGTAAAAACTTTGTCCCATTTACTTTCTGTAAAGCACCAGTTCCATTGGCAGCAAAACAGGCCCAGAGCATAATACTACCACCACCATGCTTGACGGTAGCAATGGTGTTCCTGGGATTAAAGAGCTCACCTTTTCTCCTCCAAACTTATTTCTGGGTATTGTGGCCAAACAGCTACATTTTTGTTTCATCTGACATCACATGGACAAAGATAAGACCTTCTGGAAGAAAGTTCTGTGGTCAGGTGAAACAAAAGCATGGTGGTGGTAGTATTATGCTCTGGGCCTGTTTTGCTGCCAATGGAACTGGTGCTTTACAGAGAGTAAATAGGACAATTAAAAAGGAGGATTACCTCCAAATTATTCAGGACAACCTAAAATCATCAGCCCGGAAGTTGGGTCTTAGGCGCAGTTGGGTGTTCAACAGGACAATTACCCTAAACCAGTGGTTCTTAACCTTGTTGGAGGTACCGAACCCCACCAGTTTCATATGCGCATTCACCGAACCCTTCTTTAGTGAAAAATAAAATGTTTTTTTGAAATTCAAGACAAAGTTATATATTTTTGGTGACACTTTAGTATGGGGACCATATTCTAAGTAACAAAGACTTAATTTAGAGTTTTTTGGACACTAGGGGAACATATTCTAAGTAACAAAGACTTAATTTAGAGTTATTTGGTTAGGGTTAGGGTTGGAGGGTTAGGGCCAGAGTTAGGGTTATAATAAGGCCATGCAGAATAAGGCAGTAATAAGTACCTAATTGTCATGTCTGTGTGATCATGTTTTATTTTAGTCATGTTTTGTTTTGTTTAGTTATTGGACTCTTTAGTTTCTGTTCACGCTCCATTGTGTTTGTTTCCATGACGACCCATTAGTTTCACCTGTACACGTTTGGACTCACGCACCTGTCTCATTTGTTTGAATCACACCTGTCGCTAATCAAGACATCACTATTTAAGCCTGTAGTTGCCAGGCAGTCAGCCTGGCGACATCACTCTTGACACACTCTGTTTCATGTTCATAGTCCGTGCTGCCCTGTTCACGTCATTGCAAGTAAGTTTTGTTGATTAATGCCACAGTTAGTGTCTTTTTTTATTTTTTTTTATCCATAGTTCTGCCTTTGTGCGAATTTTTGTTTTTATAGCCAAGTTTTGTACTTCCGCCCTTGTGCGCGCCTTTTGTTTATTCCTTTTTTGAGTGTTAAAATTAAATCATGTATTTAACTTCACGCTCTGTCCGGTCCAATTCTTATGCATCTCGGGAAAACAAACCACTTCATAGTCCACGTCTTGACACCTAATAATGACTAGTTTAAAGCCAATATGTTACTAATTTGCATGTTAATAAGCAACTAATTAATGGTGAATATGTTCCCCATACTAAAGTGTTACTATGTTTTTTTTACTGGTGCACAAAATGAACCGTGCATGAACATCACCTTTTTCAAAGAACAAAACCAACACAGTGCACAAACTCACAACAAATTACACACCTGCAAATCAGTGTGACTTCTGCTGTTGTCGTATCCGTAATACGCCGATAGGGAGAAGTTTTTATTCACACAATGAGTCGGGTGTGTTTTGACCTCCGCCGAACCCCTGAGCCAGACTCACCGAACCACTAGGGTTCGATCGAACCCAGGTTAAGAACCACTGCCCTAAACACACGTCAAAAGTGGTAAAGGAATGGCTAAATCAGGCTAGAATGAAGGTTTTAGGATGGCCTTCCCAAAGTTCTGACTTAAACGAGTGGACAATGCTGAAGAAACAAGTCAATGTCAGAAAACCAACAAATTTAGCTGAATAGCACCAATTTTGTCAAGAGGAGTGGTCAAAAATTCAAGCAGAAGCTTGTGGATGGCTACCAAAAGTGCCTTATTGCAGTGAAACTTGCCAAGGGACATGTAACCAAATATTAACATTGCTGTATGTACACATTTTCAGTAGACCCATAATAAATTCAGAAAAGAACCAAACTTCATGAATGTTTTTTTGTGACCAACAAGTATGTGCTCCAATCACTCAGTCACAAAAAAATAAAGAGTTTTAGAAATCTTTCTGTTCTTTACAAGTGTATCGTGACCAGTGTTGGGTTAGTTACTGAAAAACAGTAACTAGTTATAGTTACTAGTTACTTAATTTCAAAAGTAACTCAGTTACTAACTCAGTTACTTACACCAAAAAGTAATGCGTTACTGTGAAAAGTAACTATTTAGTTACTTCTTTTTTTCTTCATTTTTTTTTAAAGCTCCAATTAATGCCCTTTTAGCCTTTATTTCAGTACTGTTATTGCACTGGAGAATAATACAATCTGTTGATCAACATACATTTGTATCACTGAACTCTGCTAAGCAATGTGGTCGACATACAACACACAAAGACAAAGATATGTTACAAAGGCCAATTTTTTTCTGGCCAGAACAAATTGACAAAACTATTTTAAATAGCTGCAACATAACATACATAAGTAACAAACAGCATAATAACAGCATAGCTGTAAAGCAAGAAAGGCACACACTACATACACAAAGCCTAACCAGGCATTTTTTCCTCAAGAAATTCTGACACAAAATCATGTCTGAAGCCCAGAACACTCTACACATTTCCCCAGTTTTAGTTTAGAGATACGGAAAGATTGGCCTGGCCCACTAGCATCCCTCTTTATGATTGACAGAGTGTGTGTACCTTCAGTTCTGAAAGATGAGCAGAGGCAGAGTTAATCCTTACGTGGTGAAGTGTCATTGGAGTCTCTGTCTCTCTTTACTAGCTTCGTCGAAGCATGTTGCTATGTAGCTTGTTTCAGCAGATTTGAATTGCTGTTTTGGGCAGTAGATGGGATCTTTGATCCAAAGCACAATTTACATTTAACTAAATTGTTATTTTCTTTGTGCTCGACAAAAGAAAAGTAGTGAAAATATCTCCATGTTAGCAAACTCGACTTCTGGCTCCGCCATGATCAGACACGCCCCCCTCCCCCCTCTCCTCCCTCCACACACTCACACTCACACTCACACACAGAGCGCGTGTCTCTCTCTCTTCTCCGGCTTGTGACACAAGAAGAATCAGAACGATGACACAGCAGCCCTCCGATAAAACACACTTTATACTACAAAAAAAGTAACGTAAAATAACGCAGTAACGCATCATGTAGTAACGGTAACTGAATTACTGAATATAAAAAAATAACGCGTTAGTCCCAACACTGATTGTGACTATAAATATATAAGTGATTAGAATACTTTTATAAATGCGAAGCAAACCTTGCGTAAACAAGCATGCCCCCACAAAAAAACGTCTTAAATGACTGTGATGTTTCCAGTTGCTACGGTCATATAGTGGAGTGGTAAGACCTCTGATGTTGACCTTTGACCCCTCCCCATGAACCAAGCAGATGTGATGCACCAGCATCATTGCGTGTGCGTGTAAAAGGTGCACATGTGATTGTAATGCAGCCGGAGCGGTGATAGTAAACGATACGACAAAGCCAGCCAGTCACCTTCTGGATTGAATCAGGGGGGAAAAAGGGTGCCGAGGGGGTGGGGGCGGGGGGGTCGCCTTGGTAGGTTAGCTTTTATTGCCTCTATCCTTTGGTTTGTGCCTGTTTGTGGAAGTGTGGCTGGCGGTCGGCCCTCAGCTGGCAGCGCAGCGCCGTTTAATTGCTCTTTGTTGTGGCGAGTGGAGAGAAGGGGGGTCCTCTGTGCTCTTTGTCTGCACACGTACGCTCCCTATCTGCACCTACATGCTCTAAATTCAGCATTCTGTGTAAAAAAAAAAAAAAAAGGTTCACGTGGGGAGTAAATAAAAAGGATGGTGGACAGAAGCTACACGCTTTGTGCGTGGCTGCTGTTTTGTCAAAGGCCAAAGCCCATCATTATCGCATTTGTGAGGATTGGGAACAGTTGCTGCATAATGGGGGCGCGTGTGTGTGCGTGTGTGTGTGTGTGTGTGTGTGTGTGTGTGTGTGTGTGTGTGTGTGTGTGTGTGTGTGTGTGTGTGTGTGTGTGTGTGTGTGTTCTTGTATTTCTACTAGAGATGTCCGATAATATCGGCCTGCCGATATTATCGGCCGATAAATGCATTAAAATATAATGTCGGAAATTATCGGTATCGTTTTTTTTTACTATCAGTATCGTTTTTTATTTATTTATTTATTTTATTTTTTTATTAAATCAACATAAAAAACACAAGATACACTTACAATTAGTGCACCAACCCAAAAAGCCTCCCTTCCCCATTCACACTGATTCACACAAAAGGGTTGTTTCTTTCTGTTATTAATATTCTGGTTCCTACATTATACATCAATATATATCAATACAGTCTGCAAGGGATACAGTCCGTAAGCACACATGATTGTGCGTGCTGCTGGTCCACTAATAGTACTAACCTTTAACAGTTAATTTTACTAATTTTCATTAATTATTCATTTCTATGTAACTGTTTTTATATTGTTTTACTTTCTTTTTTATTCAAGAAAATTATTTTAATTTATTTATCTTATTCTATTTTATTTTTTAAAAAGTACCTTATCTTCACCATACCTGGTTGTCCAAATTAGGCATAATAATGTGTTAATTCCACGACTGCATATATCGGTTGATATCGGTATCGGTAATTAAAGAGTTGGACAATATCGGATATTGGCAAAAAGCCATTATCGGACATCCCTAATTTCTACCCTTCTTAAGACATCAACAAGGAAAAGTACCTTCCATCCATAGGCGCCGATCTACATTTCTGCCAGTGGGTGCTCGGTGTGTGTGTATTAGTGTTGTCCCGATACCAATATTTTGGTACCAAAAGTATTTCGGTCCTTTTCGGTACTTTTCTAAATAAAGGGGACCACAAAAATGTCATTATTGGCTTTATTTTAACAAAAAAAATCTCAGGGTTACATTAAACATATGTTTATTATTGCAATTTTGTCCTAAAATAAAATAGTGAACATACAAACTCCGTTTCCATATGAGTTGGGAAATTGTGTTAAATGTAAATATGAACAAAATACAATGATTTGCAAATAATTTTAAACCCATATTCAGTTGAATATGCTACAAAGACAACATATTTGATGTTCAAACTGATAAACATTTTTTTTTTGCAAATAATCATTAACTTTAGAATTTGATGCCAGCAACACGTGACAAAGAAGTTGGGAAAGGTGGCAATAAATACTGATAAAGTTGAGGAATGCTCATCAAACACTTATTTGGAACATCCCACAGGTGAACAGGCAAATTGGGAACAGGTGGGTGGCATGATTGGGTATAAAAGTAGATTCCATGAAATGCTCAGTCATTCACAAACAAGGACGGGGCGAGGGTCACCACTTTGTCAACAAATGCGTGAGCAAATTGTTGAACAGTTTAAGAAAAATCTTTCTCAACCAGCTATTGCAATGAATTTAGGGATTTCACCATCTACGGTCCGTAATATCATCAAAGGGTTCAGAGAATCTGGAGAAATCACTGCACGTAAGCAGCTAAACCCGTGACCTTCGATCCCTCAGGCGGTACTGCATCAACAAGAAAAAAACTGGCAGCTCAGGTGTCAAAATTTTACTGTAAAAATGTAGTTTTTTTTATTTACAGTAAAAAAACGAATGTAAATTTTACAGTAAAGTTCTGGCAACTGAGCTGCCTTTTTTTTAACCATAAAAACAGCAGTACTGTTTTTCCATTTACATTAATATACACTACATTTTAAGGTGAAATTAATGCAATTTACCATATATTTTTTTACATTTTAGTTAAAAAAAAAAAAAACTAATAAAATGCATTTAAAAATTGCGTAATAATAGTATTCACTGTTAGAAGCGGCACTCTGGGGCCAAACATACACTATATTACCAAAAGTATTTGGCCACCCATCCAAATAATCAGAATCAGGTGTCCCAATCACTTGGCCCTGCCACAGGTGTATAAAATCAAGCACTTTGGCATGGAGACTGTTTCTAGAAACATTTGTGAAAGAATGGGCCGTTCTCAGTGATTTCCAGTTTGGAGCTTTCATAAGATGCCACCTGTGCAACAAATCCAGTCGTGAAATTTCCTCGCTCCTAAATATTACAAAGTCAACTGTCGGCTTTATTATAAGAAAATGGAAGAGTTTGGGAACAACAGCAACTCAGCCACGAAGTGGTAGGAATTATGGTGTGGGGCTGTTGTTCAGGAGTTGGGCTTGGCCCCTTAGTTCCAGTGAAAGGAACTTGAAGTGTCATCCCATTCCTAACCCATAGGGTTCAATATGATGTCGGTCCACCTTTTGCAGCTATTACAGCTTCAACTCTTCTGGGAAGGCTGTCCTCAAGGTTGCAGAGTGTGTTTATCGACAACAACAGCAACTGTGTGAAATTTGGTGGAGGAGGAATTATGGTGTGGGGTTGTTTTTCAGGAGTTGGGCTTGGCCCCTTAGTTCCAGTGAAAGAAACGTTGAATGCTCCAGGATACCAAATTATTTTAGACAATTCCATGCTCCCAACCTTGTGGGAACAGTTTGGAGCGGACCCCTTCCTCTTCCAACACCAGTGCACAAAGCAAGGTCCATAAAGACATGGATGACAGAGTCTGGTGTCGATGAACTTGACTGGCCCGCACAGAGTCCTGACCTGAACCCGATAGAACACCTTTGGGATGAATTAGAACCCTCGGTAAAAAACACTTTGACACCTCTGTTATAGGATATGATTGACTTGATTGTCCCATGCACTGAAGAAATTATGAAGTTGCAGTGCAGATTGAAAAGTCCACAAAAAAAAGAAGGTAAAACATTCAAACAAGAACATTAAAGAACCCAGAGGACATTAAAAGATCCCTGAGCTGATGCAACCAGCTACCACTTCAAGGGAGCCATTTCTCCATACAGCTACAAAAGCAAAACACAAGGAAAAAACTCCAACATTTGCAATAAATAATACATACTGCGCACCAATGTGCACCTGGCCATGACTCTGAGTCAGTATGTAGTGTAATGGCGTACGTGAGCGAGCAGGTGCTATCTTTCGTCCTGTCTGCCACAGTCTTAACATGTGTTTAGGATTTTTAAACCTGCGTCCAAGTCACCTGACTAGTCCTCCCACTCCAGGTGCTGCTGTGTTCTGCAATATACTTTCAAAAAGTGGCCATGCGGTCAAAGAGAGCCGTCTTTCTCATGCACTCTAAATCATTGCTAAGGTTAAAAAGTATATGTAGATCAACATCCTCTTTGCGGTTCATGTAAATAGATGATGTCACAGCGCATACGCGCATACGCAATCCCGCATGTCTTCTGCTGCAAGCTCTGCCGGCACCTCTGCTAGAAGGCCGCCTGGGCACGCCCCTGCTCGCTCTGCCCGCATTGCGGCCACACGCCTGCAAAGCTGCAGGCAATCACTAATCTGCGCACCTGGGACTATTGAAGACAGACAGCATAAAGACCAGCAGACCAAAAGATCCAGTGCCGGAACATAGTTCACTCTTCGTAGTAAGCATCCCGTCTCTGGCTTTCCTCCTGCGTACTTGCTCTCTCTCTGTGCCTTCTCTGTGCCCGTGTCTTATGTCTTTTGTGTTACCCGCAGTGTTTCCCCTGTGTCCCGTGATCGAGCTGTGTGCCTCTACTTCCCTCTGGATTCTGGACTGCCTCCCTTGATCCTCGACCCCTGCTTGAACACGGACCTCGTTGCTACTCTCCAGCCCCCGACCTCTTGCTTTTGCCCACGGACTGCCTTCTCGCCTAGCCCCTTTGGTCTGACGAAGGATACACCCAACACACACTTACAACAACCACTGGTAACATTTACATTGTTAATTCTACACATTGTCTTGCACCATTCACCTTTACTAGCATACACGCCCCACCACTTCATCAGCAGCCAGTTCATTAAACCTATTAAACTGATCTCTGCCATTTTGTCGTCTCCTTCCCCCGCCGTACGCAACAGATGATTTATGATAATGCACAACAATTTATCCTGCTTTTTTGCAACTCGTGTTGTCATTCCCCAAATCTGCCATTCTGTTGAGGTGACGTTTCCTATTTTATCCACACTTCCTTGGCACTCTGCAGCACTCATTTGTCCTTTCTCTTCTCACTCCATGCAGAGAATCAACAGCGAGACAACAAGACCAAAGCAACCAAACCTGATAGTTGATACTGTCACCTGATTGGCAATTAGCACATACCTCGCACTGATCACTGATAACTTCCTAAATTACCAGAGACCAATCTCTTCTTAATGCAATCAACCTTGCTTCGCTTATTGATTACGTGTCTATCTTGATCTACAGTACAGCCCAAAGGTTTGGACAAACCTTCTCATTTCAATATTTTTCTTTGTTTTCATGACTATTTACATAGTAGATTGTCACTGAAGGCGATAAAACTATATCACCTGGGAAGTGAAAACCATTTCAGGTGACTACCTCTTGAAGCTCATGGAGAGAATGCCAAGAGTGTGCAAAGCAGTAATCAGAGCAAAGGGCGGCTTTTTTGAACAAACTAGAATATAAAACATGCTTTCAGATTTTTTTTGTCACGGCGCATGCGCAATCCCACATGCCACACGCCTCTGCTCGCTCTTCCCGCATCACGGCCACGCCCCTGCTCGGCTGCAAGCAATCTGCAATCCGCGCACCTGGGTCTGATGAGGGCAGACGATATAAAGACCAGCATACCCGAAGAGCTGGTGCCGGAACGTAGTTCTCTGTACACAGTAAGCTATCGCGTCTCTGGCTCCCCTCCCGCATACTTGCTCTCTCTCGTGTCTTATGTCCTTTGTGTTTTCCGCAGTGCTTTCCCTGTCTCCCGTGATCGAGATGTATGCCTCGACTTTCCGTTGGATTCCGGACTGCCTCCCTCGATCCTCGACCCCTGCTTGGACACGGACCTTTTGACGCCTAGTTCACGGACATTTGAGCCTGCCTTTCCCCTCCAGGACTTCCGCCTCTCACTCAACACTCACGGTAACACACAACAGTTAATTCCACACATAGTCTCACACACACACATTTACATTTTTGTCACACTACATTCTCTAGTTTAAATTAGTATTGTTCATTATTATATATATATATATATATATATATATATATATATATATATATATATATATATATATATATATGTGTGTGTGTGTTTATATATATAATATATCATAGAGCTACTATGCCCCCTTGTGGTCTGTGCCGTCTACTCCTCCTGTACGTAACAATTTTAAATTTTTTGGTTAGGTACATAACCTCACATGTGTTCATTCATAGTTTTGATGTTACAATCTACAATAAAAATTGTCATGAAAATAAAGAAAACTTTGAATGAGAAGGTGTGTCCAAACTTTTGGCCTGGACTGTATATCGGTATCGTTTTAACTCCCAGCCCAATTACACGTGAATGCCTATAAAGTTTTACGATGGCAACAGTTTGTTTTTATTTCTGTTATTTCCTATGGGGCAATGAGTTGTAACAGATAGTGCTCGACCCCACAGGTTAGAACTTGTTTGTACCATTTTCTACCACCTTCTTGTCCCAGAAAGTAAACATGTGTCACTTAATGCATTTCAAACATCTTGTATCTCATCCTTTGTACGTCCAAATGCAAAAGCTTGCCTTGTTTACTTTCCCTGCAGATCCTGCTTGTGTTTGAACTGCACACTCTTCATCATGGTGGCTTCTGTGCTCAATTGTGGTGACTTTGTGTATTTTTGTTGTGTCACTTACCCCACAACTGGAGAAATATTGTGCTACTCTGTGTTCCAATCCCCCCCCCCTTTCTACTTATTTTCCACTGATGCACTTACTGTAAAGTGGCCACAATCACTGATGAGTCATTACACAACAACATCAGTCAACACAACAGAGCACCAACAGTGGTGGGATATGTTTGCGTACGCAGCACAGCGTACTAGCACACTATCTGTTTTTCTTTGTCCGCCGTCTCCCGTTACGTGCCTGGATGTGAGCGGAAAGAAAACCAATGTACATTTCTGGAAATGAAAATGGAAACTGGCACCAATTAGGGAAACCAATAAAGAAAGCTCTGTTCCATATGTTTGCCAAGTTGTGATTTGTGTTGTAAATGTCTTCAGTTACTTCAACATACTGATAACATCAGACAGTTGTGTGCTATTGATACTTACTATATGGCAATCTTTGACCATACACAATATATATGTACATGATACACACACACACACACATATATATATATATATATATATATATATATATATATATATATATACAGTCGCGATCAAAAGTCTACATACACTTGTAAAGAACATAATGTCATGGCTGTCTTGAGTTTCCAATACTTTCTACAACTCTTATTTTTTTGTGATAGAGTGATTGGAGCACATACTTGTTGGTTACAAAAAACATTCATGAAGTTTTGTTCTTTTATGAATTTATTATGAGTCTACTGAAAATGTGACCAAATCTGCTGGGTCAAAAGTATACATACAGTAATGTTAATAATTGGTTACATGTCCCTTGGCAAGTTTCACTGCAATAAGGCGCTTTTGGTAGCCATCCACAAGCTTCTGGCAAGCTTCTAGGGATGATGTTTGATAAGAAATTATCGAGTTCGAACCTATTATCGAATCCTCTTATTGAACTGATTCCTTATCGATTCTCTTATCGAGTCCAGATAGGTTGTTGTATATGGGAAAAAACAAACAATATTTGGTTTAACAAAAGCTCACTTTTATTATATAAGAAAAAAATAAAATCTAATAAATAAATAAATATTGACTGTTACCCCCCTAAAAAATAAAATAAAATAAATAAATATTGACTGTTGTTACCCAAAGTATATTAAGTGGGATTTTTCAGACAAACAAATATATACAGTAACACAAAAACAACCTGTCTCTGTGATCACTATAGGTGTATAAATAATGATATAGTGTTAAATAAAATCAGTCCCTTGGGCACAAAACTTAAAATAATACAGCTCTCCAAAAAGTGCACTTCTGCTGCTATTTGACATAACTGTTTATTATGATGCTTTGACATTTTTGCACTTTATTTCTTTATTGAAAGAATATTCTATGAAGAGAAATGTTGTTTGCAAATGTGGTTACAAAGCTAAAAAATGAAAAGTTAAAGCTAAAAAAAGAAATACACTTTATTGAGTTAACATTATTTCTTTATAGGGGGAAAGATGTGATGTTATGAGTTAGGGAAAATAACAACTACACTACCCAGCATGCAACGGGAGTGACAGCATACGCGGTAGCCCCGAAAAGTGTTGTTGCATGTGGCCACGCCGGCAGCTAAGAATGAGGTTATGAGCACGCTGTGAAAGTAAACGTCAAGAACTCAGCCAACATGCCTCGTCTGCATTATTTATAATTAAACAGACAACACATATACAGTGTGATTTTGTTTTGTTTACAAGGAAAGAAAAACAAAAGTTAAAAAAGGAGATCATGTCATATATGTTGTATATATATGTATGTGCTGCGGTTGCTTTAAGAACGTTGCGACAGCTGCCGTAAAGGAGGTGCGTTGCTAGCCTGGTTGCTATGTTTCCGGTTGGTCGTAAAAGTGTTCGTCATGTGTTTGTACCCTGCTAAAATCTCTCAGTAAAGTTATTCATTCGATTATACATTTTGTTTTGAACTTTATTACACCTTGGAGCGCTTTTTCCGGTCTATTGTTTTTCCTGCTTTTCCTATCTGCGCCTAATGACTGAGCTACGTGAAGTCATTTCTTGTGATGTCTCAAAAGGCATTTCTGGTCGGGACGGGATTCGTTCCCAGGGATTCAAATAAAGAACCAACTCTCTTTCTTTACTGTAGTGATCTCGATAACGGGTACCGGTTCTCAAAAAGGGTATCAAACAACCGGGAAAACCGGTTTCGAGTATCATCCCTACTTCAGGTTGAATTTTTGACCACTCCACTTGACAAAATTGGTGCAGTTCAGCTAAATGTGTTGGTTTTCTGACATGGACTTGTTTCTTCAGCATTGTCCACACGTCAGGACTTTGGGAAGGTCATTCTAAAACCTTAATTCTAGCCTGATTTAGCCATTCCTTGACCACTTTTGATGTGTGTTTGGGGTCATTGTCCTGTTGGAACACCCAACTGCGCCCAAGACACAACTTCCGGACTGATGATTTTAGGTTGTCCTGAAAAATTTGGAGATAATCCTCCTTTTTCATTGTCCCATTAAAAGCACCAGTTCCATTGGCAGCAAAACAGGCCCAGAGCATAATACTACCACCACCATGCTTGACGGTAGGTCTGGTGTTCCTGGGATTAAAGGCCTCACTTTTTCTCCTCCAAACATATTGCTGGATATTGTGGCCAAACAGCTACATTTTTGTTTCATCTGACCACAGAACTTTCCTCCAGAAGGTCTTATCTTTGTCCATGTGGTGTCAGATCTGAGCCAAGGATGTCGTTGTGGCTTGTGCAGCCCATTGAGACACTTGTGATTTAGGGCTATAAAAATAAACTTTGATTGATTGAGTGATACCTTGTCATCTGCAAATAGTACTAATTTTCGGTCTTTTGTAACTTTAGAAATGTTGTTTGTAAAAATGTTGGTCCCAGTATTGATTCTTGGGGTACAAGATAGTTTTAACTCTGTAGACGTTTGTTCTCATATCTTCACGTATTGTTTCCTGTTGGTTAAGTAGCTTCCTACCAAGTTCAAGACCAACCCTCTGATTACAAACCTTTCTAATTTGTTTATTAAGATACCACGATTTATTGTGTCAAATTATTTAGTTAAATCCATAACCACTGCAGCAGCACATTTTTTACTATCTATTGCGTTGGTGATCTCTTCCGTTATTTTGATTAATACCATTGATGTTGAGATGTTGGCTCTGTTTCTGTAGTGGTTGTCTGTGAGTGTTGTGTTTCTATTCATGAATGTATCCAATCTGTTGTTAAACAGTTTTTCAATGATTCTAGAAATTTGTGGAAGTAGAGAAACAGGTCTGTAGTTTGTAAACTGGTGTTTGTCTCCAGTCTTATAAATCGGTTTGATTTTTGCTATTTTTATTTTATCTGGTAATTTGCCCGTTTGAAATGATAGGTTGCTGATATATGTTAAAGGTTCTGAAGTCCCTTCAATAACCTTTTTTATCATTTCCATACCAGTTCCGTTACCATCAGTTGAGGTCTTGTATTTACATTTATTCATAATATTGACTATTTCCTCTTTTGTCACTTCTTGAAGAACATCGAGTCGGGATTTCTGTCTATGGTGTCATTCAAGTCCTTAACTGACTCAGGATCTGGAATCTTGTCCTCCAGATTTGGTCCAATGTTCACAAAGTACTTATAGAAGCTTTCAACTACTTTGTTCCTATTTTCATTTTTTTACATTTCCATCTAAGTATTTAGGATAGTCATTTTTAGCATCATTTTTAATAATGCTACTTCGGATACCCCATGTTGCTCTCATAATGTTTTTGTTCCGGTTTAATAATTGACTAAAATATTATTTCCTAAATGTTCGTAGTATGCCAGTTAGCTTGTTATTATACATTTTGTACTTGTTCTCTGCTTCTGTAGATCTTTGTGTTATAAATGTTATATATAATGTACAAACCCCGTTTCCAAATGAGTTGGGAAATTGTGTTAGATGTAAATATAAACGGAATACAATGGTTTAAAAATCATTTTCATCCCATATTCAGTTGAATATGCTACAAAGACAACATATTTGATGTTCAAACTGATAAACCTTTATTTTTTTTGCAAATAATCATTAACTTTAGAATTTGATGCCAACAACACGTGGCAAAGAAGTTGGGAAAGGTGGCAATAAATACTGATAAAGTTGAGGAATGCTCATAAAACACTTATTTGGAACATCCCACAGGTGAACAGGCAAATTGGGAACAGGTGGGTGCCGTGATTGGGTGTAAAAGTAGATTCCATGAAATGCTCAGTCATTCACAAACAAGGATGGGGCGAGGGTCACCACTCTGTCAACAAATGCGTGAGCAAATTGTTGAACAGTTTAAGAAAAACCTTTCTCAACCAGCTATTGCAAGACATTTAGGGATTTCACCATCTACGGTCCGTAATATCATCAAAGGGTTCAGAGAATCTGGAGAAATCACTGCACGTAAGCAGCTAAGCCCGTGACCTTCGATCCCTCAGGCTGTACTGAATCAACAAGCGACATCAGTGTGTAAAGGATATCACCACATGGGCTCAGGAACACTTCAGCTGTAGTTACTGTCAGTAACTACAGTTGGTCGCTACATCTGTAATTGCAATTTAAAACTCTCCTATGCAAGGCAAAAACCGTTTATCAACAACACCCAGAAACGCCGTCGGCTTCGCTGGGCCTGAGCTCATCTAAGATGGACTGATACAAAGTGGAAAAGTGTTCTGTGGTCTGACGAGTCCACATTTCAAATTGTTTTTGGAAACTGTGGACGTCGTGTCCTCCGGACCAAAGAGGAAAAGAACCATCCGGATTGTTATAGGCGCAAAGTTGAAAACCCAGCATCTGTGATGGTATGGGGTGTATTAGTGCCCAAGACATGGGTAACTTACACATCTGTGAAGGCGCCGTTAATGCTGAAAGGTACATACAGGTTTTGGAGCGACATATGTTGCCATCCAAGCAACGTTACCATGGACGCCCCTGCTTATTTCAGCAAGACAATGCCAAGCCACGTGTTACATCAACGTGGCTTCATAGTAAAAAAGTGCGGGTACTAGACTGGCCTGCCTGTAGTCCAGACCTGTCTTCCATTGAAAATGTGTGGCGCATTATGAAGCCTAAAATACCACAACGGAGACCCCCGGACTATTGAACAACTTAAGCTGTACATCAAGCAAGAATGGGAAAGAATTCCACCTGAGAAGCTTAAAAAATGTGTCTCCTCAGTTCCCAAACGTTTACTGAGTGTTGTTAAAAGGAAAGGCCATGTAACACAGTGGTAAATATGCCCCTGTGCCAACGACTTAGTCACATGTTGCATCCATCCATCTTCTTCCGCTTATCCGAGGTCGGGTCGCGGGGGCAGCAGCCTAAGCAGGAAACCCAGATTTCCCTCTCCCCAGCCACTTCGTCCAGCTCCTCACGGGGGATCCCGAGGCGTTCCCAGGCCAGCCGGGAGACATAGTCTTCCCAACGTGTCCTGGTTCTTCCCCGTGGCCTCCTACCGGTTGGACGTGCCCTAAACACCTCCCGAGGGAGGCGATTGGGTGGCATCCTGACCAGATGCCCGAACCCCCTCATCTGGCTCCTTTCGATGTGGAAGAGCAGCGGCTTTACTTTGAGCTCCCCCCGGATGACAGAGCTTCTCGTCCTATCTCTAAGGGAGAGCCCTGCCACCCGGCGGAGGAAACTCATTTCGGCCGCTTGTACCCGTGATCTTGTCCTTTCGGTCATAACCCAAAGCTCATGACCATAGGTGAGGCTTGGAACGTAGTTTGACCGGTAAATTGAGAGCTTTGCCTTCATGCTCAGCTCCTTCTTCACCACAACGGATCGATACAGCGTCCGCATTACTGAAGATGCCGCACCGATCTGCCTGTCGATCTCACGATCCACTGTTCCCTCACTCGTGAACATGACTCCGAGGTACTTGAACTCCTCCACTTGGGGCAGGGTCTTCTCCCCAACCCGGAGATGGCACTCCACCCTTTTCCGGGCGAGAACCATGGACTCGGACTTGGAGGTGCTGATTCTCATCCCAGTCGCTTCACACTCGGCTGCGAACCGATCCAGCGAGAGCTGAAGATCCTGGCCAGATGAAGCCATCAGGACCACATCATCTGCAAAAAGCAGAGACCTAATCCTCCAGCCACCAAACCCGATCCCCTCAACGCCTTGACTGCGCCTAGAAATTCTGTCCATAAAAGTTATGAACAGAATCGGTGACAAAGGGCAGCCTTGGCGGAGTCCAACCCTCACTGGAAACGTGTCCGACTTACTGCCGGCAATGCGGACCAAGCTCTGACACTGATCATACAGGGAGCGGACCGCCAAAATCAGAGAGTCCGATACCCCATACTCTCTGAGCACTCCCCACAGGACTTCCCGAGGGACACGGTCGAATGCTTTCTCCAAGTCCACAAAGCACATGTAGACTGGTTGGGCAAACTCCCATGCACCCTCAAGGACCCTGCCGAGAGTATAGAGCTGGTCCACAGTTCCACGACCAGGACGAAAATCACACTGTTCCTCCTGAATCCGAGGTTCGACTATCCGGTGTAGCCTCCTCTCCAGTACACCTGAATAGACCTTACCGGGAAGGCTGAGGAGTGTGAGCCCACAATAGTTAGAACACACCCTCCGGTTCCCCTTCTTAAAGAGAGGAACCACCACCCCGGTCTGCCAATCCAGAGGTACCGCCCCCGATGTCCACGCGATGCTGCAGAGTCTTGTCAACCAAGACAGCCCCACAGCATCCAGAGCCTTAAGGAACTCAGGGCGGATCTCATCTACCCCCGGGGCCTTGCCACCGAGGAGCTTTTTAACTACCTCAGCAACCTCAACCCCAGAAATAGAAGAGCCCACCACAGATTCCCCAGGCACTGCTTGTGTTGGTGGGATTGAGGAGGTCTTCGAAGTATTCTCTCCACCGATCCACAACATCCGCAGTCGAGGTCAGCAGAACACCATCCTCACCATACACGGTGTTGATAGTGCACTGCTTCCCCTTCCTGAGGCGGCGGATGGTGGTCCAGAATCGCTTCGAAGCCGTCCGGAAGTCTTTTTCCATGGCTTCCCCGAACTCCTCCCATGTCCGAGTTTTTGCCTCCGCAACAGCTGAAGCCGCACACCGCTTGGCCTGTCGGTACCTGTCCGCTGCGTCAGGAGTCCTATGAGCCAAAAGAACCCGATAGGACTCCTTCTTCAGCTTGACGGCATCCCTCACCGCCGGTGTCCACCAACGGGTTCCAGGATTACCGCCACGACAGGCACCAACTACCTTGCGGCCACGGCTCCAATCAGCTGCCTCGACAATAGAGGCACGGAACATGGTCCACTCGGACTCAATGTCCAGCACCTCCCTCGTGACATGTTCAAAGTTCTTTCGGAGGTGGGAATTGAAACTCTCTCCGACAGGAGACTCTGCCAGACGTTCCCAACAAACCGTCACAATGCGTTTGGGCCTGCCCGGTCTGTCCGGCATCCTCCCCCACCATCGCAGCCAACTCACCACCGGTGGTGATCGGTTGAAAGCTCCGCCACTCTCTTCACCCGAGTGTCCAAAACATGAGGCCGCAAATCCGATGACACAACTACAAAGTCGATCATGGAACTGCGGCCTAGGGTGTCCTGGTGCCAAGTGCACATATGGACACCCTTATGTTTGAACATGGTGTTCATTATGGACAAAAGTCCAATCACAAAACACCACTCGGGTTCAGATCCGGGCGGCCATTCTTCCCAATCACGCCTCTCCAGGTTTCACTGTCGCTGCCAACATGAGCATTGAAGTCCCCCAGTAGAACGAGGGAATCACCCGGGGGAGCACTCTCAAGTACTCCCTCGAGCGAATCCAAAAAGGGTGGGTACTCTGAGCTGCCGTTTGGCGCATAAGCGCAAACCACAGTCAGGACCCATTCCCCCACCCGAAGGCGGAGGGAAGCTACCCTCTCATCCACCGGGTTGAACTCCAACGTGCAGGCTCTGAGCCAGGGGGCAACCATGAAATTTTAAATTAATTATCATTTGCAAAAAAAATAAAGTTAATGAGTTTGAACATCAAATATCTTGTCTTTGTAGTGCATTCAATTGAATATGGGTTGAAAAGGATTTGCAAATCATTGTATTCCGTTTATATTTACATCTAACACAATTTCCCAACTCCTATGGAAACGGGGTTTGTATTACTCTTGTTGCAAGCATTTATTAGTCCTTTTATCATCCATGGTTGATTGGTTTTCTTTTGCGTCTTACTGAGTTGTTTCAATGGACAATGTTTGTCATAAAGAATCATGAAAGTATTAGAAAAATACCACATGCATCATCGACATCATTTTCACCGTAGACATTGTCCCAACTTTGATCTCTCAGATCATTCTTGAACGCTGTCATACTTTGTCCTGTGAGTATTATTCGTCTGTTTGTCATCAATGTTCCTCTTCTTGTAGTTTCCATCATAGATTATGAAAACTGATATTGGATATGAGAGATGTTGATTTGAGATACACGTGTTTTGAGTTAAGAGAACCAATCAAGCTCGTACATTGAGGTACTACTAGAGTTTGTGTAATGGAGGTGTGGCTGGGCCATGTAGTTACTTCCTGACATCCTTAAAGGCCTACTAAAATGTGATTTTCTTATTTAAACGGGGATAGCAGGTCCATTCTATGTGTCATACTTGTTCATTTCGCGATATTGCCATATTTTTGCTGAAAGGATTTAGTAGAGAACATCGACGATAAAGTTCGCAACTTTTGGTCGCTGATAAAAAAGCCTTGCCTGTACCGGAAGTAGCAGACGAGTAGCGTGACGTCACAGGTTGTGGAGCTCCTCACATCCGCACATTGTTTACAATCATGGCCACCAGCAGCGAGAGAGATTCGGACCGAGAAAGCGGCAATTTCCCCATTAATTTGAGCGAGGATGAAAGATTTGTGGATGAGGAAAGTGAGAGTGAAGGACTAGAGGGCAGTGGGAGCGATTCAGATAGGGAAGATGCTGTGAGAGGCGGGTGGGACCTGATATTCAGCTGGGAATGACTAAAACAGTAAATAAAAACAAGACATATATATACTTTATTAGCCACAACACAACCAGGCTTATATTTAATATGCCACAAATTAATCCCGCATAACAAACACCTCCCCCCTCCCGTCCATATAACCCGCCAATACAACTCAAACATCTGCACAACACACTCAATCCCACAGCCCAAAGTACCGTTCACCTCCCCAAAGTTCATACAGCACATATATTTCTCCAAAGTCCCCAAAGTTACGTACGTGACATGCACATAGCGGCACGCACGTACAGGCAAGCGATCAAATGTTTGGAAGCCGCAGCTGCATGCATACTCACGGTACCGCGTCTGCGCATCCAACTCAAAGTCCTTCTGGTAAGAGTCTCTGTTGTCCCAGTTCTCCACAGGCTAATGGTAAAGCTTGACTTTATAAATAAAGTTGATTTGATTTGATTTGACTGTCATCTTTCGGGAATGTAAACAATGAAACACCGGCTGTGTTATCCGGCACAACAGTCAGGGGGTGCATTCTACGGCGGGGGTGCGTTATCCGGCACAACACCGGCCGCAATAGACCGCTTCCCACCTACAGCTTTCTTCTTTGCTCTCTCCATTGTTCATTGAACAAATTGCAAAAGATTCACCAACACAGATGTCCAGAATACTGTGGAATTTTGCGATGAAAACAGACGACTTAATAGCTGGCCACCATGCTGTCCCAAAATGTCCTCTACAATTCGTGACGTCACGCGCAAGCGTCATCATACCGAGACGTTTTCAGCAGGATATTTTGCGCGAAATTTAAAATTGCACTTTGGTAAGCTAACCCGGCCGTATTGGCATGTGTTGCAATGTTAAGATTTCATCATTGATATATAAACTATCAGACTGCGTGGTCGGTTGAAGTGGGTTTTAGTACCGTATTTTCCGCACCATAAGGCGCCCTGGGTTAAAAGCCGCGCCTTCAATGAACGGCATATTTCAAAACTTTGTCCACCTATAAGCCGCCCGGTGTTGTAAGCCGCATCTAACTGCGCTAAAGGAATGTCAAAAAAAACAGTCAGATAGGTCAGTCAAACTTTGATAATATATTAAAAACCAGCGTTCTAACAACTCTGTTCACTCCCAAAATGTACGCAAATGTGCAATCACAAACATAGTAAAATTCAAAATAGTGCAGAGCAATAGCAACATAATGTTGCTCGCACGTTAATGTCACAACACACAAAATAAACATAACGCTCACTTTCTGAAGTTATTCTTCATTCATAAATCCCTCGAATTATTCTCCTTCGTTGTCCGAATTGAAAAGTTGGGCGAATGTGGGATCCAAAATGTCGTCTGGCGCTGTCTCCCTGCCTCCCTGTCTTGGTGAACGTCACGTGTGTTCGCCTTCTGTCATCCACTGTTCCCACGCAGTTAGCAGTCTAGCTTCGAATGCCCTGTTGACACCAATATCTAGCGGCTGGAGGTCTTTTGTCAATCCACCCGGAATGACGGCGAGTATTGAATTAAGCGCGTAAGCGTGTCTCTTAATGTGATGTTATGAACTAGCAAATATAACAACTACACTACCCAGCATGCAACGATAGTGACGAGCATGCGCGGTAGCCCTGAGAAGCGTTGTTGTATGCTGGGAGTTAGAATGTGGTTATGAGCACGCTGTGAGTAAACGTTGAGAAGTCAGTTAACACGCCTCGTCTGCATTATTTATAATTAGACAGACAACACACTTAATAGGAGCCATTTTGGGGTCTTTACATAAACACACAAATGGAAATGAAACGTCACATATCCCAGCATGCACCGCGCGCTTCTTCTACGGGGAAAAAAGATGGCGGCTGTTTACCGAAGTTGCGAGACCGAAACTTTATGAAAATGAATCTTAATATTTATCCATATATAAAGCGCACCGGGTTATAAGGCGCACTGTCAGCTTTTGAGAAAATTTGTGGTTTTTAGGTGCGCCTTATAGTGCGGAAAATACGGTAGGCTTTTAAGAGCAGTGCTGGCTATCAGGTTGATATCCCGGGCTTTTAGCTCGGTTGCTAGCACGCTCGTCTGTCATGCCGGCGAGCCGACAACTGCTACATTTGCACGATAACCAAAGCCTTATATCTGTACATTTGGGTTTTGCAAAACAGGGATATTTTTTTCCCAAATGTTTAACCCTGGACAACAATTGACAACAGACTGCAAACAAACGTGCACTGCAGTGGACGCTGGTTCTCAGCAGGATAATATAAACCAGGGCAAAACGTTTTCTGGCCCAAACCAAATCATATAAAAGTGTTTTTAGCGTGGAAAGTGAAGTGTGTGTGGATACTTGAGAGTGTGCCTGCTTCTAAAATATGCATGAACACACATGAAACAATCCCAGTCTGCATTGCTTCATGGCAGCCTAACCGAGACAAGAAAGACTCTTGCTTCCAGTCCACAGTTATGCAAATCTGTGTGCAGTCACTGCATTCTTGTGCGTGTTTTCTCCTCACAATGACTCGCGTCCACTCAAATAGTTGAGAAAATAAATCTCCTCCCCAGACACAAGAGTTGCAAACCATTTCTCAATGTGGCTTTTTGTTGTTAGGTATCAATGTCTGCTCAGCCCGTTTCCTTCCCTCGTGGCTCTTTTCTTTCCTTCTTGTCATCTCCAAAGTGTCTCTGTGGCATCTCGGTGTGCCTCTCAGTTGGACTCATGTGGGACTGATTGAGCTGGAGGATGCAGGCCTCATCAAAGGATCAGTGTGGTCGAATGCCAGCAAGCGACTGCAACTTCCATCTCGCACTGCTTAATGAGCCCCCTCTCCTCCTTCCTTCCCCCTCCTCCCTCCAGCACATCAGTTGAATCTTTCCTTTTCTTGTTGCTCCCCCTCCACTTCCTTCCTTCCCTTCCTTCTCTTTGACACCCTGCATCACTTTGCTTTCTTACAGCTACAATTACAATTCTGTCATTTTCTTTAGTTCTTCTTAGTCCTCCCTCACTGCCCATCACCACCATCACCACACTCATGAGTGATACGCAACCTTGTCGTTGCGGACTCCCTCACACATATCTAGGCGCTCTTTAGCCGCACAATCGCTCCCTTGTGGGCATGCAAGGATGTGTACAGCACCACCACTCCTGACATTTTAGCAACCAGTTGTGTTACAGTATATATTTTCAAGGGACAAGATTGTAAAAAATAAACTTGCATATACTTTAGCATGAAAAAAAAACAAAACAGGAATTTGACACTATTTCCACATTCACCCATTCATGGCGGGAGCTGTCATGCAAGGCTCTAACCTCGACCCATCAGGAGCAAGGATGAAGTATCTTGCTTAAGAACACACTGCAAAAACTGAAATCTAAGTAGGATTGAATATCTCAAATAAGGGTGATATTTGCTTATTTTCTGTCTGATAAGATAATTCTTCTCACTAAGCAGATTTTATGTTAGAGTGTTTTACTTGTTTTACGGGTTTTGCTCCTAAATGATCTCAGTAAGATATTCCAGCTCGTGGCTGAAATTTGATTACCTATATTGAGTAAAACATGCTTGAAACTAGAATATCAACTATTGCAAAGCTGTGCCATCAACACTCACAAGTATAGAACTACTTTTTTAAAGTAAGAATTTCTTATTTGAAGCATGAAAAAAAAATCAGGACTTTGACACAATTGTGTGTCATAATTAAAACGGATGACAGCCAAATGGACTTTGCTGTTTTATTTTCAATGAAACAATAGAAAATACGCACTCATATAGTAGTACAGTTGGCACAGTACAGTAAACTGACAGTTAATATTTAAACATTTCACATGTGACATTTCCAACAATTTTGAACAGAGATAGTTCATGCACATTCAGATAAACTCTTCAAAATTACAATTTAAAAAATTTTGGCCGGGGGCCGGGCTGTGTATATGCGCACTAATTGGCTGAAAGAGCACGCACTTGTCGCGATGATGTCATGTTGTCGATGGAAAAATTAATTTTTAGCAGAGGTGTGGACTCGAGTCACATGACTTGGACTCGAGTCAGACTCGAGTCATGAATTTGATGACTTTAGACTCGACTTGACAAAATGTAAAGAGACTTGCAACTCGACTTAGACTTTAACATCAATGACTTGTGACTTCACTTGGACTTGAGCCTTTTGACTTGACATGACTTGACATGACTTGCCACTTTCCCCAAAATCCAAAGCTTAAAAAGTTATTTGGGAGCGCTCCGTATTTTTCATTTTCTTCGTCTGTCTATCAGCGTGTTATTCCTGTCAGCTGGTGTGCTGTCAGTACAACAGCCAATCAAATTAGATTTACGTTGTTTTCATCACACAGCATTCATCCAATCAAATTGCAGGACAACCAATGAACAAAAGTTGTCCAACAACGTGCCAGTGATAAACAATTATGTTAAAGTTGGTTTCGTTCGGGTATAAAAACTACGACTTGGTCAACAAAAAACGAATTGCCGTATGCAAATCACGCAGTTCGAATATTACAGACAGAGACGCAACAACTTCCAACTTCGTTCGACATTTGATGTTGCACAAAGAAGGGTAAGTTTTGAATGTAAGATAACGTTTATTGGCTAAGTAACGTGACTTTTATTTGCTGTGTAGTTAAATCAGTGAGGCTGCAAACTCACTGCTAACGTTATAACCATAGACATCTTATAAGTAGACGCAGCATAGAGCGCTACTGCCTACTGGCGCAGACGAGGCGCGTGGCCGCCATCTTGGAGTGGTGATCCGCTCCACTCAATTCATTGGCAGGAGCAATGAACTGTCAGCGCATTTAATTCATTTTACCTCACTGAATACCACTGATTTTCACCCCCTTTTTTGTCATACGTGTAGCTATGATAACAGACACATGTTTTGGCGTGTTTTATTATTCATAGTTTGCTTAACAGTAATATAATATTCTTATACGCTTAAGTGACCAGACGTCTGAGATCAAAACTGGGAATATAATCCCAGAGAAGGGGGAAAAAAACGGTAAGCTATTTTTAAGTTGAAGAAACAATATGATTAGGTTATATATACATATGCGTGTATCCTACATAAACAATGTATGAATACATTAGATATCTATGTATCTTAGGGACCTATAGACTGTATCTCTGTTGCTGCAGCAGCAGATAGTTTATTCTGTCTTGACACTTTGTATTGATATTTTCTATTACATTCTTCCCTTAAATGATAATGTTTGCAGTGATTGTTTTATGTGTATTATTTTATGTAAGTCGCTTTGGATAAAAGCGTCTGCCAAATACTTAAACATATATAAACACCTGAAAGTCTTCATATCAGCTAAAACCACCAATCTGTTTCACTGGATTCAGAATAAAACCAAATTCTGTTTAACCCAACAATGTTAGTATTTGAATATTGTTACTTGAAGACTGATTCCTGGTTACAATTATACTGTTAAGAAAGTATTGTCTTATACTTTGCCTAAAATGAGAATGCATCATAATCAGTAGTGGCTGGTGAATTTTGTTTTAGGTGGGGCTGAAAGTTTGTAAACCAAACCCCTGTAGGGGCGTCATCCTCCCCCAGAATATTTCTTTGTGATTTTCACATACAAATATTGAAGATCTTTGATCCTTCTCAACTCTGTGGTAATATTATTTTCATAAAATACAACCAATAGTACGTTAATGTTAAATCTCACTTGTGAAAAGTAATCCCCCGATTCCTATTTTCAACAGTCCGCTCATTTGAGCAGGAAAACGCTGAACACCATCTTTGTTTTCTACCTGTCAACTGTCAGTTTAGGCTGCTCGCCGGCTCCTCATCACCACTTCAAGATGGCGGCCAAATTGCTCACGTCACAGCAACCAATGCTGCGTCTACTTATAAGATGTCTATGGTTATAACGTCATTGCAAACACGGCAATCTGTTGCGTCCACTGCAGTTTGCTACCTTATTCATACTTTTTGTCAAGTGATTTTTTTTTAAGCAGGGTTTCATGAGGTACCTATACATAACGTTACGTTAGTCAATGTATCACACACAGTAACGTAACGTTAGTCAATGTATCACACACAGTAACATTACGTTAGTCAATGTATCACACACAGTAACGTAACGTTAGTCAATGTATCACACACAGTAACATTACGTTAGTCAATGTATCACACACAGTAACGTAACGTTAGTCAATGTATCACACACAGTAACATTACGTTAGTCAATGTATCACACACAGTAACATTACGTTAGTCAATGTATCACACACAGTAACGTAACGTTAGTCAATGTATCACACACAGTAACGTAACGTTAGACGGCAGTCAGCAGCACCGCGTATTTTAGCCACCTACAAAAAGACAAACATAGTCAAATAAAGGTCAGTTAAAATGTATACTATATTAAGAATATGTGTACATATTGCATAGGGTCCTGACATCTAAAAAGTACAACTCTGTTCATTGTTATGTTCATATATTTGTTATGTTTTTCATGTGTACGCACACATAAACACACATACAGTATGAGATGAGATCAATGAGATAAGGTAAGAACAGGATAGAAACTGCTGTGGAACTAGTTACAATGCAATATGCCATGGAAATACAATGTTAACACTTTTGTGCAAATAAGTACAGTTGCACTTGTTTTTTTTCAAATATGTTTATTCTGTAAAGGAATGAGTTACATGTTTAAAATGACTGGTTAATAGTGCTATTTTGAAGTGCAATGTCAGCACTATCTTTTTCCCTGCAATTTCAAATGCACTTGTTTTAATAAATAAATACAGCGTTTTAAAAGCATACACAATCTGTGTAAATATATTAGTCTGTGGTTAAATGCAGGACTTGGGACTTGACTTGAGACTTTCCAGTCTTGACTTTGGACTTGACTCGGACTTGCCCTGTCTTGACTCGGGACTTGACTCGAGACTTGAGGGTAAAGACTTGAGACTTACTTGTGACTTGCAAAGCAATGACTTGGTCCCACCTCTGATTTTTAGACCATATGATTTGCCTGAGCGGCTAGGAGACCCCGAGAGTAACAAGCGGTTGCCTTTTTGCCTTTCCATTAAGAACAATAAACTAGTTTTTAGTATAAGTTTGCTGGTTTCAAGAAATGTAATGGCGAGCGCATATCGTTATGTCAAGATAATGGCACTAGCATATACTTAATTTAAGAATATTTTTCAACATATTGAGCAAAGAAGGTCTCTTTTTTTTTCTACCAAGAAATATGCACTTGTTATTAGTGAGAATATACTTATTTTAAGGTATTTTTGGATTCATTGAGGTTAGCTAATCTTACTTATTTTGGAAAGTCTTGACAAGCCAAATTTTCTTGTTCTATTGGCAGATAATTTTGCTTAGTTCAAATAAAATACCCCGCATTTTGGAAAAAAAATGTTTTCTTGTTTTTGAACACTGACTTTTTGCAGTGCAGAATGGCTGTGACAAGGCTGGTAGTAGGTGGGGATTGAACCAGGAACACTCAGGTTGCTGAAAAACAGCCGCTCTCCCAACCGCGTCACGCCGTCCCCAAAGGACATTAAAGACATTAAAAGAACAGAGTTGATGCAACCAGCCATTTTTACATACAGCTACAAAAGTAAAACAAGAACAAAAAAAAAACAACGCAAATAAAATTAAAAATATATACACTGCGGTGGCCTCTGCCGTGTTCCACGCCATCTTCTGCTGGGGTGGGGGAAGCATGGCCAGAGACAGGAGCAGACCCAACAAAGCAACCAAGAGAGCCGACTCCACCCTCGGCCGCCCACTAACTCTCGGCCAGTGTCCAGTCCGCATGGATGAGCGAGGATGCGTCCAAGGAGACCGAGGTGTCTACTTTATTTTATTTATCCACTTGCATTCCAGATGGCAACTATATTTGTTTTGGTCATTAAAAACTTATCAAAAAAAATCAAAAAATAAAAAAATAAAAATAAAAAATAAAAATAAAAAAATAAAAAAAAATTATCACACATTTTTAAACTACTTTTGAATTTGGATTAATCGCAATAAATTGCTTACTTAATTTAAATTAACCTAAAAAAGAGCCCATTATTTAGACACAACTTAAATTTTAATCGTCAGCAATGTTCCCTCTAATTTTTCATGTGTGTGAGCAAACTCAAAAACTCCCATGTGAGCAACATCAGACGTGCACACTGTGGCTACCACCTGTCCCAAACCTGACTAAATAACAAGTTCAATCTCCATCCATCCATCCATTTTCTACCGCTTGTCCCTTTTGGGGTCGCGGGGGGTGCTGGAGCCTATCTCAGCTGCATTCGGGCGGAAGGCGGGGTACGCCCTGGACAAGTCCCCACGTCATCGCAGGGCCAACACAGATAGACAGACAACATTCTCTTATTATTATAATCAAATGACAGCAGTCATTTCCATGAGATGATTTTCTAATAAAAGTGTTTAGGCACACTTACAATGACAACAACAAAACATATTGTTTTTCATGAACTGTGTACTTGTATTGTTTGTCTGGGTGGAGGTCCTGCTTTGGAAATAATTTGTACCCCTTTCAGACATTGCATTTAGTTCCCCATTAAAACATTCACATGTTGCACAATGAGATGTAAGCAGGGGATCATGTGTACATTCCTGCAACTTCCTGTTTGTAAAAAATATATTTGTATTAGTATTTATTTAATATACTAACAGCATTTCATGATTACTATTTATAAATTAAGATTCCTAATAAATGACACTAGAATAAGCACACATTTAATTGGTAAATCATAGTGTAACGACCTGGAATGACACTTTACCTACTCAGTGGCCTAGTGGTTAGAGTGTCCGCCCTGAGATCGGTAGGTTGTGAGTTCAAACCCCGGCCGAGTCATACCAAAGACTATAAAAAAATGGGACCCATTACCTCCCTGCTTGGCACTCAGCATCAAGGGTTGGAATTGGGGGTTAAATCACCAAAATGATTCCCGGGCGCGGCCACCGCTGCTGCCCACTGCTCCCCTCACCTCCCAGGGGGTGATCAAGGGTGATGGGTCAAATGCAGAGAATAATCTCGCCACACCTAGTGTGTGTGTGACAATCATTGGTACTTTAACTTTAACTTTTAACTTTATCTGTGGTGTTGGAGTTGTCCGACTTTTTGTGTGGCTGTAAACGCATCACTGGCTAAGTGCCATATGTGCATGTGTTGGCGAGAAAGAGCAAGCGGCTGCTGTTGATATAACAAAGTTGCTTTTGGTCTGGTTTGGAAAAAATGGTGGTCTGCAGAAAATGACCACTTTTGCTAGATATACTTTTTTTTACTAATGTTTTGGTGATGTGTTTATGGCCGACAATAAAGAGTTTTGCTCAGTAAAGTGATGGATGGAATTCATGTCCTCAAAGCGTCTCGACAGACGTTACAATATTTGAACAATGATGACGAAAACTGTTTTCTCTGTCGTGTCCGTGTGTCGAAAATTGTTATGCGCTTATTTTTTTTATTTTTTTTATGCGTGTCATCGATTTGCCGTGCGCAGAGGACGCTTGAGCAGTGCGCAATTGCACAGGCGCACACCTTAGAGGGAACGTTGATCGTCAGCATGTCAAACATTTTTAAAATGGCCAGACACCACACCTTAGGGACTCCATCACCAGGAAGCAACCCATCCATAATTAAGTGTATTCCCGGGGCCAGAGCGCCCAACATTGAAACTAGTCTTAGGGCACTGACTCGCAACCGGCCTAGTAAACACTTACGAAGGACTAACCGCACTGGCTCTGTGAACATAGTTGTACATGTCGGCTTTATCCACTTGCATCCAGATGGCAACCATATTTGTTTTGGTCATTAAAACTCATCACACACTTTCAAACTACTTTTGAATTTTGATTAGCTTAGCTTAGCTTAGCTTTCACAGTGTCTTGGCAGAATGAGCACCTGCTCATTCTGCCATCCTCGCTCATCCATGCAGGCTGGACACTGACCGAGAGTTGGTGGGCGGCCGACGGTGGAGTCGGTTCGCTTGGTTGCTTTGTTGGGTCTGCTCCGGTCTCTGGCCATGCTTCCCCCACCCCAGCAGATGATGGCATGGAACACCGCAGAGGCCACCGCAGTGTATATGTTTTTTTTTTTATGTTGTAGTTTTTTGTTGTTGTTTTACTTTTGTAGAAATGTAGAAATGGCTGGTTGCATCAGCTCTGCTCTTTCAATGTCTTTAATGTTCTTTGTGTTCTTTAATGTTTCCCTCTTACACACATGCTTATGTGTGCTATGGCTATGAAGTTTTTTTCTCCCTTGGCCCATGCTTCGACTGAATGATTTATTTTTTCCTCACCTCAATATGGCGCCCTGTCGTCACGTGAGGGAATTTTGACCTATCAGAGAGAGTATGGCCGTAGGTTCTCCTAAATGATTTGTCAAAGGCTCCTCACGTTACTACACAGCGCCAATTTGAGGCCAACTTTTAAAAAGGAGTTCGCCATACTACAAACCCCGTTTCCATATGAGTTGGGAAATAAATATAAATGAAATACAATGATTTGCAAATCATTTTCAACCCATATTCAGTTTAATATGCTACAAAGACAACATATTTGATGTTCAAACTCATAAACTTTATTTTTTGTTGCAAATAATCATTAACTTTAGAATTTGATGCCAGCAACACGTGACAAAGAAGTTGGGAAAGGTGGCAATAAATACTGATAAAGTTGAGGAATGCTCATCAAACACTTATTTGGAACATCCCACAGGTGAACAGGCAAATTGGGAACAGGTGGGTGCCATGATTGGGTATAAAAGTAGATTCCATGAAATGCTCAGTCATTCACAAACAAGGATGGGGCGAGGGTCACCACTTTGTCAACAAATGCATGAGCAAATTGTTGAACAGTTTAAGAAAAACCTTTCTCAACCAGCTATTGCAAGGAATTTAGGGATTTCACCATCTCAATCCGTAATATCATCAAAGGGTTCAAGAATCTGAAGAAATCACTGCACGTAAGCAGCTAAGCCTGTGACCTTCGATCCCTCAGACTGTACTGCATCAACAAGCGACATCAGTGTGTAAAGGATATCACCACATGGGCTCAGGAACACTTCAGAAACCCACTGTCAGTAACTACAGTTGGTCGCTACATCTGTAAGTGCAATTTAAAACGCTCCTATGCAAGGCGAAAACCGTTTATCAACAACACCCAGAAACGCCGTCGGCTTCGCTGGGCCTGAGCTCATCTAAGATGGACTAATACAAAGTGGAAAAGTGTTCTGTGGTCTGATGGTCCACATTTCAAATTTTTTTTGGAAACTGTGGACGTCGTGTCCTCCAGACCAAAGAGGAAAAGAACCATCCGGATTGTTATAGGCGCAAAGTTGAAAAGCCAGCATCTGTGATGGTATGGGGGTGTATTAGTGCCCAAGACATGGGTAACTTACACATCTGTGAAGGCGCCATTAATGCTGAAAGGTACATACAGGTTTTGGAGCAATATATGTTGCCATCCAAGCAACTTTACCATGGACGCCCCTGCTTATTTCAGCAAGACAATGCCAAGCCACGTGTTACATCAACGTGGCTTCATAGTAAAAGAGTGCGGGTACTAGACTGGCCTGCCTGTAGTCCAGACCTGTCTCCCATTGAAAATGTGTGGCGCATTATGAAGCCTAAAATACCACAACGGAGACCCCCGGACTGTTGAACAACTTAAGCTGTACATCAAGCAAGAATGGGAAAAAATTCCACATGAGAAGCTTAAAAAATGTGTCTCCTCAGTTCCCAAACGTTTACTGAGTGTTGTTAAAAGGAAAGGCCGTGTAACACAGTGGTGAACATGCCCTTTCCCAACTACTTTGGCACGTGTTGCAGCCTTGAAATTCTAAGTTAATTATTATTTGCAAAAAAAAAAAAAACGTTTATGAGTTTGAACATCAAATATTTTGTCTTTGTAGTGCATTCAATTGAATATGGGTTGAAAAAGATTTGCAAATCATTGTATTCCGTTTATATTTACATCTAACACAATTTCCCAACTCATATGGAAACGGGGTTTGGAGTTGATACTACTGTGATTACGTCGATATTTTTTGGCATCACAACATCTTTTGTTTTTTAAAATGTTGTTTATGTTTATAATCTCAGGAAATATGTACCTGGACACATAAGGACTTTGAATATGACCAATGTATGATCCTGTAACTACTTGGCATCGGATTGATACCCAAATTTGTGGTATCATCCAAAACTAATGCAAAGTATCAAACAAGAGAAGAATAACTGATTATTATATTTTAACAGAAGTGTAGATAGAACATGTTAAATAAGAACGGCGTGGCGCAGTGGAAGAATGGCCGTGCGCGACCTGAGGGTCCCTGGTTCAATCCCCACCTAGTACCAACCTCGTCATGTCCGTTGTGTCCTGAGCAAGACACTTCACCCTTGCTCCTGATGGGTGCTGGTTAGCGCCTTGCATGGCAGCTCCCTCCATCAGTGTGTGAATGTGTGTGTGAATGGGTAAATGTGGAAGTAGTGTCAAAGCGCTTTGAGTACCTTGAAGGTAGAAAAGCGCTATACAAGTACAACCCATTTATTTATTTATTTAACATGTAAAATTGTAATTAATTTTCTAACACTTGTCCTTAATAATGTTGACAAAATAATAGTATGATAAATGACACAATATGTTCCTGCATATATCAGCAGACTAATTAGGAGCCTTTGTTTGTTTACTTACTACTAAAACACAAGTTGTCTAGTATGTTCACTATTTTATTTAAAGACTTACTGCAATAAGAAACATATGTTTTAATGTACCCTAAGATTTTTTGTTAAAATAAAGCCAATAATGCCATGTTTTTGTGGTTCCCTTTATTTAGAAAAGTACCGAAAAGTATCGAAATAATTTTAGTACCGGTACCGGTACCAAAATATTGGTATTGTTACAACATTAGTAGAGAATATGAAGTGATTTTTGGTCCAGAAAATATTTAGCTTTTCGTTTTTTCCCCTTTTTATGTCCGATTCACAAGCATCATGAAGCCTCACGCAGTAAATCCCAGTTCAGTACGTTACGCTCCAAAGCTTAGCTAAACATTGACTTTGCATTCCTTAATAGAGGAAAACCTGCATGATCCTCAGAGAGACCATGACGGATATACTTTCAGCAATAAATTACAACGTCTGTGTGCATTCTTTATTTGTGTCTCGTAGCAGCACAGTGGTGTGAGAAAGAGGAAGAGCTGTGTTTGTGTATGTTTCTATCCATACGTGAGTCAAATAAACCCAGGACGAATTTGGAGCGAGCGGTCGCCAGACAGCGTGCTTGGAAGGGAACGTGGATGTGGAAGTAGCTAAAGAAACAAACGTTACAAAGCCGTGCCACACACGGTGTCAGGTGGACAGTGGCAGCGTCACAGGGGGTGACTTTGTAATTAGAGGCAGTCTCCTGTTGGTCACAGTTTAGTCTATAGCTGTCATAAAGGAGACAGAGTGGGAGGATGTCAAGTGCATGCATGGGAAGCACCAGAGTCACGGTGCAGGCTTTGTGGGGACCTGACGTGCTACGGTCCCACAAGATTCATGTTTGTCTTTACACTTTTTTTCCAATTGCTTACATACAAAATTGTATATTTTCACACAGTTAACAAAAGTCTACACACAGTAGGGTTGTACGATATACCGGTATTAGTATAGTACCGTGATACTAATGAATCATTTTACTGTCTCTGAAACGTACCGGTCCCGCGTCAAAGTCACGTCGAGTCATTGCTGGTTTTACGAGCAGAGGAGCATGTTCGGCAGCGCGCGCACACGGAGTACTTACAAGCAGACACAGTGTGTAGACAGAAAAGGGAGAACGGACGCATTTTGGCTTAAAGACTAACGATAAAGGTGAGGTTATAACACTGAAACACCCTCAGGAAGAGATGCTTTAAGACTTTGATTGATTGATTGAGACTTTTATTAGTAGATTGCACAGTGAAGTACATATTCCGTACAATTGACCACTAAATGGTAACACCCGAATAAGTTTTTCAACTTGTTTAAGTCGGGGTCCACTTAAATTGATTAATGATACAGATATATACTATCATATATCATACTTGCCAACCCTCCCGGATTTTCCGGGAGACTCCCGAAATTCAGCGCTTCTCCCAAAAACCTCCCGGGACAAATTTTCTCCCGAAATCTCCCAAAATTCAGGCGGACCTGAGTGACGTGTCGACAGCCTGTTTTCACGTCCGCTTCCCCACAATATAAACAGCGTGCCTGCCCAATGACGTTATAACTGTAGAATGATCGAGGGCGAATTCTTGGTTTCTTATGTGGGTTTATTGTTAGGCAGTTTCGTTAACGTCCTCCCAGCGCGGCAACAACACACAACAACAGCAGTCATGTTTTCGTCTACCGTAAAGCAGTTCGTCTGCCGTAAACAGCAATATTGTGACACTCTTAAACAGGGCAATACTGCCATCTACTGTACATACATATGTGACATTAACATCTAGGGCTTTTAGAGAGGGCAGTGCACAGCTGCGCTAACAACAAGGAGACAAAGCAGAATGCATCATCAGAGAGGGTGTTCAGCAAGGTTAGAACATAGTGACAGAGAATAGAACAAGGATGGACAATTCAACCCTTAACTCAACAATGAGTAGATGAGTGTTATGTGTGTGTATATGTGTAAATAAATGAACACTGAAATTCTAGTATTTCTCTTATCTTATTATTTATATATATATATATATATATATATATATATATATATATATATATATATATATATATATATATATATATATATATATATATATATATATATGAAATACTTGACTTGGTGAATTCTAGCTGTAAATATACTCCTCCCCTCTTAACCACGCCCCCAACCACGCCCCCCTAGAAAAAGTAAGCAGATATTAACAGTAAATAAACAAATAGATTAATAATTAATTTTTTACCACTTGTCCTTAATAATGTTGACAAAATAATAGGTAGATAAATGACACAATACGTTACTGCATACGTCAGCATACTAATTAGGAGCCTTTGTTTGTTTACTTACTACTAAAAGACAAGTTGTCTTGTATGTTCACTATTTTATTCAAGGCCTTAACTGCAATAAGAAACATATGTTTAATGTACCCTAAGATTTTTTGTTAAAATAAAGCCAATAATGCAATTTTTCTGTGGTCCCCTTTATTTAGAAAAGTACCGAATAGTACAAAAAAAGTATCGAAATCGTTTTAGTACCGGTACCGGTACTAAAATATTGGTATCGTTATAACACTAACACACAGTAAACAAAACCACTGTGCATATTAGGCATAGACTCTGCTTCACATTTTTTGCAAAATATTACACACAATGCTTTACACACACCTTCCCATCTTGGGGGGCCTTTTTCATATATGATGAAGGATTACTGTAACTTGACAACATATATTGGCAAACCCAAAGCAATCGTCAGTGTTTACTTTGAAGTGGGCCTGTACGTGAGGACCGAAAGAGAAAGTAAAAATATCCTGTAATCTTTTCAAGAACTGCTCAAAAATGATGCTGCAAACTGCAAATATTTATTTTTACCACCATCAGGTAAGTAGTCAACATGCAGTACAAATTAAAATCTGAGATGTTTCTATTTTTGGGGACACCGGTACCAAAATGTATTTCGATACTTTTCTAAATAAAGGGGACCACAAAAAATGCCATTATTTTCTTTATTTTAACAACACATCTTAGGGTACATTAAACGTATGTTTATTATTGCAATTTAGTCCTTAAATAAAATAGTGAACATACTAGACAACTTGTCTTTTAGTAGTAAGTAAACAAACAAAGACTCCTAATTAGTCTGCTGACGTATGCACAGTGGTGGGCCACCAGGGCCAGCAAGGACTTCTCTGCTGGCCTAACATAACCAGAAATTATGATCATAATTAAAGATAAAAGTATTTTTTTTTACTTTCCTTAAGTACTCATATACTCTTCATGTCATATTATGCTCCTTCCAGTGCTGTGGTTTTTAGGTTAGAGTTTGTATCCAATCAGAATTCAGCTGGCTTATGTTGTCATGTTTTAAAGCACCTCTTCCTGAGGGTGATTCAGTGTTATAACTTCACATTTATCTTTAGTTTTTAAGCCAAAATGCGTCCATTCTCTCTTTTCTGTCTACACACTGTGTCTGCTTGTATGTACTCCGTGTGTGTGCGCTGCCGAACATCCTCCTCTGCTCGTAAAACCAGCAATGATGACGTGACGACGACGCACCATCATGCCTGTAAAAAATATATATATATATATGGCAAACCAGTACTTTTCAAACAGAGTATAGTACCGTTTTTGATCCATTAGTACCGCGATACTATACTAGTACCGGTATACTGTACAAACCCTACCCTGGACAAGTCGCCAGCTCATCACAGGGCCAACACAGACAGACAACATTCACTTTCACATTCACACACTAGGGACCATTTATTGTTGCCAATCAACCTATCCCCAGGTGCATGTCTTTGGAGGTGGGAGGAAGCTAGAGTACTCAGCGAAAACCCAGGCAGTCATGGCGCACTCCATGGAAGCTCACGATATTAATATTATGTGTTTTGTTTCATCACCAATGTTTTTCTATCTAGCGTTCAAACCAGTGGTGTCATTTGGCCTTTTTAGGGGGGCTGACTGCTCCTTAAAATGTCCTTAACCTCCCCCCAATTTTATTCGGTGGTGTTTCATTTTTTTTTAAAGTTCTTTTTTTTTTGGTGGGGTTTTTCAAAATGTACTATAAAGTAGCCAGAATGGGAGTTTATAACCATGCAACCTGCCATTATTCATCTGCATGTAGTAAATATATCAACGTTCCCTTTACTTCGCAGTGTAATGCAGGAAATATTTGTGGATTATCATCAGTGGATAATCACAATAATTCAACATTACTATGATAAGTATTATTATTAGTGCATCTACTGGGGCTGATGTCTCTGTTTCAAACTTTAACCAAGGGACCTTGAACGCATCACAGTTATGTGCTAAGCTTAAACTTAGACTTACTTAGACTTCCTTTTATTGTCATTCAAATTTGGACTTTACAGTACAGATAAGAACGGAATTTCGTTGCATTAGCTCGTTGTAGTGCAGGATAAAAGATCAATGAGGTGCAGATATAAATAAATAGATTACTGTACAGATAAATATATTGCACTTTTGCATATGCATCCACGTTTATGGATGTATGTTATATTGTCTTTATATTCCAGCCACTTAATCAATTTTGGGGGGGAATTGAGGGGATTATTATGATGCGTTCAAGAGTCTTATGGCCCGAGGGAAGAAGCTGTTACAGAACCTGCAGGTTCTGCTACGGATGCTGCAGAACCTCTTTCTAGAGTCCAGCAGTGAAAACAGTCCTTGGTGGGGGTGGGAGGAATCTCTACAGATTTTCCGAGCCCTGGTCAGGCTCCAGTCCAGACAGAGATGCAGTTGGTCAATAGGTTCTCTCTCTATATATATATACCTGTATATATGTATATATACATATATATATATATATATATATATATATATATATATATATATATATATATATATAAAATAAAGTACTATCTATCTATTGTGCCTCTGTAGAATGTGGTGAGAATGGGGGAAGGGAGCTGTGCTCTTTTCATCCGACACAAAAAGTGCATGCGCTGCTGAGCTCTTTTTACAAGTGTGTAGGGACCAGGTCATATTGTCAGTAGGGATGTCCGATAATGGCTCTTTTTGCCGATATCCAATATTCCGATATTGTCCAACTCTTTAATTACCGATACTGATATCAACCGATACCGATATCAACCGATATATACAGTCGTGGAATTAACACATTATTATGCCTAATTTGTACGACCAGGTATGGTGAAGATAAGGTACTTTTAAAAAAAAATAATAAAATAAAATAAGATAAATAAATTAAAAACATTTTCTTGAATAAAAAAATAAGACAATATAAAAACAGTTACATTGAAACTAGTAATTAATGAAAATTAGTCAAATTAACTGTTAAAGGTTAGTACTATTAGTAGACCAGCAGCACGCACAATCATGTGTGCTTACGGACTTTATCCCTTGCAGACTGTATTGATATATATTAATATATAATGTAGGAACCAGAATATTAATAACAGAAAGAAACAACCCTTTTGTGTGAATGAGTGTGAATGAGTGTAAATGGGGGAGGAAGGTTTTTTGGGTTGGTGCACTAATTGTAAGTGTATCTTGTGTTTTTTATGTTGATTTAATAAAAAAATAAAAAATACAAAATTTCAAAAAAAAAACGATGCCGATAAAAAAAAAAAACGATACCGATAATTTCCGATATTACATTTTAACGCATTTATCGGCCGATAATATCGGCCTGCCAACATCTCTAATTGTCAGTTGTCTGCACACCCAGGAACTTGGTGCTGCTTACCATCTCCACTGCTGTGCCGTTGATAAAGAGTGGAGTGTGGCTGGACTGGTGCCTCCTGAAGTCGACGATGATCTCCTTGTTCTTGTCAACGTTCAGGACCAGGTTGTTGGTTCTGCACCAGTCAACCAGATGTTTCACCTCCTCCCTGTAGTCCATGTCGTTGTTGTCACGGATGAGGCCCACTACTGTTGTGTCGTCCGCATACTTCACAATGTGGTTAGTAGTGGACCTGGCGCAGCAGTCATGCGATCCCATGGAAAAGTGAAACTTAAACATAACTTTTTTTGATGCTGCCACAAATAGATAATATATGTTTGCCTTTTTTCCTCATCCTGGTTCCCAAATGTTGGTGCTGAGTGTGAATGAATAAATGTGAGCTTTGATGGTCTTATGACATCTGTGTTGCGTGAACAGCGAAGTGTTCCATGCTGGTTCTGCTGCTATTAGAATAATTGAACCATTTTGTATTTTTTCAAGGGTGTGAAGGTTGTGTTACACATTCTTATTTGATTCACGCAACCTTATTGTTGAACTATGACAGACAATTGTGTTTTATCTCATCTTTTATGACACATTCTGTAACTGATGGAATAAAATGGAAAAAAAAAAAATTTAGATATTTGCAAAAGCCCAGGACATGATCATGTGTCCTTCTAGTGATAGTGGCCCTGAACAATGCATACATTTTTTTTTATACCAAGGGCCACATACTAAAAAGTCAATGCATGTGGGGGTCATTTTTATGTTTTTTATTCTATAAAAAATGCAAAAATATACTTCAAAATATATATATATATATATATATATATATAATAAGCACCCCCTCTCAACGGGGGGTGCTTACAAACATCAGTCGTTTACCAATCAAAGGTAACACGCAAGGACATTAACACATCCGACACATATGTAGGATTAACCGAGGGAGAGTTCAAAACCAGATGGAACAATCACAAGGCTTCTTTCAGGAACCAAAACCTGCGGAATACTACAGAACTCAGCAAACACATTTGGGACCTCAAAGACAACAATGTTGAATATTCAATAACATGGCAAATGCATCCAGCACACCTTACAATAGTGGTAATAAAAGATGCAACCTATGTTTGAAAGAGAAACTGTTTATTATATACCGTCCAGACCTGTCATCCCTCAACAAGCGCAGCGAAATTGTATCAGCATGCCGTCACAGACGGAAACACCTCCTAGGTAACACATGAGCCAATCACCCACTCTGTGCCCTATATAAACCATGGTATGTGAATGCTTCTATTAAAATCTCCTGATGATTGAGGGAACCCCTCATGAAACAGGCCTGTAGAGATGAAGTAGTCTTGTGATTTTTCCCACACATACACATATATATATATATATAAAAATAAAAAAATACAAATAAAATAAATATTTTTATATACATACATATATCTATATATATCTATATATCTATATATATCTATATATATATATATATATATATATATATATATATATATATATATATATATATATATATATATATATATATATATATATATATATATATATACATACATACATACATGCATACATATATATATATATATATATATATATATATATATATATATACATACATACATACATGCATACATATATATATATATATATGTATGTATATAAAAATATTTATTTTATTTGTATTTATTTATTTTTTGTCCTGTCCAGCTTCTCAGGTATTTTTAATTCTATAACAAAATGCAAAACTATACTTAAAAAAAAAATATATATATATATATATATATATATATAGGGCAGCACGGTGGAGGAGGGGTTAGTGCATCTGCCTCACAATACGAAGGTCCTGAGTAGTCTTGGGTTCAATCCCGGGCTCGGGATCTTTCTGTGTGGAGTTTGCATGTTCTCCCCGTGACTGCGTGGGTTCCCTCCGGGTACTCCGGCTTCCTCCCACCTCCAAAGACATGCACCTGGGGATAGGTTGATTGGCAACACTAAATTGGCCCTAGTGTGTGAATGTGAGTGTGAATGTTGTCTGTCTATCTGTGTTGGCCCTGCGATGAGGTGGCGACTTGTCCAGGGTGTACGCCGCCTTCCGCCCGATTGTAGCTGAGATAGGCTCCAGCGCCCCCCGCGACCCCAAAAGGAATAAGCGGTAGAAAATGGATGGATGGATATATATATATATATTATATTATTATTATTATTATTATTTTTATTTTTATTTTATTTATTTATTTTTTGTTGTTGTTTTTTTTTTTTTTTTTTTGTACCGTCCAGCTTCTCTGGCAAATCATATAGTTGATGGAGATGCCCATATCGGCATATATACTTCAAAATATAACTGTGTTAGCGTTGTATAATAGGTGACATTGTTATTCTTATACGATACCGATATGAAAGCCTTTAGTATAGGCCGAATATGATATGAATCTGATACGATATCAGCCCAAATGCTTGTCTTTCTCTCTGTACTGGCTCTGTGATGAGGTGGCGACTTATTTACTCACCTCTTTATAATCAACTGTTTGAAATTATGCTGTCCTTTAATTGAAGTGAAGTGGTATTTTTTTTTTTTTTTTTTTTTGACGTAGTAAGTGGAGTGATGCGGACACATATGTTATTGGATACAATTTTAATGAGCTGCTCACAAAAACATGAATAACTTATATTATAATACAGAATCCAATGAACATTTACTTCACCGTAGAGTTTTTGCAGGGGAGTTTTGTCATGTGTAAACTTGTCAGATTTTGTCAGAGATTTGTGGTGCACTTGTTAAATCGAACATTTCAATATTCTGGATGAACTAGTAAATGTGTTTTACATTATGAGTATTGGTGTACAGCCGTTATTAAAACATTGCAAACGTAGTTGAACTCTGAAAACAACTGTTCGGTCGCTACTCAGAGTAGAGTTGTCCCGATACCGATATTTTGGTACTGGTCCAAAAATGTATTTTGATACTTTTCGATACTTTTCTACACAAAGGGGACCACAAAAATGTCATTATTGTCTTTATTTGAACAACAAATCTTAGGGTACAATAAAAATAAGTTTATTATTGCAATTTAGTCCTTAAATAAAATAGTGAACATACTAGACAACTTGTCTTTTAGTAGTAAGTGAACAAACAAAGGCTCCTAATTAGTCTGCTGACGTATGCAGTAACATATTGTGTCATTTATCTACCTATTATTTTGTCAACATTATGAAGGACAAACTGTAAAAAGGGATTATTAATCTACTTGTACATTTACAGTTAATATCTGCTTATTTTCTGTTTCAACATGTTCTATCTACACTTCTGTTAAAATGTAATAATCACTTATTCTTCTGTTGTTTGATACTTTACATTAGTTTGCACACATTTAGGTATCGATTCGATACCAAGTAGTTACAGGATCATACATTGGTCATATTCAAAGTCCTCATGTGTCCAGAGACGTATTTCCTGAGTTTATAAACATAATATAATATTTTTTTAAATGAAGAAAGATTTTGAGATGCTAAAAAATATCAATGCAATCATAGTCGTATCGACGAGATACGCTCATGTACTTGGTATCATTACAGTGGATGTCAGGTGTAGATCCAACCATGGTGTTTGACGCCGGTGAGCTATTGTATCCTCCTACGGTGTGTAGTGAAGCATGTTTAGCTATTCATCGTCCTCCAGTGATAATAGTACTTGTAAGAAACTTAATTTATTTGTCGCCATGGAGACAGGGATTAGCGATTTAGAAGTAGCTGAAGCACTGCCGACTGCGGATGGACAATAGCTGCTAGCTCGCGAGCCATGTTTTAAAGCACCTCTTCCTGAGGGCGTTTCAATGTTATAACTTCACCTTTATCGTTAGTTTTTAAGCCAAAATGTGTCCGTTCTCCCTTTTCTGTCTACACACTGTGTCTGCTTGTAAGTACTCTGTGTGTGTGCGCTGCCGAACATGCTCCTCTACATCTAAAACCAGCAATGTCACGACGTGACGACGACGCACATCCCCATTGAAAAAAGGAGGGGGCGGGAGGGGGGAGACACTGTACTTTTTAGAGGTGGTATAGTACCGAATATGATTAATTAATATTGCGGTACTATACTAGTACCGGTATACCGTACAACCCTAACTCCGACCGTACTGTTTGGTGGAAATAGTTGAGTAAACAACTAGAATCTTGACAAAATGATTTGATGTGGATAGTAAATACAATGCAGTTTCAAAGCTGCGGCTGCCAAATCATGGTTTTTCCACCCTGCAATTCCAGTCTTGTATGGTTTTGGGCCACAAACACCACCCTCAATAAACTATTTCTAGTAGCAGCAGTTTGCAGCTTTGTATTGTTTTCTTTTTGTTGCACTACCTGCACAGGCTGAGCAAGAGCACACAGAGTAAACGGAGGAGTTTTAGAGAGTGTTGCATCATCTAAACTATTAAAGGTTGAGTTCAAGTTGTCAGTGCTGAAGTCTGCATATTCCGCAACATGAGAAGAGCCTAATGACTTCCTCGCTGTGTGCTGAGCCACACTGTGAACTCATCCACTTTTCCATGTAGCTGCAGGTTGGAAGAGATGCCTGCGAGGAAGAGCGTCTGCCCGGGGAGGAAAAGAAGCATGCTACGTCATCATGGCTACGACGTGCTCTCGAGACACGCACCACGTGTCACACTAAAGACGCTTTCTTCTCTAATGCACAAGCTTTTCTTCTATCAGTCACAAAGCAAATGCCAAGTTCAACGCAAACCCGTGAGGTTGAAGGTCATCCATTGTGTGACTTGTAAATAATAGTAAACACAATTTCCCATCAATGTATAACTTGCGTCCGCTGTACTTTGTAAGTGACATTTTGACATGTTAAGTGTAAAAAGTAGCTAACCATAAGTTTCTACTTTAATTCCTTACTTTTCAGTGTGCTGTGCACAGTCGACATTAAGCCCAGAACACAGGACTGTTTAAATGGGTGTTTGTCGCCATCTGGTGGTATAAATGCAGACACACACTATTATTCCGTCAACCCGTACTGATACTAAACTAATATAATTTATAACAACTGAATCACCTTCTTTTCTGAATTAAGTTCAGTAAAGAAGGTGATTCATTTGTATAACCGGCTGCTCTTTTACACAAATTATATAATTAATTAATTGAGTTATTTCATCTTTTGTTTTGCTTCTGTGGCAAATTCTCTATTGGCACAATTGGTTGGATCAGCTATGATAACACTTTAATTTAATCTACATTACATAGACTTAGACTTAGACAAACTTTAATGATCCACAAGGAAAATTGTTCCACACAGTGGCTCAGTTACAAAGGATGGAAATTTCCTTGCCCTTATGTGGGCTCTGTACCAAGGATGTCGTTGTGGCTTGTGCAGGCCTTTGAGACACTTGTGATTTAGGGCTATATAAATAAACATTGATTGATTGATTGATGGAAAGGACAATGCAGGTATAAAATAGACTAAAAATGTACTGTATTAGCAATATAAAATATGACATGAATGAAATATTTACATACTATATGTACAGTATATCAATCAATCAATGTCAATCAATGTTTATTTATATAGCCCTAAATCACAAGTGTCTCAAAGGGCTGCACAAGCCACAACGACATCCTCGGTATAGCCCACATAAGGGCAAGGAAAAACTCACCCCAGTGGGACGTCGATGTGAATGACTATGAGAAACCTTGGAGAGGACCGCATATGTGGGTAACCCCCCCCCTCTAGGGAGACCGAATGCAATGGATGTCAAGTGGGTCTAACATAATATTGTGAGAGTCCAGTCCATAGTGGATCCAGCATAACAGTAAGAGTCCAGTCCACAGTGGGGTCAGCAGGAAACCATCACGAGCGATATACAGGCGAGCGGTCCACCCCGGGTCCCGACCCCGGACAGCCAGCACCCCATCCATGGCCACCGGATCTGTGTGTCTCCCCTTCCACAAGGGATAGGGGGGAGCAGAGGAGAAAAGAAAAGAAACGGCAGATCAACTGGTCTAAAAAAGGGGGGCTATTCAAAGGCTAGAGTATACAAATGAGTTTTGAGATGGGACTTAAATGTTTCTACTGAGGTAGCATCTCTAACTGTTACCGGGAGGGCATTCCATAGTGCTGGAGCCCGAATAGAAAACGCTCTACAGCCCGCAGACTTTTTTTGGGCTCTGGGAATCACTAATAAGCCGGAGTTCTTTGAACGCAGATTTCTTGCCGGGACATATGGTACAATACAATCGGCAAGATAGGCTGGAGCTAGACCGTGTAGTATTTTATACGTAAGTAGTAAAACCTTAAAGTCGCATCTTAAGTGCACAGGAAGCCAGTGCAGGTGAGCCAGTATAGGCGTAATATGATCAAACTTTCTTGTTCTTGTCAAAAGTCTAGCAGCCGCATTTTGTACCAACTGTAATCTTTTAATGCTAGACATAGGGAGACCCGAAAATAATACGTTACAGTAATCGAGACGAGACGTAACGAACGCATGAATAATGATCTCAGCGTCGCTAGTGGACAAAATGGGACGAATTTTAGCGATATTACGGAGATGAAAGAAGGCCGTTTTAGTAACACTCTTAATGTGTGACTCAAAGGAGAGAGTTGGGTCGAAGATAATACCCAGATTCTTTACTGAGTCGCTTTGTGTAATTGTTTGGTTGTCAAATGTTAAGGTGGTATTATCAAATAAATGTCGGTGTTTAGCAGGACCGATAATCAGCATTTCCGTTTTCTTAGTGTTGAGTTGCAAGAAGTTAGCGGACATCCATTGTTTAATTTCATTAAGACACGCCTCCAGCTGACTACAATCCGGCGTGTTGGTCAGCTTTAGGGGCATGTAGAGTTGGGTGTCATCAGCATAGCAATGAAAGCTAACACCGTATTTGCGTATGATGTCGCCTAGCGGCAGCATGTAAATACTTAAGAGTGCAGGGCCAAGAACCGAACCTTGGGGGACTCCGCACGTTACCTTAACATAGTCCGAGGTCACATTGTTATGGGAGACGCATTGCATCCTGTCAGTAAGATAAGAGTTAAACCACGACAAAGCTAAGTCTGACATACCAATACGTGTTTTGATACGCTCTAATAAAATGTTATGATCGACGGTATCGAAAGCAGCGCTAAGATCAAGAAGCAGCAACATAGATGACGCATCAGAATCCATCGTTAGCAGTAGATCATTAGTCATTTTTGCGAGGGCTGTCTCCGTAGAGTGATTTGCCCTGAAACCGGATTGAAAAGGTTCACAGAGATTGTTAGACATTAAGTGTTCATTTAGCTGCTGTGCGACAATTTTTTCGAGGATTTTCGAGATAAACGGAAGGTGGGACACCGGCCGGTAGTTTACCATGAGGTCAGGATCGAGGTTAGGTCTTTTGAGCAAAGGATGAATAACCGCTTTTTTGAATGCTAGTGGAACAGTGCCAGAGGAAAGTGATAAGTTTATAATATTTATGATATGATATGATATATACTGATATATCATATGTTTATATCATATATACAATATATAACAATTACCTGTGCAATATTACAGTACAAACCCCGTTTCCATATGAGTTGGGAAATTGTGTTAGATGTAAATATAAACGGAATACAATGATTTGCAAATCCTTTTCAACCCATATTCAATTGAATGCACTACAAAGACAAGATATTTGATGTCAAACTCATAAACTTAATTTTTTTTTTTGCAAATAATAATTATCTTAGAATTTCATGGCTGCAACACGTGCCAAAGTAGTTGGGAAAGGGCATGTTCACCACTGTGTTACATCACCTTTTCTTTTAACAACACTCAATAAACGATTGGGAACTGAGGAAACTAATTGTTGAAGCTTTAAAAGTGGAATTCTTTCCCATTCTTGTTTTATGTAGAGCTTCAGTCGTTCAACAGTCCGGGGTCTCCGCTGTTGTATTTTACGCTTCATAATGCGCCACTCATTTTCGATAGGAGACAGGTCTGGACTGCAGGCAGGCCAGGAAAGTACCCGCACTCTTTTTTTACGAAGCCACGCTGTTGTAACACATGCTGAATGTGGCTTGGCATTGTCTTGCTGAAATAAGCAGGGGCGTCCATGAAAAAGTTGGCGCTTAGATGGCAGCATATGTTGTTCCAAAAACTGTATGTACCTTTCAGCAGTTATGGTGCCTTCACAGATGTGTAAGTTACCCATGCCTTGGGCATTAATGCACCCCCATACCATCACAGATACTGGCTTTTGAACTTTGCGTCGATAACAGTCTGGAATCGGTTCGCTTCCCCTTTGGTCCGGATGACACGATGTCGAATATTTCCAAAAACAATTTGAAATGTGGACTCATCAGACCACAGAACACTTTTCCACTTTGTATCAGTCCATCCTAGATGAGCTCAGGCCCAGAGCAGCCGGCAGCGTTTCTGGATGTTGTTGATAAATGGCTTTCGCTTTGCATAGTAGAGCTTTAACTTGCACTTAAAGATGTAGCGACAAACTGCATTTAGTGACAGTGGTTTTCTGAAGTGTTCCTGAGCCCATGTGGTGATATCCTTTAAAGATTGATGTCGGTTTTTGATACAGTGCCGTCTGAGGGATCGAAGGTCACGGTCATTCAATGTTGGTTTCCGGCCATGCCGTTTACGTGGAGTGATTTCTCCAGATTCTCTGAACCTTTTGATGATATTATGGACCGTAGATGTTGAAATCCCTAAATTTCTTGCAATCGCACTTTGAGAAACGTTGTTCTTAAACTGTTTGACCTTTTGCTCACGCAGTTGTGGACAAAGGAGTGTACCTCTCCCCATCCTTTCTTGTGAAAAACTGAGCATTTTTTGGGAAGCTGTTTTTATACCCAATCATGGCACCCACCTGTTCCCAATTAGCGTGCACACCTGTAGGATGTTCCAAATAAGTGTTTGATGAGCATTCCTCAACTTTATCAGTATTTATTGCCACCTTTCCCAACTTCTATGTCACGTGTTGCTGGCATCAAATTCTAAAGTTAATGTTTATTTGCAAAAAAAATGTTTTTATCAGTTTGAACATCAAATATGTTGTCTTTGTAGCATATTCAACTGAATATGGGTGAAAATTATTTGCAAATCATTGTGGCAATATAGTGTGTGTGTGTATATATATATATATATATATATATATATATATATATATATATATATATATATATATATATATATATATATATATATATAAATATATATATATATATATATATATATATATATATATATATATATATATATTTACAGTATTTAAACAGTATGTAATCGAGGCATTGTTTGCTCTAAAATTATCTTGAAAGTTTCATGAATTATTTAGTGTTCAAATTCAAATTTAGTGTTCAAAAACAACACATATATTCATATATATATATATATATATTCATATATATATATATATATATATATATATATAAATAAAGGGGCAGCACGGTGTCACAGGGGTTAGTGCATCTGCCTCACAATACGAAGGTCCTGGGTTCGATCCTGCGCTCAGGATCTTTCTGTTGTATGGAGTTTGCATGTTCTCCCCGTGACTGCGTGGGTTCCCTCCGGGTACTCCGGCTTCCTCCCACCTCCAAAGATAAGTTGATTGGAACACTAAATTTGCCCCAGTGTGTGAATGTGAGTGTGAATGTTGTCTGTCTATCTGTGTTGGCCCCGATGAGGTGGCAACTTGTCCAGGGTGTACCCCGCCTTCCGCCCGAAGCAGCTGAGATAGGCTCCAGCACCCCTGCGACCCCGGACGGGACAAGCGGTAGAAAATGGATGGATGGATTTATATTATCCATCCATCCATCCACTTTCTACCGCTTGTCCCTTTTGGGGTCGCGGGGGGTGCTGTAGCCTATTATATTTAAAACAAAATCATATTTGTTTTTATATTGGTTTTATATTTATTTATTTAGTTTTCATTCAGCCATTGGTGGAGCTAAGGATAGTATTTGAATATTGTTTTTAATTTTTTTGTGCAGCGCTTTGAAAACATTTATGTTTAGTGCTATATAAATAAAGTGGATTGGATTGGATTGGATTGGATATATATACACATTTTACAAAAACTGGAATGGATATTAGTAAATAATGAAAATTAAAAAAACCTATGCATTGTCTTGGCAACTACTGATGTTTTTTGTCAAAAAACTGTGGAAAAAATAAGATAAAATCAAGTTTTATGATAAGATTTTCTGAAGAAAAAGAAAGCTGGATTTGTTTTTACTCTTTTTCTCTATTGAGAAAGAAAGGAAAATACAAATATATTTTAGGAACATACAGTTAAAATTTTGAATAGTGGCGACTTGTCCAGGGTGTACCCCGCCTTCCGCCCGATTGTAGCTGAGATAGGCTCCAGCGTCCCCCGCGACCCCGACGGGAATAAGCGGTAGAAAATGGATGGATGGATGGCACAAGCAGTATAAAATGGATGGATGGATACAATTATTAATAATGATACTATATATATATATATATATATATATATATATCTATATATATCTATATATATATATATATATATATATATATATATATATATATATACATATATATATACATATATATATATATATATATACATATATATATTTATATATATATATATATATATATATATATATATATATATATATATATATATATATATATATACTGTATATATATATATATATATATATATATATATTTTATTTTAAAAAAAAAATTTTTTAAGTATATTTTTGCATTTTTTATAGAATAAAAAACATAAAAATGGCCCCCACATGCATTGACTTTTTAGTATGTGGCCCTTGGTATAAAAAAAATGTATGCATCCATCCATCCATTTTATACCGCTTCCATCCATCCATTTTATACCGCTTGTGCCTTATTAATAAAAATGTTAACTGTATGCTCCTAAAATATATATATATATATATATATATATATATATATATATATATATATATATATATATATGTATATATATATATTTTAGAAGCATACAATTAAATGTTTTATTAATAAGGCACAAGCTGTGACGTGATAGCAAGAGAAGAAGACGACAGGGAGACGATGACGTCGTTTAGCTGTCAGCGTGTTTATTGACAGCTTGGTGTGTGAATGAGATGTGTAATTAAACCAAAGAGATGAAGTGTGACTAAATGTGGAAATTATCTGAGTATGGTTGCCAGAGGGTGTTGAGAGTGCGTGTTGATCCAGGCGGAAGTCCAAATAAGGGCAAGGCAGGCTCGAGTGTTGGAGGACAGGCGGGTGGTCGAGGACAGGAGCGCGGCGTCGTAGTAAGTGGGCAGGCGTGAGGTCGAAATCCAGGAAGGCAAGGAGGGATCCACAGGGAGGTCCAATGTGACAAGACACACAGCTTGACGACGAGGAAGGATGACGGGGAGCTGGAGAACGACACAACACAAGAGACGATGAGAACGACGGGGAGGAAGCACAGGGAGAGAGAATGCACATGTAGGTGAGCGAGAGACGTGTGGGCTTACTGTACTGGGTACGAGAAGCTACGTTCTGGCGTCGGATCTCAGGTTGCGCTGGTTTATGAAGGCTGATCGCTCATCACAGACAGGTGCGTAGATTGCCGAGCGTTTGCAGCCGCGCGGAAGCGCGCTTGCAGCGGAGAGAGGGCGCCCGTGGGCGTGTCCCGCGGTGCGCTCGTCAGGGCACGCAACAGGAGAAGCAGCAGAAGTGTGACCCATAACAGGCCCCCCCCCTTATGCGAGACTCCCGACGAGCTTCGGGGTGCCTCAGGGTGAGTCCGGTAAAAATCCTCAATAAGGGAGGGGTCGGCGATGTAAGAAGCCGGGACCCATCATCTGTCCTCAGGTCCATAGACCTCCCAGTCCACGAGGTAGACCCATCCTCTTCCTTGTCGTCGGACCTTGAGAATCTCCCTGACGGTCCACACCTGGTCCCCATCCTCGAGAACCCTAGGCGGAGGGGGGGCAGGGGTGGGGGGCGACAGTGAACTGTTGGTTACTGGTTTGACCTGAGACACGTGGAACACCGGGTGGGATCTCATGGAACCAGGGAGATCCAGACAAACTGCTGCAGGATTGACCTTGGATCTGACCGTATATGGTCCAACGAACCGTGGCGCTAGTTTCTGAGAAGATATCGGGAGGTGGAGGTCCTTGGCCCGTAGCAGCACCTGCTGCCCGGGCTGATAGTCGGGAGCCGGGATGCGCCGCCGGTTGGCGTTACGACGCATCTTCTCAGATGCCTTCAATAAGGCAGCGCGGGCAGACCTCCACACCTTGCGGCATCGTCTCAGGTGGGCTCGGGTGGAGGGAACTGCCACTTCGATCTCCTGGGAGGGAAATAAAGGAGGTTGAAAACCTTGCCAGCATTCAAAAGGGGACATACCAGTAGCTGCGCAGGTCATGGAGTTAAAGGAGTACTCTACCCAAGGAATAAACTTGCACCAGGAGTTGGGCTGTTGAGCAGCCATACAACGCAGCATGGTCTCCACCCCCTGGTTGGCCCTTTCCGCTTGTCCATTGCTCTGGGGATGGTAGCCAGAAGTCAGGCTGACCGTGGCTCCGATCCCCCAGCAGAAAGCTCGCCACACCCGGGAAATGAATTGGGGTCCACGATCAGACACAATGTCGGTGGGGATCCCGTGAATTCTAACCACATGCTGAACGAGCAGTTCTGTGGTCTCGGCCGAGAATGGGAGTTTGGGCAAGGGTATGAAATGGGCCGCCTTGGAAAACCTGTCGATTATTGTGAGGATTGTGGTGTTACCTTTAGAGGGGGGAAGTCCAGTAATGAAGTCAAGAGCGATGTGTGACCAAGGTCGACTCGGGATCGGAAGAGGATGTAGGAGTCCAGCAGGAGGGCTGTGGTCTGCCTTGTTCCGGGCGCAGATGCAGCAGGCGGCGATGAACTCGCGAGTATCCGCCTTCCATGGAAGGCCACCAGAAGCGGCGTCGAATGAATGATAGCGATCTGTGGATTCCGGGATGACATGTAAACAGACTTGAATGTGCCCAGTCGAGTACCTTGCTCCTTAAGGGTTGCGGAACAAAAAGTCTATTGGGGGGTCCGTTACCGGGACCAGGGTCAGACCGTAGGGCCGTCCTGACCAGGCCCTCGATTTCCCAAGTTACCATCCCGAAGATGCGGTTCGGGGGAAGTATGGTCTCTGCAGTTTGTCTTGTGGTGGGTTCCTCGGAGAAGATCCTTGAAAAAGCGTCAGCCTTGCCATTGCGTGAACCGGGTCTGTAGGTGAGAGTGTAATTGAATCGGCCAAAGAACTGTGACCAGCGTGCTTGCCTGTCATTAAGTCTCTTTGCAGAACGGATGTGAATAAGGTTGCGGTGGTCGATCAGGACTAGGAACGGATGTTCTGCCCCCTCTAGCCAGTGTCTCCATTCAACCAAAGCTTCGTGGACGGCCAACAGTTCTCGGTTCCCTGCATCATAGTTCCTCTCGGCTGGGGTTAGGCGTCTGGAAAAGAATGTACAAGGGTGCAACACATTATTCTCATTAGCTTTTTGGGACAATACTGCCCCAATCCCGGAATCTGATGCATCTACTTCAACTGTGAACGGTTTGTCGGGGTCAGGGTGTACCAAGATAGGAGCGGAACTGAAGCTCCTCTTGAGGCTCAAGAATGCGCTATCTGCCTCCTTGTTCCAGACGAAAACTGTATTGGTAGAAGTTAGTGCGTGGAGGGGTGCGGCTACCTTGCTGAAGTCGAGTATGAAGCGACGGTAGAAACCCGCAAAGCCTAGGAATCTCCTAAGCTCGGTACGAGTGGTGGGTTGGGGCCAATCCACCACTGCCTTTACCTTCTTGGGGTCGACTCGGATGTTACCCCTCTCGATGATGTGACCCAAGAAGTTAACTGATGAGGAATGGAACTCGCACTTCTCTGCCTTGACGAAAAGACGATTCTCAAGGAGGCGCTGGAGAACAAGACGCACGTGCTGTTGATGGTCCTGCAGGTTGTGAGAGAAAATCAAAATATCATCAAGATATACGACCACAAATTTCTCGAGCATGTCTCTCAGCACGTCGTTAACAAGAGTCTGGAAGACGGCTGGGGCGTTGGTCAGGCCGAAGGGCATGACCCGGTACTCGAAGTGACCTAAGTGCGTGTTGAAGGCCGTCTTCCATTTGTCCCCCTTCCTAATCCGGACAAGATGGTATGGAAAGCTGGATTTGTTTTTACTCTTGTTCTCTATTGAGAAAGAAAGGAAAATACAAATATGTTTTAGGAGCATACAGTTAAAATTTTGAATAGTGGCGCCTTCCGCCCGATTGTAGCTGAGATAGGCTCCAGCGTCCCCCGCGACCCCGACGGGAATAAGCGGTAGAAAATGGATGGATGGAAGGCACAAGCAGTATAAAATGGATGGATGGATACAATTATTAATAATGATACTGACTATATATATATATATATATATATATATATATATATATATATATATATTTTTTTTTTTTTTTTTTTTTTTTTTTTTTTTTAAGTATATTTTTGCATTTTTTATAGAATAAAAAACATAAAAATGGCCCCCACATGCATTGACTTTTTAGTATGTGGCCCTTGGTATAAAAAAAATGTATGCACCCATCCATCCATTTTATACCGCTTCCATCCATCCATTTTATACCGCTTCTGCCTTATTAATAAAAATGTTAACTGTATGCTCCTAAAATATATATATATATATATATATATATATATATATATATATATATATATATATATATATATATATATATATATATATATATATATATATATATATATATATGCCCTGCGTTGACCCTGGATCTCAGGAAACAGAGTGGACCGACACCAGCAGATGACATGGCACCCCAAACCATCACTGATGGTGGAAACTTTACACTAGACTTCAGGCAACGTGGATCCTGTGCCTCTCCTGTCTTCCTCCAGACTCTGGGACCTCGATTTCCAAAGGAAATGCAAAATTTGCTTTCGTCAGAAAACATGACTTTGGACCACTCAGCAGCAGTCCAGCTGGTGTCGGTCCACTCTGTTTCCTGAGATCCAGGGTCAACGCAGCCGTCTACCAGCAAGTTTTAGAGCACTTCATGCTTCCTGCTGCTGACCTGCTCTATGGAGATGGAGATTTCAAGTTCCAACAGGACTTGGCGCCTGCACACAGCGCAAAATCTACCCGTGCCTGGTTTATGGACCATGGTATTTCTGTTCTAAATTGGCCCGCCAACTCCCCTGACCTTAGCCCCATAGAAAATCTGTGGGGTATTGTGAAAAGGAAGATGCAGAATGCCAGACCCAAAAACGCAGAAGAGTTGAAGGCCACTATCAGAGCAACCTGGGCTCTCATAACACCTGAGCAGTGCCAGAAACTCATCGACTCCATGCCACGCCGCATTAACGCAGTAATTGAGGCAAAAGGAGCTCCAACCAAGTATTGAGTATTGTACATGCTCATATTTTTCATTTTCATACTTTTCAGTTGGCCAACATTTCTAAAAATCCCTTTTTTGTATTAGCCTTACACAATATTCTAATATTGTGACACACGGAATTTTGGATTTTCATTTGTTGCCACTTCAAATCATCAAAATTAAATGAAATAAACATTTGAATGCATCAGTCTGTGTGCAATGAATAAATATAATGTACAAGTTACACTTTTTGAATGCAATTACTGAAATAAATCAAGTTTTTCAAAATATTCTAATTTACTGGCTTTTACCTGTATATATATATCCATCCATCCATTTTCTACCGCTTATTCCCTTTGGGGTCGCGGGGGGCACTGGAGCCTATCTCAGCTACAATCGGGCGGAAGGCGGGGTACATTTATATATATATATATATATATATATATATATATATATATATATATATATATATATATATATATATATATATATCAGTGACGTGCGGTGAGGTTCATGACTGGTGAGCAGAGGTGGGTAGTAACGCGCTACATTTACTCCGTTACATCTACTTGAGTAACTTTTGGGATAAATTGTACTTCTAAGAGTAGTTTTAATGCAACTTACTTTTACTTTTACTTGAGTATATTTATAGAGAAGAAACGCTACTTTTACTCCGCTACTTTTATCTACATTCAGCTCGCTACTCGCTACTAATTTTTATCGATCTGTTAATGCACGCTTTCTTTGTTTTGGTCTGTCAGACAGACCTTCATAGTGCCTGCCTTACTGGTGACGTTTCACTCCGTTCCACCAATAAAATGCAGTCACTAGTGACGTTTGACTCCGTTCCACCAATCAGATGCAGTCACTGGTGACGTTGGACCAATCAAACAGAGCCAGGCGGTCACATGACCTGACTTAAACAAGTTGAAAAACTTATTGGGGTGTTACCATTTAGTGGTCAATTGTACGGAATATGTACTGTACTGTGCAATCTACTAATACAAGTTTCAATTAATCAATCAAAAGTGTGAAGGAAAAAAGACACTTTTTTATTTCAAACGTACATCCCGTCACAAGCCTAAAGACTGACTGTACAGTTCCTGTCTTCACAATAAAAGTGCCGCTCCATCGCGCCTGCGCTTTCAAAATAAGAGTCTCCGAAAGCCAGCGCAAACAAGCTAGCAAGCTACGGAATTTGCCGCCAATGTATTTCTTGTAAAGTGTGTGAAAACGAATATGGAAGCTGGACAAATAAGATACCAGAAACCAACCACTTTCATGTGGTATTAGACAGAAAGGAGGAACTTTTTTTTTCCTGCATTTGAAAACGTGGACGTTAAGCACTGCTGTCTGATTACAATCAATGCAAGTCATCAGAATCAGGTAATACACCAACTTATATTCTTGTCAACATGAAAGAAAGGAATCTATATGTGTTAAACATGCATGTATATTCATTAAAACACCTTTAACATGTAAACAAAAACGGCAAAATAAATAAATATAAATGATATACTGTATATATCAATGTATGTGTATATATGTGTGTGTATATATATATATATATATATATATATATATATATATATATATATATATATATATATATATATATATATATATATATATATATATATATGATATGTGTGTGTATGTTACTCATCAGTTACTCAGTACTTGAGTAGTTTTTTCACAACATACTTTTTACTTTTACTCAAGTAAATATTTGGGTGACTACTCATTACTTTTACTTGAGTAATAAATCTCTAAAGTAACAGTACTCTTACTTGAGTACAATTTCTGGCTACTCTACCCACCTCTGCTGGTGAGGCACTGACTTCATCACAGTCAGATTTACAAACACATGAACCCTAAAGAGTATCAAGTTATTCACCATTTGATTGGCAGCAGTTAACGGGTTATGTTTAAAAGCTCATACCAGCATTCTTCCCTGCTTGGCACTCAGCATCAAGGGTTGGAATTGGGGGTTAAATCACCAACAATTATTCCCGGGCGCGGCGCCGCTGCTGCCCACTGCTCCCCTCACATCCCAGGGGGTGATCAAGGGGATGGGTCAAATGCAGAGGACATATTTCACCACACCTAGTGTGTGTGACAATCATTGGTACTTTAACTCATTGGCGTTGTTAGGCCTATTTTAGGGGGACTCAAGCCCCCTTAAAATATTCTTAAGCCCCCCTAAATAATTCAATGTTTTTTTGTTTTTTTTTTACAAATAAATGCCGACATATTCATTATAAAATGGCCCAAATATGAGTTTAAATAAATAATCATATAACCTGTTATTATTCACTCAGTTTCCCCCCACTTCGTAGCGTAAGGTAAAGAGCCCCTTTCGTGCATCGGTATCCAATCCATTCCACTTGTTCATATAGAAAATGCCCACATCACTCAAATTCCAGCCCGCATTTTCTCTGCGACCTTGCTTGCGGTCCTGCAGATGTACGAAGCACATTATCTTCCTTTACAATGAGTGAAGCTGCACAAAACCTTGTGTGTGCAATTGTAAATCATTTATTTTTTAAGTTTTGTGTTTCTTGTAGAATCTATATAAAGTAATATACATAAGCCTATTGTTAAAATAATGAGCCGTTTAATGATCGCTCAGCACAAGAAATACTTTACACACATACAGTTGTTGACAAAATACACTGTACATGATATACCTCAGCTAACTAAACTATGGAAATGTATAATATAGTTCATATAGCAATACAGTCTCACTGCACAGCAGACCATGCAGTTAGCCGAGTCCGTCCATGTTGAGGCACTGAGTGACGCGCCTCGACTGGCTGCTGTTCACCGCACCGTCTCTTCTCAGTATTTGAACGGCAAATGTGAAAATTCAGCGATTTTGAATAAAAATAATCTAAAACTGGTGAAGTTAAATGGAAAATAACTTTATAGTATAATCACTGGATACATATAACAATTTAATTGTTTTTCTTTCTTTTTACATTTTTTTCTTTCCATGATGGCAGGTGAGGCCCCGCCTCACCTGCCTCTAGTGACCGCACGTCACTAAATATATATATATATATATATATATATATATATATATATATATATATATATATATATATACATATATATATATATATATATATATATATATATATATATATGTATATGATAGGCTCCAGCGCCCCCCGCGACCCCGAAGGGAATAAGCGGTAGGAAATGGATGGATGGATGGATATATATATATTTTAGGAGCATACAGTTACATTTTTTATTAAAAAGGCACAAGCGGTATAAAATGGATGGATGGATGGATACAATTATTAATAATGATACTATATATATATATATATATATATATATATATATATATATATATATATATATATATATATATATATATATATATATTAGGCTCAGTGTACTCCTGGCAAAACGGATCGGACAGCTAATTAAACCGGGTAGGGACAACATAAACGTATGCTGTCGGCATGGTGACGACAACGCCGTTTTTGATTACGTTGAATAAAACAAATTAATTAAAATTTTTTTTGATAAACAATCAAAAAATACATTGTGCTATATAGTTACTTCCGGTACCTCGTTTGGTTGTATTTTTCTAAGTAGCGTCCGTTTCCGGTAGACGGTATGATGACGTCAGTTGTTCGACCAATAGAAACAGGTCTGCCTTCTTTGAAGCAGTACGTGCCCGCCCCCTCTGATGATCGGGACAATGACGCGGGCATCACTTTAGGACGTGAACCGGACGGCGCGGCAACAAATTACATTTGCGTTTGTATTGAACGCCCGCCATTGTATGTGAGACCTGCCACTGGTACGTGACGAAGGTAGTACTTTACACACGTTTACATTCCCGCCTTGGCGTCAATGACGTGTTGTTTGTTCATATTGTGTTGCAATAATCCGTTCATGTCGGTTCATAGACGCTCCGTGGCAGTGTCGGGATGATCGGTAGCGAGCCAGGAGAGGAGCAACACCGAGAGAGTAGTCAATCATTAGCGGGAGCCCAGAGAGGGAGATGAAAGGTGCCATGGCTTTGATGAAAACAGCTTTACTTGTCTGCCTGCAATATGGTGAGTTTTTTTATTTATTTAATTTCCCTCCCATCTGTCACACTCATTTGCATGATTGTTTTCCGTTTATTTGCAGTATGGATGCACTTGTCATAGGATGCAGCAGCCATATGCCAGGATGTCGGTAGTTTTCTCTGCCCAATGAAATCTAGATGTTTACATCGTGGGGGATAAAAGACGTAATATGGCCCACATCACCCCTGCTCTCTGCAGGACTAAATAACTTTAAAGTGACGTTTTTACTCATTGCTTTATTATGCATTCGAGCAGTGTTTTTCTACGGAGCCCCTCAAGGGACATGGATGTCTTGCAATACTTTTTGCGAGATCTCGCAAAAGTTTTATTTTTCCTATGTCAGTGACCCGGAAGTAAAACAGACACAGGTACCCATTAAGATGAGGAAGCCCCCTCACCCTGAGTATTCTTTTCAGATGTCTCTCGCTTATGTCAAAGCCAAGTCTGCGTGCAAGAACGGATTTGATGTCTTTATATTAGGCCGATACTAAAATAGAAATCAATAAACTTCTCCCACGGATGATGGGTAGGCTCTTCCATCGCTGTGTCTGTTTTACTTCCGGTTCACTGACATAGGAAAAAAAATGCTTTGCGAGATCTCGCAAAACATTTGTTCCCCTCCATGTCCCTTTAGGGGCTCCGTATTTTTGCACATTTTTTTCCGTAGGTACACCACCAGCAGAAATCATTAAAAAAAGAAACTCAGTTAACAGTAAAAAGTCATCGTCACAATCGTTGGATACGACTTTAAACCATAACCAAGCATGCATCACTATAGCTCTTGTCTCAAAGTAGGTGTACTGTCACCACCTGTCACATCACGCCGTGACTTATTTGGACTTTTTTGCTGTTTTCCTGTGTGTAGTGTTTTAGTTCTTGTCTTGCGCTCCTATTTTGGTGGCTTTTTCTCTTTTTTTTGGTATTTTCCTGTAGCAGTTTCATGTCTTTCTTTAAGCGATATTTCTCGCATCTACTTTGTTTTATTAATCAATAATTTTCCAGTTGTTTTTATCCTTCTTTGTGGAGACATTGTTGATTGTCATGTCATGTTCGGATGTACATTGTGGACGCCGTCTTTGCTCCACAGTAAGTCTTTGCTGTTGTCCAGCATTCTGTTTTTGTTTACTTTGTAGGCAGTTCAGTTTTAGTTTTCTGCATAGCTTCAAGGCCTTTTCTTAGGGACATTCACCTTTTGTTTATTTTTGGTTTAAGCATTAGACACGTTTTTACCTGCACGCTGCCTCCCGCTGTTTCCGACATCTACAAAGCAATTAGCTACCGGCTGCCACCTACTGATATGGAAGAATATTACACGGTTACTCTGCCGAGCTCTTTAGACAGCATCGACACTCAACATATAATTACTGGTTTGCAAAAAATATTTTTAACCCAAATAGGTGAAATTAGATTATGTTCCGCGGCACACCAGACTGTATCTCACGGCACACTAGTTGAAAAACACTACATTAGGGCAGTATTTCACCAAGTACCACCTCAGCAATAACATTGACTCTCCAAGTACCACTATAATGACCAACATTGAAATACAGTAGCGTATTAAGGCCTAAGTATTCATTAAAACAAGGCATAGGCTTTATTTAACAAGTATATTTCATATTTTTGGCGACTGTTACATTACACACAGTTCGAACAGTAACACTGTATTTTAATTTAGGCCTAAGTATTCATTAAAAACAAGGCAGAGGCTTTACTTAACAAGTATATTTAATATTTTTGGCCACCGTTTCATTACACACAGTTTGAACAGTAACACTGTATTTTAATTTAGGCCTAAGTATTCATTAAAAACAAGGCAGAGGCTTTATTGAACAAGTATGTTTAATATTTTTTGCCACTTACATTACACACAGTTTGAACAGTAACACTGTATTTGAATTTAAGTAAAACAGTACTATAACCAAGAGATTTGTTTGCCTACCACTAGACAGAGCCTGTGTACCACTAGATGCATTTATAGGCTGGACATGCTTTTTAAGGCTGCATTTTCAAGGTTTTTAAAAGCTGTTGAATTTTTGATAAGGTGTAATGAATTTTTGATAAGGTGTGATGGACGGCACTTTGAAAATAACTTTTTTTGGCTTCTATTGGTGTTAGTAATTTCTTACAAAATGCTGTTTGGATATAAGTGTACAAAATATTTTTTATAAATATCAGAGCCAATAGTAGGGTAGAACAGTATACAGGTGCTAATAAAGTATTACAGTAGTAATGAATAAAAAAGGTACTATACTGCCTTTAGAAAAACACCTGTACTTTTTTTTTTTTTAATAGACACGATTGCACGCCGTGGTGACATTGTTAGTAATATGAGCCGAGGCGCATTGTAGTCTACACACACACACACAGAACACTTAGAAGCAGAAACAGTGTAGAGATAGAACAAGAAGAATGGGAATATTTTGGCTTAATGAAGGTGAAGCTATTAACACAAGTATTGTAAAAAAACAAAAAACATGGTGTTTACTTTTTGATATCAAAATAAAACACAAAGCAGTTTGGCTATTTAAGATAAAGTCTAATAAACAACATGTTTTCTTCTCCAACGCCACCTTGTGGTTCAGTACAACAGTTTGGCCAACAACAAAATAAAACAGGAGTGACAGCGTGTTTCCTCACCTCATTAACTCTGTTACAGCAGCTGATGGACACTGTATTATCAAAATGAAAGCAACATCATATAGTTTTTCTCCTTCGCTGTTTACTTAGAGTGGGGGGGACAATTGTCTCCAATATTGTCCACACTTGTCTCCATCTAACAGCAGTGCGCTCTTAAACACACAACGGGAAGCTAGGGAAAATGACTAGCGTCCCGGAAGAGTTGGTGCTACAAGGATTTCTGGAAATGTGCTCTGTTGTGTTGCGGTGAAAATATTCTCCCGAAATGTGTTTGTCATTGTTGTTTATGTGGTCTCACTATATGGCACATGTTTATGACAGTGTTGGCGTTGTTTATACGGCCACCCTTAGTGTGACATGTAGGTCTGTTGACTAAGTATACTCCGAGGTAGGCATGATGTTTGATAAGAAATTATCGAGTTCGAGCCTATTATCGTATCCTCTTATCGAACCGATTCCTTATCGATTGTCTTATCGAGTCCATATAGGTTGTTGTATATGGAAAAAAAACACACAATATTTGGTTTAACAAAAGCTCACTTTTATTATACAAGAAAAAAATAAAATCTAATAAATAAATAAATATTGACTGTTACCCTAAGTGGGATTTTTCAGAAAAACAAATATATACAGTAACACAAAAACAACCTGTCTCTGTGATCACTATAGGTGTATAAATAATAATATAGTGTTAAATAAAATCAGTCCCTTGGGTACAAAACTTAAAATAATACAGCTCTCCAAAAAGTGCACTTCTGCTGCTATTTGACATAACTGTTTGTTATGATGCTTTGACATTTTTGCACTTTATTTCTTTATTTAAAGAAAATTCTATGAAGAGAAAAGTTGTTTGCAAATGTGGTTACAATGCTAAAAAATGAAAAGTTAAAGCTAAAAAAAGAAATACACTTTATTGAGTTAACATTATTTCTTTATAGGGGGAAATATGTGCTGTTATGAGCTAGGGAATATAACAACTACACTACCCAGCATGCAACGGGGGCGACGAGCATGCGCGGTAGCCCCGAAAAGTGTTGTTGCATGTCGCCACCCAGCAGCTAAGAATGAGGTTATGAACACGCTGTGAAAGTAAACGTCAAGAACTCAGCCAACACACCTCGTCTGCATTATTTATAATTAGACAGATAACACATATACAGTGGGATGTTGTTTTGTTTACAAGGAAAGAAAAACAAAAGTTAAAAAAGGGAGATCATGTCATATCTGTTGTGTGTATATATGTATGTGCTGCGGTTGCTTTAAGAACGTTGCGACAGCTGCCGTAAAGGAGGTGGGTTGCTAGCCTGGTTGCTATGTTTCCTGTTGGTCGTTAAAGTGTTCGTCATGTGTTTGTACCCAGCTCAAATCTCTCAGTAAAGTTATTTATTGGATTATACCTTTTTGTTTTGAACTTTATTACACCTTGGAGCGCTTTTTCCGGTCCATTGTTTTTCCTGCTTTCCCTATCTGCGCCTAATGACTGAGCTACGTGACGTCATTTCTTGTGATGTCTCACGGGGCATTTCTGGTCGGGACGGGATTCGTTCCGAGGGATTCGAATAAAGAACCAACTCTTTTTCTTTACTATAGTGGTCTCGATTACGGGTACCGGTTCTCAAAAAGGGATTCGAGTCCGAGGATTCGGTTCTTTTCTTATCGAACAACCGGGAAAACCGGTTTTGAGTATCCTCCCTACTCCGAGGTGATACCCTTCAAGCAAGATTAACGTTTGTCCGACATGATTTATAAGCCAAACGACGCTAGTGCGCATGCGCCTTGACTTTGTGTTGCCATAAAAGCAATAACAAATGTTATGGTAATTTATAAAGGAGACAGGAGACGGTATGGTATTTTATCGCGAGTCATCATTATGCTGTTGACCATTATATCCCTCGTCCATTAACAAGTCAAGTGCGGTCACGGCAAGTTGTTGCCGCAAATGTTGGTCAATTTTTTAGGGCACTACGGCAAATGAGAGGGCGGTTGCCGTGGTTAAATTTGAGCCCTGCTCTAAACTACTTAATATTGATTGCATACCCAAATTTGTAGTATCACCCAAAACATAGGTAAAGTATCCAAACAACAGAAGAACAAGAGAGACAACAACAAACAGCAACAACAAAACTACATCAGCAAATGTGTTTTGTTGCTGTGTTTCAGAATGATCATTTTCAGTAAATACTTCTACTTTACTGCTCGTCCCCTTATTCGTGTTACACTTTATTATGAATGATAAAAAAAAGGTAACAACGATGAGGTTGCATCTTTGCCCCCGCAGTCTGATTGAGACACACAAAGCTGCGTTGTCCCTATCAGTCCCAGCGCCATGTTAATTAGGTCCTGATCCGCTTAAACCTCCCGCTGAGTCGTCCACCATGTCATCATCCATGGGCGTGTCACTGTTAGGCTACAACACACACACACACCAGTATATCAGGTTTGTTCAGGTCGTAGTAGTAATCCAGTTTAGGTGCGGGTTAGAGCGAGTGTTCTGTCATCCAGAGATGGCGTATTTGGTACTCCACTTTTGCTTGCAGATTAAATTCCCCAGGCCGGATGAGTCCCTCTTAACACAACCATTGCTGCTGCCAAAAACGTGCTGCGAACACGAGAGCTTTAACTGTCAAGCTTATTTTTTACTTTTTTTTTTTTTTTTACCAGCAAATGACTCCCAAAGAAAACCAAAGGTAACAAAATGTAGACGGTTTAAAAGTGGTAAATTTAGTGTTACCTCCTTTAACGTGGGAGTTAGGTTCCAGATCCCTTCTGTAGTGGCACATTTCTGCAAAGTAAGGACACTATTTATTCTAAAATGAATATGTATATTATTACAGGCCTCAAATTTTAACTTTTTAAGGTCAAGGCAAGTGTTGCCTTAAAGGAGGGCTCATATTTTAGGGCACCAAGGCAAGTTAGAAGAGCACAGAGGCAAACATTATTTTCTTTCGAGGCAGGAGATATATATATATATATATATATATATATATATTAGGGCTGCAACAACTAATCGATTATAAAAATAGTTGGCGATTAATTTAGTCATCGGTTCGTTGGATCTATGCTATGTGCATGCGCAAAGGCACATTTTTTATTTATTTTATTTTATTATTATTTATTTTTTATATAAACCTTTATTTATAAACTGCAACATGTACAAACAGCTGAGAAACAATGATTAAAATAAGTATGGTACCAGTATGCTGTTTTTTTTCAATAAAATACTGGAAAGGATAGAAATGCAGTTTGTCTCTTTTATCCGATTATTAATCGATTAATCAAAGTAATAATGGACAGATTGATCGATTATCAAATTAATCGTTAGTTGCAGCCGTAATATACATATATGTATATATATATTAGAGATGTCCGATAATATCGGCCGATAAATGCTTTAAAATGTAATATCGGAAATTATCGGTATCGTTTTTTTATTATCAGTATCGTTTTTTTTTGTTTTTTTTTCAATCAACTAAAAACACAAGATACACTTACAATTAGTGCACCAACACAAAAACCCTCCCTCCCTCATTCTTGTTTCTTTCTGTTATTAATATTCTGGTTCCTACAATATATATCAATACAGTCCAGTGTTTCCCACAGGACAGGTATCTATTTGTGGTGGTGTGGTCGGGGGTGGCGGCAGCGGCAGCGGCGATGACCAAGAAGGACGCGGAGTTGGAATATAATTACAACACTTTATGTACATATTTATATACAGATTTGAACAATTAGTTATTCACTGAAATATATTTATTAATTGAAATAAAAAATATATCTTATAAAATATAAAAGCTAAAATGTCTCTTAAAGCTCTGCCCCTTTAATTAGTGCATACATCATCTGTGTGAAGGAGTGAACATCCAACATTAGAATTTATTACTAACGAGCAGAACCGCTCTATGTACAGTGCCGTCTAACCTTAAGCGGCAGCAGCTCAACACATGCAGGGTTCAACGTTAAGGTTTTTTTCTACTTGCCCGACTTCTTAAATCTACTTGCCCCAATATTTTTACTTGTCCTGCCTAGGTTTTTTTCTGGCTGTGTAGTGCTCATGGCTTATATCTTACTAAAATCCTTCCCGTTGACTATTTACAACACTACACAGTATTTATTATTATTATTATTATTATTATCTATAATTACATTTAAATGGCATTGCATACATGTAAAATTAAATGCTATTTCACATTATTTGACCAGTAGCAGTTACACCCATCTGAACAGGTCAGCCACCTGTTTAAAGCCTGATCACAGTTGAAATCTTGAAATGAAGGGCCTTTAATAACCAAAACATTAACCTGGACAGCATTTTTTAACAGCTGGTTGGCTCAGAGTTTATTCTTTTCATTGCATTCACATGCTGCAGTGGACAGTGGACAATTTAGCTTCAGTATTAATGCAGTATCTGAAGCACCGTCTCCACGTGTGTTTATTGACAACAGGGTTATAACCTGGACATGTTAGCTCGTCGGTATGGTAACACGTGACTGTTACTGCGTGCGTCTGCCCCGGCCCCCGAGTCAAACAGCGGCGGTGTTAATGAAGCAGCGTCAGGCTGCTCACCGTCAGTGAAACGCTCGGTGAAATCGCGGATTAACGTTAAATATATGACGAGCCGCGAGCGATGCAGCTATAACCTATCTCCCCTGGTAGAGCACCCGCTGCGGCGACCCAGTTTGATTCGCTTTGCTCCGCGTCAATCACCCCTCTCCCGTCTCTCTCCAGCTGTCCTTTCAAAATAAATGCATTCAAATCTCGAAAATAAAAATTAATAAAATCCGAGTCGGTGCTGCACACTGCACAGGTTCGGACCACTTTTGAACTTGTTTGCCAAGACGTCTTACCCTCGTATTTTGATCCGGTCGGTCCGTTCTTATTTTACTTTGTCGTCATTGTCTTCTTCTTCTTCTTCTTCTGGCCCACCAGGTGAATTAAGTGCTATTGGCGGAGTTACAATGCATAGTAGGCTACCGCCACCTACTGCACCGGAATTGTAACTACAAGCAACATTCACAGACAGAGTCTCATTGCTTTTATGAGCGGTCGAGCGAGTCAAAAGACGAAAAATATATTTGTGGCGGACGTAATTCTTTCGTGGCGGGCCGCCACAAATAAATGAATGTGTGGGAAACAGTGTATATGGATTAGATACAGCTGCTCGGCTATGGAAACCCATTCCATGAAGCTCTCTGCGTACTGTAGGTGGGCTAATTGGAAGATAACATGAAGGTTGGAGCTCTGTAGCAACTGACTGTGCAGAAAGTCAGCGACCTCTTTGCACTATGCGCTTTAGCATCCGTTGACCCCTCTCTGTCAGTTTACGTGGCCTACCACTTGGTGGCTGAGTTGCTGTTATTCCCAAACTCTTCCATTATCTTATTATAAAGCCGACAGTTGACTTTGGAATATTTAGGAGCGAGGAAATTTTAAGACTGGATTTGTTGCACAGGTGGCATCCTATGACATTTCCACGCTGGAAATCACTGAGCTCCTGAGAGCGTCCCATTCTTTCACAAATGTTTGTAGAAACAGTCTCCATGCCAAGGTGCTTGATTTTACACACCTGTGGCCGGGCCAAGTAATTAGGACACCTGATTCTCATCATTTGGATGGGTGGCCAAATACTTTTGGCAATATTAAAAGGGTTGGAATTGGGGGTTAAATCACAAAAAATGATTCCCGGGCGCTGCCCCGCTGCTGCCCACTGCTCCCCTCACCTCCCAGGGGGTGAACAAGAGGATGGGTCAAATGCAGAGGACAAATTTCACCACACCTCGACAATCATTGGTACTTTAACTAATATAGTGTATTTACTTCTTTTCAAAAAACGCTCAAGTAATTGTCTCTGCCTCAAGGAATCATTTATTTAATGGTAAATCTGAAGGCATGACAATGTTTAATGTGGTCCAACGCAATTATGTCACACGCCCAGCAAAAAGAGGAAGTGGGTGCAGTGTTTCCTTTTTTTTTTTTTTATTGGAGGGGGACAACAAATTATGATAAAAGCATGCATCGTAACTTAATCCGTTTCACAACACACGTGCACACCTGCTTTGCCAGAGACGTAGCATACATAAATAGGGAAAAGTTAAGATATCTTTTGGCATTGACCTGTGAAGCAAAAATGACTACCCTAACGGCATCATTCCTGACCATAAGTTCATGCCACTTTTGTGTTAAATAAATTAGTTGCAGATAGTCTAAATTAGGGGTATCCACACTTTTTGACTTAGAGGCCACATTGGGATAAAATAATTTGGCCGAAAGCCGACTGCATGTAAAGTAACATATGATATATCCTAACTAGAGATGTCCGATAATGGCTTTTTGCCGATATCCGATATTCCGATATTGTCCAACTCTTAATTACCGATACCGATATCAACCGATACCACTATAAACAGTCGTGGAATTAACACATTATTATGCCTAATTTTGTTGTGATGCCCCGCTGGATGCATTAAACAATGTAACAAGGTTTTCCAAAATAAATCAACTCAAGTTATGGAAAAAAATGCCAACATGGCACTGCCATGTTTATTATTGAAGTCGCAAAGTGCATTATTTTTTTTAACATGCCTCAAAACAGCAGCTTGGAATTTGGGACATGCTCTCCCTGAGAGAGCTTGAGGAGGTTGAGGTGGGCGGGGTTGGGGGGGCGGGATCTTCGGGGTACGGGGTAGCGGGGGGTGTATATTGTAGCGTCTCGAAAGAGTTAGTGCTGCAAAGGGTTCTGGGTATTTGTTCTGCTGTGTTTATGTTGTGTTACGGTGCAAATGTTCCCCAGAAATGTGTTTGTCATTCTTGTTTGGTGTGGGTTCACAGTGTGGCGCATATTTGTAACAGTGTTAAAGTTGTTTATACGGCCACCCTCAGTGTGACCTGTATGGCTGTTGACCAAATGATGCATTGCATTCACTTGTGTGTGCGTGAAAAGCCGTAGATATTATGTGACTGGGCCGGCACGCAAAGGCAGTGCCTTTAAGGTTTATTGGCGCACTGTACTTCTCCCTACATCCGTGTACACAGCGGCGTTCTAAAAAGTCATACATTTTACTTTTTGAAACCGATACCGACAATTTTGAAACCGATAACGATAATTCCCGATATTACATTTTAAAGCATTTATCGGCCGATAATATCGGCAGTCCGATCTTATCGGACATCTCTAATCCTAGCCATATATATGTGTACATATCATGCATGTATAACATATCATTATTGAATAATATAATTGTATATTAAGAGTGTGTGAAAGTTTTGACTCCTACCGTGATGACCTCAAAGTTTTGTAATCAATCAGAAATATCAAGCAGATGAACTGACAAACATGGATAGGTGTAGGGAGTGTTTTTCTTTTCCCCCATCATGCATTGTAATGGATTTAAATGGGTGCAATTTGTAGTTGTTTATGGTGTTTGGACGTTTCTATAATATCCACAAATTTCAGTGTGCAAGTTGTGTAATGTGTGAAGCAGGTGTTGGTTCTGTGTTGTCTTTTTGTTTTTTTTGCGCATGAGTAGGGAAGGTTGTTTGGATTATGTCATACACGGTAATGCTGTGCTTTGTGAACTTCAAAACACAATTCATTGGTATTGACCTGATTTATTCTCGTTGTCCACAAGATGGTGAAAACTTTGCAGCAAACAGATTGCTAGATATTTAAAATTACTTTGGCAACAGCCGGCAGGCCTGATTCGTTATTAATAAATTCATGACGTCTGGCGTGCCAAACTGAAGGTGTCAGCCAGATTCATTATTAATAAACTCATGACGTCTGGCGTGCAAAACTGAAGGCGCCGGCCAGATTCCTTATTAATGAACTCATGACGTCTGGCGTGCCAAACTGAAGGCGCCAGCGGGCCACACTTGGGCCGTGGCTTGGACACCACTGGTCTAAATAAAGGTGCTTTCAAAGAAACTTCAAAGAGGCCTTATCTCTTTCACTTTATATTTTAGTTGACTAAATTAACTGTAATTTTAGCTGACTAAGATATGATTTAAACTTGACTTAATATCAATATAGATGACTAACATTTGATTAAAACCTATAAGTATATTTTCGTCAAAAGACTAACTAAAACTAAATTAAAAACTGCTGTCAAAATTACCACTGATGTCTTGAAAGAAATCAGGCGTTTGAGCGTCTTTTCTCTCAAAAGTGGCACAAACAAATTAGGGAGATGATACATTTTTCTCAGAGATAAGCTCTGGGGACACACTTTGAAAAAGAAGAAACCTTGAGAAGGGATCGGCTGCAATAGATGTCAAGTGGGTATAATTATTGAATTGTTATATTAATAGACAATGTGGGAGTCAAGTCCATCAGGAAGCCAACAGATAGTCATAGGTAGAGACCGACTGATATGTGTTTTTTCAGGGCAGATAGCGATTTTTAGTAGTCAAGGAGGCCGATTTAAAGATATTTGGAGCTGATCTTCATTTGCAGTAAAAGTTATTTATACATGGATAGTTTACATCAGTAAACAGTTGGACAAGGAGCTATTTTTATTTTTCTACGACCAGTAGCGACATCATTTTCATGAGGCGCTAATGGTGTGGTTAATCTAGCACCAAACAATGTCAAGGGATTTCACAAACACCTTTGTTACGTGTAGGGATGATGTTTGATAAGAAATTATCGAGTTCGAGCCTTATCGAATCCTCTTATCGAACCGATTCCTTATCGATTCTCTTATCGAGTCCAGATAGGTTGTTGTTTATGGAAAAAAACACAATATTTGGTTTAACAAAAGCTCACTTTTATTATATAAGAAACAATTTTAATCTAATAAATAAATAAATACATATTGACTGTTACCCCCCTAAAAAAATAAAATAAATAAATATTGACTGTTGTTTCCCAAAGTATATTAAGTGGGATTTTTCAGAAAAACAAATATATACAGTAACACAAAAACAACCTGTCTCTGTGATCACTATAGGTGTTTAAATAATAATATAGTGTTAAATAAAATCAGTCCCTTGGGCACAAAACTTAAAATAATACAGCTCTCCAAAAAGTGCAATTCTGCTGCTATTTGACATAACTGTTTGTTATGATGCTTTGACATTTTTGCACTTTATTTTTTTATTGAAAGAAAATTCTATGAAAAGTTGTTTGCAAATGTGGTTACAATGCTAAACAATGAAAAGTTAAAGCTAAAAAAAGAAACACACTTTATTGAGTTAACATTATTTCTTTATTTATGGGAAAGATGTTATGAGCTAGGGAATATAACAACTACACTACCCAGCATGCAACGGGAGTGACGAGCATGCGCGGTAGCCCCGAAAAGTGTTGTTGCATGTCGCCACCCGGCAGCTAAGAATGAGGTTATGAGCACGCTGTGAAAGTAAACGTCAAGAACTCAGCCAACACGCCTCGTCTGCATTATTTATAATTACACAGACAACACATATACAGTGTGATTTTGTTTTGTTTACAAGGAAAGAAAAACAAAAGTTAAAAAAGGGAGATCATGTCATATATGTTCAGTGTTTCCCACAGGACAGGCATCTATTTGTGGTGGTGTGGTCGGGCGGCAGCGGCGATGACCAAGAAGAACGCAGAGTTGGAATATAATTACAACATTTTATGTACATATTTATATACAGATTTGAACAATTAGTGATTCACTGAAATATATTTATTAATTGTGGTTCTTACAAAAAATATATCTTATAAAATATAAACGCTAAAATGTCTCTTAAAGCTCTGCCCCTTTAATTAGTGAATACTAAATAATTTAACTTTAGTCTACTACTCCAACCATATTATTTACCAGCAACATGAAGTGAAACAGAGGCAGAGGTGTCCTGCCAGAGTCAGTCAACCTCCTCCTCCTCCTCCTGCTGCTGCTGAACAGGTCGCACCTGTGGTCCGGACTGTAGGCCTACCTCCTCTCCAAGTCGAGCCCTTTTCGGCCGTTGAAAATATTTTTCTATACTCATCTGTGTGAAGGAGTGAACATCCAACATTAGAATTTATTACTAACGAGCAGAACCGCTCTATGTACAGTGCCGTCTAACCTTAAGCGGCAGCAGCTCAACACATGCAGGGTTCAACGTTAAGGTTTTTTTCTACTTGCCCGACTTCTCAAATCTACTTGCCCCAATATTTTTACTTGTCCTGCCTAGGTTTTTTTCTGGCTGCGTAGTGCTCATGGCTTATATCTTACTAAAATCCTTCCCGTTGACTATTTACAACACTACACAGTATTTATTATTATTATTATTATTATTATTATTATTATCTATAATTACATTTAAATGGCATTGCATACATGTAAAATTAAATGCTATTTCACATTATTTGACCAGTAGCAGTTACACCCATCTGAACAAGTCAGCCATCTGTTTAAAGCCCGATCACAGTTGAAATCTTGAAATGAAGGGCCTTTAATGGCCAAAACATTAACCTGGACAACATTTTAACAGCTGGTTGGCTCAGATTTTATTCTTTTCATTGCATTCACATGCTGGAGTGGACAGTGGACAATTTAGCTTCAGTCCATGTGTGTTTATTGACAACAGGGTTATAACCTGGACACATTAGCTCGTCGGTATGGTAACACGTGACTGTTACTACGTGCGTCTGCCCCGGACCCCGAGTCAAACAGTGGCGGTGTTAATGAAGCAGCGTCAGGCTGCTCACCGTCAGTGAAACGCTCGGTGAAATCGCGGATTAACGTTAAATATATGACGAGCCGCGAGCGATGCAGCTATAACCTATCTACCTATAACTTATATTACCCTCGTATTTTGATCCGGTCGGTCCGTTCTTCTTTTACTTCGTCGTTGTCGTCTTCTTCGTCTTCTTCGTCTTCTTCTTCTTCTTCTTCTTCTTCTTCTTCTGGCCCACCAGGTGAATTAAGTGCTATTGGCGGAGTTACAATGCATAGTAGGCTACCGCCACCTACTGCACCGGAGTTGTAACTACAAGCAACATTCACAGACAGAGTCCCATTGCTTTTATGAGCGGTCGAGCGAGTCAAAAGCCGAAAAATCCATTTGTGGCGGACGTAATTCTTTCGTGGCGGGCCGCCACAAATAAATGAATGTGTGGGAAACACTGATGTTGTATCAATATGTATGTGCTGTGGTTGCTTTAAGAACGTTGCGACAGCTGCCGTAAAGGAGGTGTGTTGCTAGCCTGGTTGCTATGTTTCCGGTTGGTCGTAAAAGTGTTCGTCATTTGTTTGAACCCCAAATCTCTCAGTTAAGTTATTCATTGGATTATACCTTTTGTTTTGAACTTTATTACACCTTGGAGCGCTTTTTCCGGTCCATTTTTTTCCTGCTTTCGCTATCTGCGCCTAATGACTGAGCTATGTGACGTCATTTCTTGTGATGTCACACGGAGCATTTCTGGTCGGGACGGGATTCGTTCCCAGGGATTCAAATAAAGAACCAACTATTTTTCTTTACCATAGTGGTCTCGATAACGGGTACCGGTTCTCAAAAAGGGATTTGAGTCCGAGGACTCCGTTCTTTTCTTATCGAACAACCGGGAAAATCAGTTTCGAGTATCCTCCCTAGTTACGTGTGTCTAAGAGGAGCATCAACATTTGCGTTTCAAAAATGGGAACTCTCCTGTGAAAACTAGGAAGAGCTCTGCTACGTGCAAGGTACGTGAAAAAACACCTTAGAGCGCCGCTTTCGGACAAAAACACCAACAGCTTCACTTCGCTCCCGAGCAACCATGAGCATGACAAGAAGTCGTCAGCGTAGCAGTACAGCTTTGCTTGAAGTGGAACCAGACTTCAAAGCGTTATTAGGAACTCGACAAAACGATGTAAATGAGGTACAAAGCAATGTCAATAATCTTCATGAACAAATTATCAAGGTTGTAGAAAAATATGTCAATAATCTCCAAGAACAGATTATCTATAGTGTACCAAAAGGTGTCGGAAGTCCGCTAGAACAGATTATCAGAGAGAGAAAAGAATATCGTGATGATATGATGGAAATGAAAAAGTTCACAAAATAAATTAAGATTATAAGTTAAGACAACACAGCATTAAATCTGGAGATGGGAAGCTGAAAGAGTAGAATGCAACATTGCGCCAACAGTTGAATGCCAAGCAGCAAGACAACACCGATTGGGACAACAGCAGTGTTGTGGAGAACATTAAAACATTAAAATGGAGATAGAAGCATTGCACCAACAGTTACAACTAGTTACAACTAGGGATGATGCTCGAACCCGGTTTTCCCGGTTGTTCGATAAGAAAAGAACCGATTCCTCGGACTCGAATCCCTTTTTGAGAACCGGTACCCGTTATCGAGACCACTGTAGTAAAGAAAAAGAGTTGGTTCTTTATTCGAATCCCTGGGAACGAATCCCGTCCCGACCAGAAAATCCCCATGAGACATCACAAGAAATTACATCACGTAGCTCAGTCATTTGTCACAGTGGGGTGCGGTTCGTTCCCGGGACGCAAAACTGTAGGCTCCGGACGAAAGCGTGCAGGTAGGAGATGATTTATTTCTCATAAATCATACACATTACAACAGACAGGAACGAAACAAAAGGAAAGCGTGCCGTTCGCACGAGAAGCTAAAGCAAAAACTTACTTAGCACAGGAATACTAGAAGCTAAGGTAACTTTAGCACAGGAATCATGAGTTTGAAAACCAGAATGCTAACGTAACAGTTGCAAATGCAAACAATGAAGCCACGACGAGTGAACGGAAAAGACAGGCTTAAATAGAGTCTCTGATGAGCAACAGGTGCGCGTACAAGGCAGGTGAAAATCATAAGTAACCATGGTGACTAAAACAAAACCCTGAAGTGCACAAAACATCTAAGGAAGTCCAAAACTAACAGAACATACAGTAACTAAACAAAACATGATCCGACCACATCATAATACATCACAGTTTCATATAATTTCACTTTACAGGAGTAGGAAGAAGTAAAGCTTATTTAATCCTACCCCTTTCCCACTTCATAGCGTTTACAAATTTATACATCATTTACTGACCTTTTTATAATAAAATATATGTGAATTAGCATATACAACAGTTTTGTAATATGTATATAATTAATTCAGTCATTATTAACATACTGAGATGAAGAATATCTTATTTCCAATAAGGTTTAAAGTATTTCTCATAATTCTTCTTCTTTGTACTTTGTAAGCACTATTAATTTGAACAACCTCTTAAACTGGATCATATCAGTACAATGTTTAACTTCTTTACTTAATCCATTCCATCATTTAATTCCACATCATTTTAGCTGTTTGCAATTTTACCAAATCATCGAACTTTAATATTTTTGACTCAATAAATAAAGTGTTTATATGTTCTCTATATCCAACGTTATGTATCAAGTCTAATTGATCTTTTTTGTAACACGGTTAACGAATGTAGCGCACATTTGTAGTTATTTCCCCACATTTCTGCACAATAACTCAGATATGGTAATACTATAGTAGCGAGCAGTAGAGAATGTGAAGTGATTTGTTACACCAAATATTGTGTTTTTTTCCCACATACAACAACCTATCTGGACTCGATAAGAGAATCGATAAGGAATCGGTTCGATAAGAGGATTCGATAATAGGCTCGAACTCGATAATTTCTTATCAAACATCATCCCTAGTTACAACAATCATTTGGAGAACTTCAGAAAGTAAATGGCAGCATTGAGACAACAGATCAAAGCCAGTCAATAAGATACCACCAGTCTGGGGAACATCAGTGTTTTGGAAAACATCTAAGAAGAAATGGATCAGTTTACACGACAGAATTACATCACATATGCAGGGCTCAATCTTCGATCCTATGCAATAGCAGATGACAATAGCGGAGAACCAGACGACATTAACGCTGCTTTAACAGAGCAACAAGTGGTCACTTTCTGCAATTAAAGGGAATTTATGTTAATTTAAACACCATTGATGCAGGCTTTTCACTGAATAGAGAGGCATCGTTGTGAAGCTTGCCAACAGGAAAACCAAAATGGCATCGCTGAGACAGGGAAAAAAGCTAAAGGCTACATGTAAATGTGTACATGAACAAGCACCTCACTAATTGCAATGCTGAAATCGCCAAGAAAGCACGCAACTTGAGGAAACGGGGGAAAACAATAAGATCCGTATTCAGGTACTCATTCTTCTACACCAGTGCTTCTCAAATATTTTCTGTTACGCTCTCCTAGGAAGAAGAAAATATTTTGCACCCCCCCCATTCTCCACCGTGACTATAAAAAGTATGATTTGGTATGGTTACAGTGAAGCCAAGTGCTACGTAAGCTTGATCATATTCTGGTACGTCAAAAAAAGTATGTTTCACACGCAGCCCCCCTGGTATCGTACCGCCCACCCCACAATTCGAGAAGGACTGGTCTACACTTACAGACATTCATAGAGCAACACAAAAGGATGCTGAACCGGAATATATGGAACTGAAAGATAGATCACAATAGTCCGGAATTACATAAAGATATCGGTTCAGATAAAAAAAATAAAAAATCATACCAGGAAAAATGATTATTATATAGACAAACAATATAACGAAAACATAAAAATTGACAACGATTATTATTTCAACAGCAGAAGTTTGTATGCAAACTACAACAACATGAATCATTTTTTGGAACAAATCAACATCCCCTACAAAGTGATCGCTATTTCAGAAACATGAATGGATTCTATAGAAGGAATGGATTTTGTTCTGGAAGGATATGGAGATAGGTTGATTGGCAACACTAAATGGTCCTTAGGGTGTGACTGTGAGTGTGAATGTTGTCTATCTGTGTTGGCTCTGTGATGAGGTGGCGACTTGTCCAGGCTGTACCCCGCCTTCCGCTCGAATGCAGCTGAGATAGGCACACCCCGCAACCCCGAAAGGGACAAGTGGTAGAAAATGGATGGATATGAACTAAATTATATCAACAGAACCAACAAGAACGGACTGAGAGTGGCTGTGTACGTGATGAATAACTTGAACTACAAAGTAAAATATGTCATTGGCTATTAATAATACCTTGGAATGTCTAACTATTGAAATATGTCGTGAAAAAAACAAGAACACAATAATCAGTTGTGTATATATAGATCACCTAAGTCAAACATTGATACGTTTGAGAACTGGATTAGGGCAACTTTTACTAAAATCAGTCAAAAATAGCTTTCTTATGCATGTGCCTCACAATACGAAGGTCTTGAGTTCAATCCCGGGTTCGGGATCTTTCTGTATGGAGTTTGCATGTTCTCCCTGTGACTGCATGGGTTCCCTCCGGGTACTCTGGCTTCCTCCCACCTCCAAAGACATGCACCTGGGGATAGGTTGATTGACAACACTAAATTGGCCCTAGTGTGTTAATGTGAGTGTGAATGTAGTCTGTCTGTGTTGGCCCTGCGATGAGGTGGCGACTTGTCCAGGGTGTACCCCGCCTTTCGCCTGACTGTAGCTGAGATAAGCACCCCCCGCGACCCGAAAGGGACAGGCGGTAGAAAATAGATGGATGGATGGATGTAGAGACTTCAACATTGACCTCTTGAACCCTAACAAACAAAAATTCATAGATGACTTTATAAACACAATTTATTGCCTGAGTTTATATCCTAAAGTCACAAGGCCAAGCAGAATCTCAGGACACAGTGATTGATACTATTTTTACTAATGATTTTGATAATAATACCACTAGTGGTCTGCTAATATCCAACATCAGTGATCATCTGCCAGTTATCATAATCTATGACGAAAACTACCGTATTTTTCGGATTATAAATCAGTTTTTTTCATAGTTTGGCCGGGCTCCAGTGCGACTTATGTTTTTTCCCTTCTTTATTATGCATTTTCAGCAGGTGCGACTTATACTCCGGTGCAACTTATACTCCGAAAAATACGGTACAAGAAGAGGAACACTGATGACAAAAAGACATTTCGAAGAATATGAACAAAGTATGACAGTTTTGAAGAATGATCAGAGCGATCATAGTTGGAACAATGTATACAGTGAAAATTATGTATGGTATTTCTTTTTAATACTTTCATGATGCTTTATGGCAAACACTGTCCATTGAAAAAACTCAGTTAGAAGCAAAATAAATACAATCAACCATGGACAAATATTAAAATTGAACGTTTTGGTGCATTTGCAAACAGCTAAAATTATGTACAAAGCAAATTATAACCTACTAGCCAAGAATGTACAACAATTCTTCTCAACAAAAGAGGAGACATAAAACCTTCTAGGAAAATCTAATTTAAAACATTTTTATGCTTTTACAACACTTAAAACCTTTAGTATATATCGGTATGTGGAATTAAATTATGGAAAAGATTAACCAAAGAAAACAAACAAAGCACCAATATGATTCACTTTAAGAGACTGTTCAAACTTACAAGTGTTCAACATATTTAACCTTTAACTATTTTCTTCAAAGGTTACTTTATTATTTATTTATGAAAACTTTAATTGTGTACATATATATGTTGAATATTTTTTATGTATTTAATATGTATTTACTTATTGATAGTATATTAATTTATTTACTTATTTATGCTTTCTCCCACCTCCAAAGACATGCACCTGGGGATAGGTTGATTGGCAACACTAAATTGGCCCTGGTGTGTGAATGTTGTCTGTCTATCTGTGTTGGCCCTGTGATGAGGTTGCGACTTGTCCAGGGTGTGCCCAGCCTTCCGCCCGCATGCAGCTGAGATAGGCTCCAGCACCCCCCGTGACCCCAAAAAGGGACAAGCGGTAGAAAATGGATGGCTTTATTTGTTTACTGTTCTGTTACAAACAGAGAACAAAAAAATGGGATAAAACTGCTATGATACAAAAAACGGTAGGATTAAATAAGCGCTGCTTCTTACTTCTTCTTGGACGTGCTGTAATGAGACATTGGAAAATATATGATGCATAACATTGTTATTGTATTGTATGCACTGGAACGGAACTGAACTGAAAATTGGTAAACAATATGGGATTTCTCTACATCACAAAAGTTGCCATTTATTCAATGTTATACAATTTAATAACAGTTTATGGATTTATTACATTGCAAGGTTTACTTATGAGGAAATCCGCAAAAAACTGCGAGCATTTAAATAAAAACAATTCTGTGCTCCTTTACGTAGCTTATAGTTGAGATTTTTCAATAATAATTCATAATTTCTTCCTGGATAGTACGTTTGTAGAAAGTATGAGAATGTGCGAGCTAAGGCTGAAACGACGCGTCGACGTAGTCGACGTCATCGGTTACGTAAATACGTCGACGCCGTTTTTATGCGTCGCATATTTACGTTACACTGCCGTCATGGCGGAGCGCAAAGCAGATGATGCGAGCGGTGCGAGCGGTGCGAGCGAGGGGAAAAAAAGCACGGCAAAAGTCGTCAAAAGTGTGGGAGTATTTCAATAAACGGCCTAATAATGTTGTAGCGGCAAACAGCTGTCTCGTCAGCTGACGCGCGAGCTCGCAACCGTGGCTGCTGAGCAACCAGCCAAACCCCACTTAATAAAATTATATTTTATCTTAGAGCACATCCGCATCCTTATTCACCTAGGCAACCCCAGGAAATGTATATAATTCGGCATTATTTCGGCCAGTCGGCTTATATGATCAGAACCGATCAGTTTACGCTCACGCGCAGGTATAACGCGGCGCGCTCCCGTCTCATCTGCTGGTGCGCGAGCCCAGTAATTAGACAGCTTTGTCAAATCAAGGAGTACAAAAGACGCCAGCGCAGAGTGGAAAAAGGTTTAGTTGATTACAGATAACACAGAGTTGTGCCAAAAGTATGTAAGATTTAATATTTCTCTTTGTGGGTGTGGCGCACCTGTTGCGCTGGTGAGATTGTGGGGGGGGGGTGTTGTGTGCATGTAGCGTGCTTAGTCTGGAGGCTAAATACACACAGTGTGTTATGTAACTGTTGTTTAGTGTTGATATTCTTTGCTTGGTTTGATAAATGTTGGAGCAGTTTGCTTCATCAGGAGGGTGAAGTCGCCCAACTTAAAGTGTTGGATTTAACTGTGTTGGATCATTGGCTGCTGGTGAGGGCATAGAAAAAGGGGCATTTTTCTACCAGTAGACAGCGTTTAAGATTGAGTGTTTCACTGCTAAATTAATAATATATTTATATTGAATATGGATTTTAAATATGTATCTAAATAGGTGGTTAATTGGTTAGGTATTTATGTATTTGCATATTGGGTTTTCTGCTGCATTTATCTATTGTGTTTCTGGGTTTAAATGTATTTTATATGTATCTTGGTGCATTTATGTTGAGACAATTTATTTAAAATCTGTTTTAACTTAAAGGGAAAAGATGTGTCCATTTTCTTGCACTTGTTTAATGGTTAAGAGTTTGATAGCCTAATTAATAATTGTAAATTATGGGATTGATAATTGATTGATTTTTTACAGCATGTTAATCTTGTGGTGTTTTGTCCTTAAAGGTTTTTCACCTACTAAAGAAGCTAAAGGCTACTAAAGGCTTCTAAAGACAGCTAATGACAGCTAAAGAAACTAAAGTCTACTAACACTGCTAATGACTGCTAAAAAGACTAAAGAAGAAAAAAGAAGCTGTTTCTTCGTTGGAAAAACTGTTGCAAACTAAAGAAAAATAAAAGTAAAAAGTAACTACGGTCTGGTCTTTTGAGTGAAATCCAGAAGCCACATTCAGCATTGGTACACCCCTTCAAGTGTGGGATAAGCACAGCGAAAAAAGCAAAACATTGTTGTATGCACACTGTGTCGAGCGGAAATGGCCTATCATAGCAGCACAACGGCTATGAAGGAACATTTGAAAAGAAAACACCCGACAGCGTTCTTGCCATCACCATCAACTAGTCAATCGTCCGCGTGAGTAAACGTTGTCATCATTACACAAAAACATGAATGTGTCATTTGTATCTGCGTTGTAAATTCATAAACTAAAACACTGTTTCGCTCTGAGAGGCGCGTTTGGCGTGCCTGTTCAGTGTTTACAAAGACGCTAACGTTAATTAGTTGTGCAAATACCTTTTACAACATTAACAGTTACATATACTATGTACAAACCAACAATTAACTTTCACTTTAATCATACTATCATTGTTGTGATATTAAGCAAAATAAGCAATACTTTTACTTTTGTTGAAATGTTTACACTGTTACAGAATATTTCGTTTTGCACTTTTTTGTATTGGATGTTTATCTTTATTTTTGCACATTTTAAAGCAAAATAAGCAATACTTTTACTTTAGAAATGCTTATACTATTGCAGAATATTAAGATTTGCACTGGATGTTTACTTTTATATTTGCACATTAAAAAGCAAATAAGCTACTTTTAATTTTGTTAAATGTTAAAAGTTTTAAATGTTTACATTGTTACAGAATATTTTGTCATGTTGTTGTCAATGTTGACTGAGTGGCCATACTTTTTTTTTTGTAAATAAGTCATGCCTTTTGAAAAAACTGGCCTAAATTTATTTTTTCATCTTCATTTTAAATAAAAAAATAATCGGTAAAAGGAAAAATAATCTATAGATTAATCGAAAAAAATAATCTATAGAGTAACCGATTAATCGAAAAAATAATCTATAGATTAATCGATAGAAAAATAAGCTGCAGCCTTAGTGCGAGCTGCTGCCTGCTCTAATTCACTTATATAGTAAATATCATATTTGCCAAGATATTTACACAAAGTTTGGATTTTTGACAGCGATATCTTTTATGTCTTCATGTCTGTTCATCTCTATCGCGTTATTTGATTAAATTACGGAACATGAAACTTGCGGCCTCCTTTAATGAGCCCACGCTCTGAGTTCCAATGCAGTGCAAAAGGCCTGGTGTTTGAGTAGTGGTTATTACTATGTATTTCTCTAATTATTATTGAGGTTTTTTTTTACTAAATACTGAAACAGTTCTGTTGAAGTTGTAAAAAACAAAAAGGGCTGCTACCGATAAATGTCAAAATGCCAAATATGGGCACCAATAATCGGTTGATCTCAAGTCAGAAGGGTCTCGTTCAGGGGTGTGGAACACGGTTACACTGAGGGCCACTTCGCAGTTATGGCTGCCCTAAGAGGGCCGCTTGTAACCGTATATAATTTATGAATATAAAATAATAATAATTCACCTCATGATATTATAAAATGAATTGCTGTGCATTTGATTATTATATTTGTATTACATTCACTGTAAAATAAAATCTGTTTTTCAGTAAAAAACAAACAAAAAAACTGCCAGCTGAGTCGCCACAACTTCACCGTAAAATTTACAATGTTTTTTTTTACATATTACTGTAAATGGAAAAACAGTACTACAGCTGTTGGTTTTTTTTTACTGTAAAATCCTGGCAACTGAGCTGACAGTTTTTTTTTACTGTAAAATCTATTTCTACAGTGTACAGTTTGATGAATAACTTGCTTTGGTATAACTCAAGCAGATATTTATTTGGTTTTAATTTTAAAAAGTTTGAAATTAATGATGGCATTATATTTGTTGCCTTATTAGATAATACAGTTTAAAATATACTCAATAGCATGTATTTCTGTCTGTCACAATGAAAAGATTACATTTCGTAAATGTAGGGGTGTAACGGTACGTGTGTTTGTATTGAACCGTTTCGGTACGGGGGTTTCGGTTCGGTTCGGAGGTGTACCAAACGAGTTCACATGATAGCAGCGACCGGGCTAAGACAACATGTAAAAGCCAGAGCTGGAAGACCCTCCTGCCTCGTTAGGATCTCCCGTTTGGGAACACTTTGGCTGCGTGATACAACAACGGAGGACGGAGGTTTGCCGACATTGTTCAGCAGCTGCTTCTGACAACACGTCAAACATGTGTTGCACCTTTTCTGCTTCCCGCTCCCAGACCGTAGTTGAGGAGCGCAGGGGAGACACTCCTCCAAGACCGATGTATTCTCGGGGGCAACACCCTTCACTCTACCCGGCAGTGGGTCTCCACAGCTCCGGACTCCAGGGTAAATGACGAGTCCGGCGATTAGTTGCAAATTGTGGCTTTATTGAGGTCTTGCACACAGCCAATCCAACAAAATATTAGCCACTCCCCGCACTCATGCTACCGCTCCCTCACCTTGCTCGCCCACACACTCACCTCACATGCTGTCACATATTAAGGGCCACACACACACATACGCTACTCTCATAACACATGCTAACCCATTTGAAGCGTCACCACCGCATTCAAGCAGCCTCTCCTCGGCGAGTCAGGCAGGGCTAAAGCAATAACAAATGTTTTTATAGCAGCAGATATAAGTCCATATTGTATTAAAAAATAGATTTTGACCCACTTTTATGGTGGAAGAACAATGAGCCCATATATCCTCTTACTGCCAAGTTAGCCAGGCTGGAGGAGGGGAAGAAAAGTTAATCTGAGGCTGAGTTGACTTGAAACTGTTTAATGTTGCACTTTTTATATGTAGAAGAAAAGTTTTGTCATTTTATTTAATCTGAGCAACAACTTGAGGCAGTTTAATGTTGATTAACGTGGACCCCGACTCAAACAAGTTGAAAAACTTATGGGGGTGTTACCATTTAGTGGTCAATTGTACGGAATATGTACTGTACTGTGCAATCTACTAATAAAAGTCTCAATCAATCAATCAAAAAAAGCACTTTATATGTAGAAAGGTTTTGTTAAGAAACCGTTCTGAGCCTTATCTTATTTAGTTTTTATTTTACATATGTTGACCACATTAACCCTGGCAATGGACCCTGTGTGTATATATGTATGTTATGCCATTGTTTACAAATTTGGTAAATAAATAACCAAAAAATGTATATTTTGTTGTTTTCTTACTGTACCGAAAATGAACCGAACCGTGACCTAAACCGAGGTACCGTATTTTTCGGACTATAAGTCGCTCCGGAGTATAAGTCGCACCGGCCGAAAATGCATAATAAAGAACAAAAAAAAACATATATAAGTCGCACTAGAGTATAAGTCGCATTTTTTGGGGACATTTATTTGATAAAACCCAACACCAAGAATAGACATTTGAAAGGCAATTTAAAATAAATAAAGAATAGTGAACAACAGGCTGAATAAGTGTACGTTATAGGAGGCATAAATAACCAACTGAGAACGTGCCTGGTATGTTAACGTAACATATTATGGTAAGAGTCATTCAAATAACTATAACATATAGAACATGCTATACGTTTACCAAACAATCTGTCACTCCTAATCGCTAAATCCCATGAAATCTTATACGTCTAGTCTCTTACGTGAATGAGCTAAATAATATTATTTTACGGTAATGTGTTAATAATTTCACACATAAGTCGCTCCTGAGTATAAATCGCACCTCCGGCCAAACTATGAAAAAAACTGCGACTTATATTCCGAAAAATACGGTACGTACCGAACCGAAATTTTTGTGTACCGTTACACCCCTACGTAAATGATAAAATGCTTTGACACGTATTATATCAGGGCTTTTGCGGGCCGCATTAAATGATGTGGCAGTGGCAGACCAAATCTGGCCCCAGGAGGCCTTGAGTTTGACACGTGGTCTAATCCGTAAAGCAACTGGCAAGTGGCAACACAACATACTGTGTATCAATATGATTGCATTTTAAAAGTATTGCAAACAAGAATGAATATTTCATGAATTGTTATGGAGTGGTGAAATATTGAAAGTGATAGCTGTCCAAACTGTCTTACTGTATTTCCCCCTCAGCTATAATGTATTGATCCTCCCTCCCTTATTGAGCGCACACACAGTGCTAACTCTGCTGCAATGCACCACTCAACACACAGGAAATGAAGTTTTAACAATTGCATAGTTTTCACACTTGCATTATTCTCTGTCCACAGTGCTTCAGCCCGCCGCCTGCCGCGAAGTAACCGTCCCCAAGGGACCCCTGTACCGTGTGGCCGGCTTCTTCCTCTCCCTGCCCTGCAACGTCTCCGGCTACGAAGGCCCACGCACGCAAAACTTTGAGTGGTATTTGACCAGGGACGACTCTGGCGACAGGCAGATGGGAGTGGTGTCCACCGCAGACGAAAGCTTCCCCTACAGGCCTTTTCAATCCCGGGTGGCAAATGGAGAGGTGAGGGTGGACCGTGACTCGGGGGACAAGGTACGACTGGTGGTCCAGAAGCTCCGCACAGACGACCAGGGGGCGTATGAGTGCACGACGCCCAACACCGACAGTAAATACTTGGGTACCTACGGTGCATCTGTCGTTGTTAAAGGTGAGACTCATTGGACATTTCATTAGGCACTCTAAAGTCCAATACAACAGCTGTATCAAACATGTACAAAAATGATAATGCTCACTTTTGTCTGAAAGGTATTCATTTAACTCTTAAGAAATCCAGGGTTCTTAAAAACCTTGAAAATACTTGGATTTTAATGTTGTGTTTTCAAGGTTTGAAAAATGCTTGAATTTTGGGTGAAGTGCTTGTAAATAGAGATGTCCGATAATATCCGCCTGCCAGTATTATCGGCCGATAAATGCGTTAAAATGTAATATCGGAAATTATCGGTGTAACTATTATCGGTATCGGGTTTTTTTTTTTTTTTTTTTTAATATATAATTATTATTATTTTTATTTTTTTTAATAAATCAACATAAAAAACACAAGATACACTTACAATTAGTGCACCAACCCAAAAAACCTCCCTCATTCACACTCATTCACACAAAAGGGTTGTTTCTTTCTGTTATTAATATTCTGGTTCCTACATTATATATCAATGTATATCAATACAGTCTGCAGGTATACAGTCCGTAAGCACACAAGATTGTGCGTGCTGCTGGTCCACTAATAGTACTAACCTTTATCAGTTAATTTTACTAATTTTCATTAATTACTAGTTTCTATGTAACTGTTTTTATATTGTTTTACTTTCTTGTTTATTCAAGAAAATGTTTTAAATTTATTTATCTTATTTTATTTTTATTTTTTTAAAGTACCTTATCTTCACCATACCTGGTTGTCCAAATTAGGCACAATAATGTGTTAATTCCACGACTGTATATATCGGTTGATATCGGTATCGGTTATTAAAGAGTTGGACAATATCGGGATATCGGCAAAAAGCCATTATCGGACATCCCTACTTACAAATGCTTGGAAATGTTCATCATGTTTCTCGGGAGTCTGACACAATAGGCTAATTATAAAATGGAAAACAATTAAATACGTTTCTTTAAAAATGAAAGCTACACGCTTGACCTGTTGGCTTTGCACGAGCCCTTACATTAATTAGGTTGTTGTCATGCCAGAGCCGTATATAGAGAGGACGGCTCCATCATGCCGGGAGGTTGTCGTTTTAATGAACATTGGATGGAAAATGACAAATACAAACTTTGGATAAAACGTGGCACGTGTAGCCTGCTGCAAAGTATCCAAAAAGGAAATCCAGCTTTTTGCCGTGGTAGAATTGTCTCTCTTTTGTCATATGAAAGGTAAGCCACAGAGATTACCAGCCCTACAAGTTAACTAACTTTAGCTAAAGTTTTGTTTTCTAACCTTTTGCTACATGTTAGACCTAAACTGTGGGATCAGTGCTCGATTACATGTTAATTACGGACAGTTATTACGAGATGTGAAAGGAAAAAAGTAGGGATGTCCGATAATGGCTTTTTGCCGATATCCGATATTCCGATATTGTCCAACTCTTTAATTACCGATACTGATATCAACCGATATATACAGTCGTGGAATTAACACATTATTATGCCTAATTTGGACAACCAGGTATGGTGAAGATAAGGTACTTTTGTTTAAAATTAATAAAATAAGATAAATTACAAACATTTTCTTGAATAAAAAGGAAAGTAAAACAATATAAAAACAGCTACATAAAACTAGTAATTAAAGGCCTACTGAAATGTGATTTTCTTATTCAAACGGAGATAGCAGGTCCATTCTATGTGTCATACTTGATCATTTCGCGATATTGCCATATTTTTGCTGAAAGGATTTAGCAGAGAACATCGACGATAAAGTTCGCAAGTTTTGGTCGCTGATAAAAAAGCCTTGCCTGCACCGAAAGTAGCAGACGATATGCGCGTGACGTCACAGGTTGTGGAGCTCCTCACATCCGCACAGTGTTTACAATCATGGCCACCAGCAGCGAGAGCGATTCAGACCGAGAAAGCGACGATTTCTCCATTAATTTGAGCGAGGATGAAAGATTTGTGGATGAGGAAAGTGAGAGTGAAGGACTAGAGGGCAGTGGGAGCGATTCAGATAGGGAATATGCTGTGAGAGGCGGGTGGGACCTGATATTCAGCTGGGAATGACTAAAACAGTAAATAAACACAAGACATATATATATACTCGATTAGCCACAACACAACCCGGCTTATATTTAATATGCCACAAATTAATCCTGCATAACAAACACCTCCCCCCTCCAGTCCATATAACCCGCCAATACAACTCAAACACCTGCACAACACACTCAATCCCACAGCCCAAAGTACCGTTCACCTCCCCAAAGTTCATACAGCACATATATTTCCCCAAAGTCCCCAAAGTTACGTACGTGAGCCTTTTTGAGACTTTTATTAGTAGGTTGCACAGTGAAGTACATATTCCGTACAATTGACCACTAAATGGTAACACCCGAATAAGTTTTTCAACTTGTTTAAGTCGGGGTCCACTTAAATTGATTCATGATACAGATATATACTATCATATATACTATCATCATAATACAGTCATCACACAAGATAATCATCAGGGTGTATACATTGAATTATTTACGTGACATGCACATAGCGGCACGCACGTACGGGCAAGAGATCAAATGTTTGGAAGCGTACTCACGGTACCGTGTCTGCGCATCCAACTCAAAGTCCTCCTGGTAAGAGTCTCTGTTGTCCCAGTTCTCCACAGGCCAGTGGTAAAGATTGACTGTCATCTTTCGGGAATGTAAACAGTGAAACACCGGCCGTGTTTGGGTTGCTAAAGTCGGCCGCAATACACCGCTTCCCTCCTACAGCTTTCTTCTTTGCTGTCTCCATTGTTCATTGAACAAATTGCAAAAGATTCACCAACACAGATGTCCAGAATACTGTGGAATTTTGCGATGAAAACAGACAACTTAATAGCTGGCCACCATGCTGTCCCAAAATGTCCTCCACAATCCGCGACGTCACGCGGTGACGTCATCATACCTGAGACGTTTTCAGCAGGATATGTCGCACTTTAGTAAACTAACCCGGCCGTATTGGCATGTTTTGCAATGTTAAGATTTCATCATTGATATATAAACTATCAGACTGCGTGGTCGGTAGTAGTGGGTTTCAGTAGGCCTTTAATGAAAATTAGTAAAATTAACTGTTAAAGGTTAGTACCATTAGTGGGCCAGCAGCACGCACAATCATGTGTGCTTACGGACTGTATCCCTTGCAGACTGTATTGATATATTTTGATATATAATGTAGGAACCAGAAAATTAATAACAGGAAGAAACAACCATTTTGTGTGAATGAGTGTGAATGAGTGTAACAGCAGACTTTCCCACAGGACAGCAATCTATTTGTGTTAGAGGGGGGATGTCTATATCACGTTATCGTCTCATTTGCATTATTGGCCATAGCACAATTGTAAATTAGAAAAACTTCATACTTACTGAAGTGAATTGTATTTATATAGAGCTTTTCTCTAGTGACTCAAAGCGCTTTACATAGTGAAACCCAATAATCTAAGTTACATTTAAACCAGTGTGGGTGGCACTGGGAGCAGGTGGGTAAAGTGTCTTGCCCAAGGACACAACGGCAGTGACTAGGATGGCGTAAGCAGGAATCGAACCTGGAACCCTCAAGTTGCTGGTACGGCCACTCTACCAACCGAGCCATACCGCCCCTACTTACCTGTATATATTTTCCATATTTAAAGACAAATATGTATACAACATATTCTGGCCCTAAAAGGCCTACTAAACCACCCTAAATATAAATAAATAATATCTGATATGTATATTTATGCAAAACTAGTTTTAAAAGACTTAGTTGTTAAAATGGTAGAAAAAAACAATACAAATTTTAAAGCTGACATTTTTTTCCTGGATATGTATTTTTCATTTGTTATGTGATCTACAATAAAGCCTTGTTTATTGATGTTAGTTAGTTCCAGGCCCGGACGTGGTAAAGACATTTTCACAAAGTATGAATTATTCATTATAAATTGAATATTTTCATAGCTGGAGCATAAACGCTTGTTGGTTACCTTTTAAATATGGTTTATACTACTGTACTAATGAAATATTTATATTTTTAGCTCATTTAGCCATTTTTATGATTGAAAATGTAGGCCCAAATACTTAAAAAATACCTACAAAATAAAAACCAAACGTAATCCACAAAAGAGTGAAGCCGCAAACTTTGCTGTGGCTTACAACAGGTTTCGTGGCGAGGGACGTCTGTATATGGAAATCATTTTTTGGTGATGAAAATGTACCGCCTTTGAAGAGGTAAACTATTTGATATGTAATATTTCAGGCTGAATTAGTTGTAAAAGATCTTATCGTTAAAAAGTGTAAAAATAATTACGTAATTTTTTTACAGCAGTTTTTTGGGAAGCTGACATCAGTGTTGGTGTTAACGCACTTTTTCTGTCTTTTGACGCATTGAAATCAGAAAGGGCGCGCAATTCCAGAAGTCTGCACATCCCACGGACGCAGATTTATTTTGGTTTGGTTTGCTTGTTTGTTTTTTTTATTTGATCGATTATCGCTTTCCGCCAGTGTTTTGTTTATATTTGCCGGATCAAATTTCCGTCTCCGTTTATTGCGTTCTTATTGGTCGTAAGTTTTGATTTGCCGAAAGTTTTATCAATTACAAATACTGCCTCAGTTTGCAGTATTTACTTTACTTTACCGCGAGGGGCTGTCTAAAGAAGGACTTCATGGTAAACACTATGGTGAGTGTAAAGTCAACCTTTTTAACTTCATCCTGTGCCATGGCTCCAGTAAATGACTTGTTTAGTCTTTGTGAGTCCATGGAAACTTCACTTTTATCTCCCGCTGCATCGACATCGTTCGAGGATGGAGACAGGCTAGCTGTTAGCTTCAAGCTAACCAGCACCCGACCAGACTCCTCTACCCCAAAAACATACTTTGCAGGTCAACAAACGGCGCGAATATGTGCCTTTTGAAGTGTTAATGTGCGAGGAGTGTTGAAAAGAAGTCAATTGGAGAAGTGGCTGACAAGTTAGCGAGTGTCGCTCGCATCGCTGACATCATCACCGTCATTGTTTACTGAAGCAGAGATGCTGTTATGATAAACGCGCACGCGTTGTCAGGCTCTGATTTTTATTGATAGACTTATCAGATTTAATTTTTTATTATCTATAGCAGGGGTGTCAAAAGTGTGGCCCGGAAGCTATTTGCGGCCCGCAGCTGATGTTTTAAAGGCCCATGGCACATTCTAAAAATACTATTAAAATAAACAAACACATAACTAAAGTGGAATAAAAAAGCTTACAGGTGAAATGTAATTGAGAAAAAGTTGCAATGTTGACTAATAAAACAAAGCTGTTTTTTTCTTTAAAACGGTCATTGCTCAAAACATAATATTGAATCAAAATCAATGTTTTTATGAATTACTGACCAAGGCTCTGATTACTTCACATCAAATATTCCACTTTGAAAAATATTTTTTGTGGAAGATTTTGCATATTTTGTGTTTGCCATTTAAAAAAAAAACAGTTTTCTTTGACAAAAAGAGCAGAAAACAAACAAACAAAAAAACAACAACAAAAAAAACAACTTAAAATTGATGGATAAATGTGAAGTTGATGTACTGTAGAGATTTAAGCGTTAAATTAATAATGTTTTGGCCCTGGCACACCATTATCATCATTTGATGACCGAAGCAAAACACTTTCTTTACACTTTTATACTAAAATAGATACACCTACAACTTATTAAATACAAATATCGACAAAACTACCGGCAGCGGTAAAGTTTACATCCATGAAGGAAAGAAGAAAGTGAATGAATGTTTATAACTGAATACATTGACATATGAATAAAAATGTGTTTTCTTTTGTATAATTTTTTTTAATGAATTAAATAACGTTTATGACAGCCTTTTTCCAAAAGACAATATAGAACGTGAGATACAACAGGAAAATGCATACATTTATCATTTGTTTTCAAAACGCTTACAAATACCTGCCAAACTTTGAGCACAATAATAAATGTGTTGTTCAGTGGATGCAGCTCCTGATTGATCCATTACAGATTAGCTGTACACACTGTGTGACCGTCAGTCAAAGTTTAAAGCGGGGAGTCCAAATTGTGCTAAGAAGATGTTGTTGATGGCAACTTGTTAGGTGACAATTTTCACTGACTGCATCACACCAACACTGTGTGTTATTTTTGGGCTCTCATTCCTTCAATGGTACATTCCACTTTGATTACAACATTGCCCATGTGTACTGAAGTGTAATTAAGTCACCATCAGCTTTCAAGACTCTAAAATCTTGGATTTTTTTTCTAACAAAGTTGAATGACACGCCCAAGATTATGCCACAATAAACTGTTAATTAATGAACAGCTTTGTTTGCATTTTGAAACCATTTATCCCAGACCTGGGCATTCGGCGGCCCGCGGGCCACATCCGGCCCTTTGTGCGTCCCTGTCCGGCCCGCGTGAGGCCAATCATAAATTACAAAATACATTTTAAAAAGTATCTATGTCGAGTGTGCAATACAACGGTGCTGCTTTTGTTTTGAAAAGCGTTATTTGTATTACTTCCGTGTGGACGTATGCTCGTGAGCGATTGTGAGTGAATGTGAACAGCGGCAATCACAAATTACAAAATAAATGTAAAAAAACATCTATGTCATGCACGGTGCAATACAACTGTGCTGCTTTTATTTTGAAAATTCTTATTTATGGGCGTATGTCCGTGTGTAACCTGTGAGTGAAGGTGCACAGTGACAAGTGATGCCCCGTTACCCCCGAGACGCTAAAAAAAGAAAAGTTGATGACGAATGCCGTGTTTTCAGCAAGACACGGACTGCCAAGTATTTCTTTACAGAAATTAAAGGTAAAGCCGTGTGCTTAATTTGTGGTACACAGGTTGCTGTGTTTAAAGAATATAATTTGAATCGCCACTACACGACGAAGCACGAGGAAAAATACCGGAATCTGTCTGATGAAGCGCGCGCAAGGGAGGCTGATGCGTTGATGGTAAAACTGCAAACCCAACGAGGACTTTTTGCCAAATTTCACACCCCCAGAGATGCAGCTGTCAGGACAAGTTTCGTCATTTCTCACAAAATCACCAGAAAAAGTAAGGCGTTTTCTGACGGAGAGTTTATTAAGGAGTGTTAATTGGACTATGTTGCGCTGATATGCCCGGAGAAGAGATGAGATGAGAGCTGCGATGTACGTGACATCGCCCAGCTGCTCATCTTCTTACGTGGGATAACTGCAAATCACGGAGTAGCTGGCAGCTATGCAGTCAATTAAAGAGACAACCACAGGTAATGACTTGTTCACATAGGTAAATGCGTGTTTGGACATGTTAGGACTGAAATGGGACAAGCCGGGGGAAAATGTTGGACTTTTAAAGGGGAACATTATCACCAGACCTATGTAAGCGTCAATATATACCTTGATGTTGCAGAAAAAAGACCATATATTTTTTTAACCGATTTCTGAACTCTAAATGGGTGAATTTTGGCGAATTAAACGCCTTTCTAATATTCGCTCTCGGAGCGATGACGTCATAATGTGACGTCGCATCGGGAAGCAATCCGCCATTTTCTCAAACACTGAGTCAAATCAGCTCTGTTATTTTCCGTTTTTTCGACTGTTTTCCGTACCTTGGAGACATCATGCCTCGTCGGTGTGTTGTCGGAGGGTGTAACAACACGAACAGGGACGGATTCAAGTTGCACCAGTGGCCCAAGATGCGAAAGTGGCAAGAAATTGGAGGTTTGTTCCGCACACTTTACCGACGAAAGCTATGCTACGACAGAGATGGCAAGAATGTGTGGATATCCTGCGACACTCAAAGCAGATGCATTTCCAACGATAAAGTCAAAGAAATCTGCCGCCAGACCCCCATTGAATCTGCCGGAGTGTGTGAGCAATTCAGGGACAAAGGACCTCTGTAGCACGGCAAGCAATGGCGGCAGTTTGTTCCCGCAGACGAGCGAGCTAAACCCCCTGGATGTCTTGGCTCACACCGTCCCGAAGATGATCAAGAGAAGAATATCGACCCTAGCTTCCCTGGCCTGCTGACATGAGGGTATGTCTACAGAATATATTAATGGATGAAAATTGGGCTGTCTGCATTCTCAAAGTGCATGTTGTTGCCAAATGTATTTCATATGCTGTAAACCTAGTTCATAGTTGTTAGTTTCCTTTAATGTCAAACAAACACATACCAATCGTTGGTTAGAAGGCGATCGCCGAATTCGTCCTCGCTTTCTCCCGTGTCGCTGGCTGTCGTGTCGGTTTCGCTTGCATACGGTTCAAACCGATATGGCTCAATAGCTTCAGTTTCTTCTTCAATTTCGTTTTCGCTACCTGCCTCCACACTACAACCATCCGTTTCAATACATGCATAATCTGTTGAATCGCTTAAGCCGCTGAAATCCGAGTCTGAATCCGAGCTAATGTCGCTATAGCTTGCTGTTCTTTCCGCCATGTTTGTTTGTGTTGGCTTCACTATGTGACGTCACAGGAAAATGGACGGGTGGTTAAAATCAGGCACTTTGAAGCTTTTTTAGGGATATTGCGTGATGGGTAAAATTTTGAAAAAAACTTCGAAAAATATAAGCCACTGGGAACTGATTTTTAATGGTTTTAACAATTCTGAAATTGTGATAATGTTCCCCTTTAAAGAGGATGCACTATAAAGTGACAGAGATTGACATTTTTGCATTGTATTATACATCAGGAAGTGTTGTGTAAGACAGTGTTAAAAATAAAACCATCAAAAGCAATCTGCTTATGTATAAAGTTAAATTAGGTTAAATGAAATTATTATTATTATTATTATTTATTTTACGGTATATCAAAAATATTTTGAGCAAAATTTAATTGAAATATTGTCGGTGTGGCCCTCCAGCAGTGCTCGGGTTGCTCATACGGCCCCCGGTAAAAATTAATTGCCCACCCCTGATTTATCCTATAGAACAGGGGTCCCCAAACTAGGGCCAGCGTCCAAAATCCGGCCAGCAAGAAGTCTCACTTTTTAAATTTTTTATTTGTCCGACGCTTCTATGTTAGCTACCTCTCTTTGTTTATAATGTCTATTTTCTGCTGGATCTACTCTCTGTTATGCTCCCCTCTTTTTGCTGTAATACTGTACATCAGGGGTGTCCAACTCATTGGAGCTTACAGTATATTAACTGAGCTGATATTAACAAAAGAAACAATAATGAAATACAAAATTATGTCTGTCTGTAAATAAATAAGTATTGAAAATATAAATATAAATATAGGGGATGCATGGAGAGAAATCTGTGCACACGCGGGCCGGACTATTAAAACCATGGCATTGAAACTAAAAAATAAACTGAAACAACTTCAGATTGTTTTCTTTGTCTTACTTTGGCCAAAAATAGAACAAACACATTCTGAAAATATAACAATAAAAGTATAGATAAAAAATACCCGGCAGCGGTAAAGTTTAGATCAGGGGTCTCCAAACTATTGCCTTGTGGTTAGAGTGTCCGCCCTGAGATCGGTAGGTCGTGAGTTCAAACCCTGGCCGAGTCACACCAAAGACTATAAAAATGGGAGCCATTACCTCCCTGCTTGGCACTCAGCATCAAGGGTTGGAATTGGGGGTTGAATCACCAAAAATGATTCCCGGGCGTCGCCACCGCTGCTGCTCACTGCTCCCCTGTGGGGATGGGTCAAATGCAGAGGATAATTTCACCGCACCCAGTGTGTGTGTGACAATCATTGGCACTTTAACTTTTTAACTTATATACTAGTTACGATGGTAATCGAATTAGTTACTATGGTAATGTAAGTCACAGCAGGTCAGACGAGGCACCAAGCAGTGTTTCCAGAGCCTGAAATGCGGGTGTCAGGGACAGACGCGGAAGGATATTTTTACAACAAAGTTCTAAAGCTTAGTGATATATCAGAATGTAGGTGGGGTTTTTTTTTACCCTTAACGTTCATATTTCGCTGTGTTTGTTGCATTTTTGTTGTGTTTCGCTTGATTGTAAAATATGTCGATCAAAAGGGGGTGTGACGTTCATATGTTGTCAATATTCAGTGTTTTACCGTTCATAGTTAATATTGTAAATCCCACATTCTTTATTTTCATGTACATTCTGGGTGTCTCATTCAGTAAGAAAATGTAAAATGATATTCCGCTTTTTAAGTGTTCCTAAAAATAGATGTATCGGCCACCAGACACATTTTTTTTCTCTAAATTTGGCCCCCGAGTCAAAATGATTGCCCAGGCCTGCCTTAGACTATACTGTATATCAGGGGTCCCCGAATACGGCCCGCCAGCATCCAAAATCCAGCCCGTGGGAAGTCTCAATGTTTTTTTTATTTTTTATTTGTCCTTTCTAAACTATTTTCTACCGCTTGTTACTCTGTGGGTCTCCTAACCGCTCTGGCAAATCATATTGTCTAAAAATGAATTTTTTTTCATCGATAACGTGACATTGCGCTCGCGCCGCAGTGTCGGGCGAGCGTGCGGCAAGTGCGCACTCTTGAAGTCAAATAGTGCGTGAGGAATATATTTATTAGGGCTGCAACTAACGATTAATTTGGTAATCGATTAATCTGTCGATTATGACTTCGATTAATAATCGGATAAAAGAGACAAACTACATTTCTATCCTTTCCAGTATATTATTGAAAAAAAAATAGCATACTGGCACCATACTTATTTTGATTATTGTTTCTCAGCTGTTTGTACATGTTGCAGTTTATAAATAAAGGTTTATAAAAAAAAAGAATAATCATTTACAAAAAAGAAAATTGCCTCTGCGATGCGCATAGCATAGAGCCAACGAATCGATAACTAAATTAATCGCCAAATATTTTTATAATCGATTTTAATCGATTTAATCGATTAGTTGTTGCAGCCCTAATATTTATATATATATATACAGGTAAAAGCCAGTAAATTAGAATATTTTGAAAAACTTGATTTATTTCATTAATTGCATTCAAAAGGTGTAACTTGTACATTATATTTATTCATTGCACACAGACTGATGCATTCAAATGTTTATTTCATTTAATTTTGATGATTTGAAGTGGCAGCAAATGAAAATCCAAAATTCCGTGTGTCACAAAATTAGAATATTACTTAAGGCTAATACAAAAAAGGGATTTTTAGAAATGTTGGCCAACTGAAAAGTATGAAAATGAAAAATATGAGCATGTACAATACTCAATACTTGGTTGGAGCTCCTTTTGCCTCAATTACTGCGTTAATGCGGCGTGGCATGGAGTCGATGAGTTTCTGGCACTGCTCAGGTGTTATGAGAGCCCAGGTTGCTCTGATAGTGGCCTCAACTCTTCTGCGTTTTTGGGTCTGGCATTCTGCATCTTCCATTTCACAATACCCCACAGATTTTCTATGGGGCTAAGGTCAGGGGAGTTGGCGGGCCAATTTAGAACAGAAATACCATGGTCCGTAAACCAGGCACGGGTAGATTTTGCGCTGTGTGCAGGCGCCAAGTCCTGTTGGAACTTGAAATCTCCATCTCCATAGAGCAGGTCAGCAGCAGGAAGCATGAAGTGCTCTAAAACTTGCTGGTAGACGGCTGCGTTGACCCAGGATCTCAGGAAACAGAGTGGACCGACACCAGCAGATGACATGGCACCCCAAACCATCACTGATGGTGGAAACTTTACACTAGACTTCAGGCAACGTGGATCCTGTGCCTCTCCTGTCTTCCTCCAGACTCTGGGACCTCGATTTCCAAAGGAAATGCAAAATTTGCTTTCGTCAGAAAACATGACTTTGGACCACTCAGCAGCAGTCCAGCTCTTTTTTTCCTTAGCCCAGGTGAGACGCTTTGCGCGCTGTTTCTTGGTCAACAGTGGCTTGACACGAGGTATGCGGCAGTTGAAACCCATGTCTTTCAAGCGTCTCTTGGTGGTGGATCTTGAAGCACTGACTCCAGCAGCTGTCCACTCCTTCTGAATCTCCCCCACATTTTTGAATGGGTTTTTTTTCACAATCTTGACCAGGGCGCGGTGATCCCTATCGCTTGTACACTTTTTCTGACCACAGTTTTTCCTTCCCTTTGCCTCTCCATTAATGTGTTTGGACACAGAGCTCTGAGAACAGCCAGCCTCTTCAGCAATAACCTTTTGTGTCTTTCCCTCCTTGTGCAATGTGTCGATGGTTGCCTTTTGGACAGCTGTCAAATCTGAAGTCTTCCCCATGTTTGTGTAGGCTTCAGAACTGGACTGAGAGACCATTTAAAGCCCTTTGCAGGTGTTTTGAGTTAATCAGCTGATTAGTTTGTGGCACCAGGTGTCTTCAAAATTTAACCCTTACACAATATTCTAATTTTGTGACACACGGAATTTTGGATTTTCATTTGTTGCCACTTCAAATCATCAAAATTAAATGAAATAAACATTTGAATGCATCAGTCTGTGTGCAATGAATAAATATAATGTACAAGTTACACCTTTTGAATGCAATTACTGAAATAAATCAAGTTTTTCAAAATATTCTAATTTACTGGCTTTTACCTGTATATTTAACCCAATGCGGCCCCCCGAGTCGAAAAGTTTGGGGACCCCTGCTATAGAACATATTGGACATAGAAACAACCTGTTCCAGGGTCAAACTGTGACAAACATAAAACCTTTATTGGTACTTGCGATGTTTTCAGTAACTTTTTAAACATTTGTATCCGTGATACAAGCCGTGTTTCCCACAGAGTTTGTGGTGGCAGGGGTGTGGTCAGAGTGATGACAATGTGACATCATTGTGTCATTTGCATAATTGGCAAAAACACGTGTATTTTTTTTTTTAGAAAGACAAAAAGAAATTATACAAACAAAGACATATCTGATATTAGTATCTTCATATCTTGTTCTTGTTATATTATTTAGTTGTGCTGTATCTTTCATTTGATGCTGCTTATTTTGTTACTACAATGTCAGGCCTCGAATTGTAACTTTTGAAGGTCAAGGCAAGTGTTGCCTTAAAGGAGGGCTCATATTTAAGGGCACCAAGGCAAGTTAGAAGTGCACCAAGGAAAACAAGATATTATTTTGACTAGGGCTGCCAATTATGGCCAAAGTAATAATTAATTATTATTATTATTGTTAGGTAAAGCAGTGTTGGGGTGTGAACGTAATACCATCATGTAATTTGTAATGTCGGATAAAAAGACTAGATAATTGTTATCCATAAATCTATAGACAATCTTTTTTTTTTTTTAATTCTTTAATAACATCAACTTGTCAGCTTGTTGTCATTACATGATGCCTTTATCTCTATTTTTACATTTTGATAGTTTTTTTTGTTCGTTTTTTTTAAGTTATGTACATTTATATGTACATGCAGATGCTGTATCGGGACATATCCATTAAGAGTTTGAGCAGAAATATGTCGTATAGGAATTAACTATACACAATAAAACATTAACAAAATGATGTGTCACATGAATGTTTTTTGATGTTTAGTGACATTAAAAAAACACAATGTAAAAAAAACCTTGTGTTTACTTTTTGATATCAAAATAAAACACAAAGTAGTTTGACCAATGAAGATGAAGTCTGATAAACAAGCTTTGTTCTTCTCCAACGCTTCCCTAGTGGTTCAGTACAACAGTTTGGCCAACAACAAAAATCCCGGAGTGATACCTTTCACATCAAATAAACAATCGTCACAGCCTGCGTTCAATTCGATGAGATGACAAAACATTTTAGCCAGTATTGATGTTATTTGAACACTGATACAGTTTGCAGTTAAATAAAGGAGGAGTGAACATCCCAGTAAACAAAGTAAAGACTTTATAAACAAGTTGTGACAACGTTCACGACACATCGCCTGCTTGCAAAACATCAAATAGTTTTCTTCTTCGCTGTATACTTTTAGTGTGGGGACAAGTGCGTCTGTCTCCAATATTGTCCACACTTGTCTCCATCTAAACACAGCAGTGCACTCTTACACACGCCGGGAAAATGACGTTAAACCAACACATTTAGCTGAACTGCACAATTTTTGTCAAGACGAGTGGTCAAAAATTCAACCAGAAGCTTGTGGATGGCTGCCAAAAGCTCCTTATTGCAGTGACACTTGCCAAGGGACATGTAAGCAAATATTAACATTGATGTATGTATACTTTTGACCCAGCAGATTTGCTCACATTTTCAGTAGACCCATAATAAATTCATAAAAGAACCAAACTTTATGAATATTTTTTGTGACCAACAAGTATGTGCTCCAATCACTCTACCACAAAAAAATAAGAGTTGTAGAAAGTATTGGAAACTGAAGACAACCATGACATTATGTTCTTTACAAGTGTATGTAAACTTTTGATCGCGACTGTATATATAATTAATAATTATTATAATTGAATATTAAGACTTTTTACTTCCGTGACGACCTCTTTAAAGCTTTGTACTTAATCAATAATATCAATCGATATCAATATGTTTTGTATATTGAAACTGAAATTAAACAGTTTTTTTTACATCACCTGGTATACAAAAGTTCAAATGTAACCACAACAAAATTCACAAAAACTACCCTAATTGTCTTCCCTAGTCTCCTTCATAGATGTAATAAAAATGTTTCTTTGTCCTCCCGCAGTAATCCCAGACACGCTCCAGATCAGCTATACCCGTTCCCTCACCGGCCAGCCCGTACCGGAGGGTGCAGAAGTAACTCTGACCTGCTCGGCCAGCATCCGCTCCGAGCAGCTCACCCACCTGTCTGTCACCTTTGGGAAGCGAGGTGGCCAAGTGGGCTCCGATGGCGGTGGCGCAGAGGCGAGCACCATGCAGGACATCATCTCCATCGATAAGCTTCTGGGCGTGGTGTCGGGAAGCGCCTACAGGAAGCGGTACGACGACGGCGAGCTCACGCTGGAGAAGCGCAACGGGGAGGGCGGCCAGGGCGTGTACGTGATGAAGATGAGAGCGCTGCAGCCAGACGACAGCGGTTCTTATTACTGTGAGGCCGCACAGTGGATCCGGGACCTGGACCGCACCTGGCAGAAGATTGCACACAGGACGCTGGACATTGGCAACCTGACTGTTCAGCCACTCTGTGAGTATCATCGCATTCTTTTGAAATATCTCAAAACGACTAAAATTATTCCTTATAGCTGCTGTGAAATTTTTTTTTTTTTTAGACCTAAAACAAGTCGGGCTTTCAAAATTGCTTAGGTTAAATTTACATGTCAAATATTATAACTTAACTCCACTGTTTTTAACATTTATAGAAAATGAAATAACATTCACAAAATACATTTCAAGGAATAATTACTTGATATTTATATCACACACTCGATGAGCAAAAAATAACGTAAAATGTCAGCTTCCCAAAAACTTCCACTTTGAACGAGTCAGTCGTTTAAAACAGTGTTTCTTAACAATAGGGCCCATAGCTTCCCAAAAACTTCTACTTTTAACGAGTCAGTCGTTTAAAACAGTGTTTAGTTACAATAGGGCCCATTGTCTTACGTACAGGAGGAGTAGACGGCACAGACCACAAGGGGGCATCATAGCTCTATGATTTATTTTATTTTATATATATATATATATATATATATATATATATATATATATATATATATATATATATATATATATATATATATATATATATATAATAAACAATAACTAGAGAATGTAGTGTGACAAAAATCCAAACGTGTGTGTGTGTGTGTGTGTGTGTGTGTGTGTGTGTGTGTGTGTGTGTGTGTGTGTGTGTGTGTGTGTGTGTGTGTGTGTGTGTGTGTGTGTGTGTGTGAGAGAGACTATGTGTGGAATTAACTGTTGTGTGTTACCGTGAGTGTTAAGCGAGAGGCAGAAGTCCGGGAGGGGATAGGCAGGCTCGAATGTCAGTGAGACAGGCAGGTTGTCCGGGGGGGATAACGAGGCGTCAAAAGGTCTGTGTCCAAGCAGGGGTCGAGGATCACGGGAGACAGGGAAAGCACTGCAGAAAACACATAGGACATAAGACATGGGAACTGGGAAAACACAGAGAGAGAGCAAGTATGCGGGAGGGGAGCCAGAGACGCGATAGCTTACTGTGTACAGAGAACTACGTTCCCGCGCCAAATCTTCGGGTACGCTGGTCTTTATGCCGTCTGCCCTCATCAAACCCAGGTGCGCTGATTGCAGATTGCTTGCAGCCAAGCAGGGGCGTGGCCGTGATGCGTGAGGAGCGAGCTGCAGAAGGCATGCGGGACTGCGCATGCGCCGTGACACATTGTTTAGTCGTGAGCGACACCCAAAGGACCACCGAAAAATAGCTGTTTCTCAACTGTGGTCCGTATACCTGTATACGTCGCAGCGGTACTTAGTTCTAATACACTTTTCCACCACTCGGGGCAGTAATGACAATATTAAACAAACCGAAGAAGTCTGGAGCTAAAGCTATAGAGAAGTTTCTTAAGTGCAAAGATTATGAATAAAGTGATCAAGCTGTATTTTCATTTGCATTTTCATTTTATTGACAGTTTAGTAAACAAACATTTATTATTTGTTTAGTTTATTTTAGCACTACATAACTGTGTTTTTTTTTTTTTTATCAGTTATTTGAGTTTCTTCTTATGCTGTATATTTGGCCACTACATATCTTTCTAATCCGCCTGACCTAAACCTAAGGTTTATGTGTTAAATAACTAATCATCTCTGTGATTAACACATGGTTTCATATCATTCAACAAGGTTGTTTTTATCTCCATGGTCGGTTGGAGAGTCAGGTGATAATATAATTTTAGTAAGTCCCTCACTTTCTTTGGACAGCTTGTTAACGTTGGCGTCTTCAGCATGACTCTGCCACAGTTGCCGCTCCATGCACAAGACTATCGGGGATGGTTTGGGGGCAGACAAAGTCAATATATGACACTATATTAGATGTGCAATGACATGTACACTATCTTAAAAATTTAACAGATGAACACCTGCTACAGCAGAGAAATGAACCCCAAACATAATGAAGTTGTTTCCAAATATCGAGCTTAGACAAAAGTGCATTGGAGGAGATATGGATACAGTACCGTATTTTTCGGACTATAAGTCGCTCCGGAGTATAAGTCGCACCGGCCGAAAATGCATAATAAAGAAGGAAAAAAACATATATTAGTCGCACTGGATTATAAGTCGCATTTTTGGGGGAAATTTATTTGATAAAACCCAACACCAAGAATAGACATTTGAAAGGCAATTTAAAATAAATAAAGAATAGTGAACAACAGGCTGAATAAGTGTACGTTATATGAGGCATAAATAACCAACTGAGAACGTGCCTGGTATGTTAACGTAACATATTATGGTAAGAGTCATTCAAATAACTATAATATATAGAACATGCTATATGTTTACCAAACAATCTGTCACTCTTAATCGCTAAATCCCATGAAATCTTATACGTCTAGTCTCTTACGTGAATGAGCTAAATAATAATATTTGATATTTTACGGTAATGTGTTAATAATTTCACACATAAGTCGCTCCCGAGTATAAGTCGCACCCCCGGCCAAACTATGAAAAAAACTGGGACTTATAGTCCGAAAAATACGGTATATAGAATATATAGCATTATTCTTATCCTCTTTATCTCATCTATGTACAGTCACGATCAAAAGTTTACATACACTTGTAAAGAACATAATGTCATGGCTGTCTTGAGTTTCCAATCATTTCTACAACTCTGTTTGTGATAGAGTGATTGGGGCACATACTTGTTTGTCACAAAAAACATTCATGAAGTTTGTGTCAGGTTGTGTAGGTGACGAACCCCAAGATGCATAGATGACGGCAGGCATTGAGCGAGAAAACATGATTTAATGTCCATCAAATAAAGGAAAAAACACAAACCAGAAACTATGAATAGCCAAAACTGAAAACAGGAACCAGCAAATAGAAAAACTGGAAACAGCTAATGGCTAACAAGAAAACACGAAACAAAAGAGCTAGGAGACAGCAAACTGTAATCTATAAGGAACTATCAAACAGGAACAGCTTACCGCAAACAACGACAAGTAGTAGACACGACAGGTAGTAGCTCTAACGACAAGTAGTGATGACATCGACAATGACAATAATCCAGCAGTGAGGGAGGGCAGGGCAGGTATAAATAGCAGCTGGCTGATTGACACCAGGTGTGGCCAGGTGCCAATCAGCCACAGCTGAGGGGACAGCACTCAGAGAGACAAACAGGAAACTGAACCAAAATAAGAGTGCTGACAGGAAATAAAACAAATACAGAGGAAAAACTAAATCTTAACCAAACTGTCAGGGACAAGCCTGACAGTTTGCTTCTTTTATGAATTTATTATGGGTCTACTGAAAATGTGACCAAACCCGCTGGGTCAAAAGTATACATCCAGCAATGTACATTATCAATTTTGGTGATGTAGAAAAGTTACAATCAAATCAAATTAGGTCCATGGCATGGCCTCTCAACTTCATGTGATTGACCTGTTGACTTCTCTGAGTCCATCTAAATAGGGCTCATGTGATGCAGTCATTAGACTCGGTTACAAACGCGACAATGGGAAAGTCAAAGGAACTCGGCACAGATTCGAAAAAACTAATCATTGACTTGAACAAGTCAGGAAAGTCACTTGGAGCCATTTCAAAGCAGCTTAAGGTCTTAAGAGCAACTGTGCAGACAATTGTTTGTAAGTATAAAGTACATGGCACAGTTTTGTCACTGCCACGATCAGGAAGAAAACTATCACCTGCTACTGAGAAGACATTTTGTCAAGAGAAGTGGTCAAAAATTCAAGCAGAAGCTTGTGGATGGCTACCAAAAGCGCCTTTTTGCAGTGAAACTTGCCAAGGGACATGTAACCAAATATTAACATTGCTGTATGTATACTTTTGACCCAGCAGATTTGCTCACATTTTCAGTAGACCCATAATAAATTCATAAAATTACCAAACTTCATGAATGTTTTTTGTGACCAACAAGTATGTGCTCCAATCACTATATCACAAAAAAAAGAGTTGTTGAAATTACTGGAAATTCAAGACAGCCATGACATTCTGCTCTTTACAAGTGTATGTAAACTTTTGACCACGACTGAAGGACCCATAGAACAGTGGTTCTTAACCTGGGTTCGATCGAACCCTAGGGGTTCGGTGAGTCGGGCTCAGGGCTTCGGCGGAGGTCAAGACACACCCGACTCATCGTGTAAATAAAAACTTTTCCCTATCGGCGTATTACGGATACGGCAACAGCAGAAGTCAGACTGATTTGCAGGTGTGTAATTTGTTGTGAGTTTATGCACTGTGTTGGTTTTGTTCTTTGAACAAGGTGATGTTCGTACACGGTTCATTTTGTGCACCAGTAAAAAAACATGGTAACACTTTAGTATGGGAAACATATTCACCATTAATTAGTTGCATGCAAATTAGTAACATATTGGCTCTTAACTAGTCATTATTAAGTACTTATTAATGTCTTATTCTGCATGGCCTTATTATAACCCTGGCCCTAACCCTCTAACCCTAAACAAATAACTCTAAATTAAGTCTTTGTTACTTAGAATATGTTCCCCTAGTGTCCAAAAAAACTTTAAATTAAGTCTTTGTTACTTAGAATATGTTCCCCATACTAAAGTGTTACCAAAAACATAACTTTGTGTTAAATTTGAAAAGAACCAACATTTTATTTTTCACTAAAGAAGGGTTCGGTGAATGCGCACATGAAACTGGTGGGGTTCGGTACCTCCAACAAGGTTAAGAACCACTGCCATAGAATATCATAGAATATGTACTGTATAAATTATTATTAATATTTATACCCATGCTTTGATGTCATTAAACAGGAGAGCGTGCCGGAAATACATGTGGCTACTCCGTTAGGTGCAGTTTAAAATACAAGACCAGCAATAAATAACATGTTAAAAATAAATACAGAGCGAAAAGTGAAAAACAGTATAAACTATTGTGTCATATTAAATATCATATCCTTCAAGACAGCCAGCATGGTTTGAATGTCAAAAACTAACAAGCACAACATTTTTGTAGGATCTCTTAAAATGTACAATTTAAACTGCAGTTGTGTGGAAAATGCAGATAAAAGGCGTCTTTTTTAAAAACATGTTGAGTCAGACAGTCTTGCTGGCTTTTTTGGACTCCTTTCTAGTCCAGTCTTGTTTGTGTTGCAATTTGAAGCCAGCGTCTACGCCTGCTAAGCAGTTTTCAGTTCACTGCTTGTTTGGCGGAAGTCTTCTTGCTCTTTCACATCTTGGTTCACTTTAGCTTGTTGGCCTGAGTTCAGCTTTCTTGTTTTGGATGACTCGTCTCCTTGTGCTTGGTCCATGTTTGCATGTTTGCATGTTGCCCATGAAAGCCTTCACGTTGTTACACAGGTGTTGTTATGTGACTGCAGACCCAGCGCATACGCATCATTTAGATTTATTTTGTCTGAGAGAGAAATATATACGTATAATGTCCCGCTGGGCATGATACAAATGTCCGCGTGTGCACAATAGAAACGAGGCATCCAGCCAGGCAGGGAAGAAAACTCTCGCAGCTGTAACTTTCACTCATTGTGTGAATGCTCCAAAGTATTCACACACATGATTTTCTACACTAAAATTCATCTGTTTATTCCTGTTTTTATTATTATTATTCTTCTCCAGATTTTGGCGCGTTCTACCTTGCACATTTTTCACCCGATTCAAACTGTTCCAACTTCAAACTGTTCAGCCTATTCAGAAATTGCGGGCTTTTCCTTGACAAATTCCAATTCCCAGATTTCCCAGAAATCAATTTTTCCCATTCAAAATGAATTGGCCATTTTTCATACTTCCACCATGTCCACATTTTTCAACCCATTCAAACTATACCACCTTCAACATATTCCACCATTCTGGAAATTCAAACTTCCCTTTTTCCAAGTCCAAAAAAATTCCAGGATTTTCCAGAATTCCTGGTTTTCCAAAGCCCTATTTTCACCCTTTTTTTTGGCGACTACCGTATTTTTCGGACTATAAGTCGCAGTTTTTTCCATAGTTTGGCCGGGGGTGCGACTTATACTCAGGAGCGACTTATGTGTGAAATTATTAACACATTAGCGTAAAATATCAAATAATATTATTTAGCTCATTCACGTAAGAGACTAGACGTATAAGATTTCATGGGATTTAGCGATTAGGAGTGACAGATTGTTTGGTAAACGTATAGCATGTTCTATATGTTATAGTTATTTGAATGACTCTTACCATAATATGTTACGTTAACATACCAGGCACGTTCTCAGTTGGTTATTTATGCGTCATATAACGTACACTTATTCAGCCTGTTGTTCACTATTCTTTATTTATTTTAAATTGCCTTTCAAATGTCTATTCTTGGTGTTGGGTTTTACCAAATAAATTTCCCCCAAAAATGCGACTTATACTCCAGTGCGACTTATATATGTTTTTTCCTTCTTTTATTATACATTTTCGACAGGTGCGACTTATACTCCGAAAAATACGGTACTCCTTCCACATTTTTCAACGCATTTCAACCATTTTACCGTCAAATCACTCCTCTTAAACAAGACAAAAAACAAAGTTATTTTTTGAAATGTAAAAATTCCCGGTTTTCCCGAAATTCCAGGAATTCCGTAATACCATTTTTCAATTCAACATGTTACTACATTCTCGACCGATTTGCAACATTTCAACACCAACCATTTCAACTCATTCTGACCATTCAAGTTTTTTTTTTACCATTTTCCAAAAAAATTCCCGCTTTTTCCAAAATTAACCATTTTTTTTGTAAATTCCCACTGAGACATTCTTCAAAGTTTCACAATTACCACATTTTTCATCTGATTCAAACCATTCTAACTTCAAAATATTCAGCCTGTTCAGGAATTGTGTGCTCTACTTCAACAATTCTAAAAAAAATTCCCGGATTTCCCATAATTCCTTTTTTTTTGTGCATTTTCCCCATTCAAAATGAATCGGCCATTTTTCAAATTTCCACAATTCCCACATTCTTCAACCCATTCAAACCATTCCACCTTCAACACATTCCACCATTCTGGAAATTCAAACTACCCTTTTTCCAAGTTACGGTAAAAAGAAGTCCAGATTTTCCCGAAATTCCCTAATACCATTTACTACTTCAACATTTCTTGTCCGATTTAAACCATTCCAACACCAACCAATTCAGCTCATTTAGGATATTCATGGTCCTAATCATTTTCAAAAAATCCCGCTTTTGCCAAAATTCCCAAATTTCCAGGGATTCCCATTGAAATGAATGGGACATTTTTCAATCCATACAAACCATTCCAACACCAACACATTCCTCTTATCTTGGACATTTAAACTAATACTTTCCAAAGTTCCAACCCAAATTCCGGTTTTCCTGGAAATTCAAACTCTTCAACATTCAAACCATTCAAACATTCAAACCATTTCAGCGTTTAAACGATTTCAACATTTAAACCATTTCTACATTCATCCTACGTGCCTTTAGCATTTCAGTTCAGCGTCAGCTCTTCAACATTCAAACCATTCCAACATTTAAACTATTCTTACATTTATACTACATTTTGTCAGCATTTCAGTTCAACTTCAGCATTGGAGCATTCACACGCAATTCTTTCAGGAATTGCCTCTTCTAGTTGAGGAATGTTTCTCTGCTTGCATCAAGCTCGGTCGATGTTCCGCCCCCGAGAGCCAAGTACACCACCAGATTGGTAGGTTCCTTCAGCTCCGTAAACTGTAAAGTGCCATTCATATAAAATGTGCGGGCCGCACTAACATTAAACTTTTATATAAAGGTGGAGGCCACAAAATATCATGAACTCTACAGCCTCTTTTCTGTGTTGTAGTGCCGACCATTTCCTCGGTTGTTGGTTCTTACTTCATATCCTCTTTTCTAGGGTCGTACGTATTCAATTTAGGTCAAATAGTTGTTCTATAATGTGTACAAACCAGTGTGTGTTATTACATTAGGATGCACAGTGACACGCTCTCTGGTTGAACAATAGTCTTTTGTTTGGAAAGATAATGCATCTTTTATTAGTAGGGCTGTTGATGACACTTTAAATGGGGACAGCTGCACAAACTGACGTCCAATCAAAACTGATCTTTATAATCTTTGCAATAGCAGCATTTTTAATGAGTACATTTGAATAAAAAAACATAAAAACCTGGATAGAACAAAATGTGCATAATAGTCGGGGAAGAGGAGTGTTTATACTATTATACATTGTAGGCAGCTATAAAATATATATAATCCCTGTGAAAAAATGATACACGGATTAAATATACATACATATACAGGATTTTACCTAAGCTGCCAAGATACCTGTGGCGGTGGGGGTGGTCACAATGACATCATCGAGTAATTTGATTAATTTGCTATGATGATATGATTCTCTTTTAAAAAGGCTCAAAAAACATACATACATTTAAAACATCTGTTTTTATTAACTAGCGGTAAGATATATATTTGTTGATCGTTTTGCCATATTTTCAATTGTTGCTGCTTTTTGTACAAGGTAGGGTTGAGATTGGTGAACGTATAGCATGTTCTGTATGTTATAGTTATTTGAATGACTCTTACCATAATACGTTACGTTAACATACCAGGCACGTTCTCAGTTGGTTATTTATGCGTCATATAACGTACACTTATTCAGCCTGTTGTTCACTATTCTTTATTTAATTTAAATTGCCTTTCAAATGTCTATTCTTGGTGTTGGGTTTTATCAAATAAATGTCCCCCAAAAATGCGACTTATACTCCAACTCGACTTATATGTTTTTTCCCTTCTTTATTATGCATTTCGGCCGGTGCGACTTATACTCCGAAAAATACGGTATATATATATGTATGTATGTATATGTATGTATGTATGTATGTATGTATGTATGTATGTATGTGTATACATACATACATACATACATACGTTTTTTTTTTTAAATATGCAAGTCATATTTAGTCTAATAAAACTAGTTTTTCAGTATTTTCATGATGATAAATACACAATTATTTTCAAAAAGGTTCCTATTCAGTCCCTGTTGAAAGTGTTAAAGTATTGTCAGATTGTCAGGAGACGACAGAAACATCAAATAGTCACAAAATGTGCTGACTTGACACTTTCTCTCCCTGCAGCTCAGTCTATGAGTGTGGAGTCATCCCCCAGTGGCCAGGTGACCCTGCAAGTGGGCTCACCTGTGCTGCTGAGCTGCCAGATCAACGGGCTGCCTTCTGACGGCAACTCTGGCATGCTGGTTCAGTGGCTGAAGACCAGCAATGCGGGTGTGGAGGTCAGTTTGGTTTGAAAAGTCTACAGAAAGTGACGCACCAAGACAAGTAGCAGTCGTAGTAACAGGAGTAATATCGGTATTGGTATTAATAGTAGTAATATTAATAACATAAGTAGTAGTATTAGCAGTACTAATAACAGTAGAAGTAGTTGTATGAGTAGTATTAGTAACAATTGTAGTAGTGGTATTAGAGGTAGTAGTAGCAGCAGCAGTGATCATTAGCAGTAGTGGTAGTATTAAGTAGTAGCAGTATTAGTAGTAATAACAGTAGTAGTAGCAGTATAGGTATCTATAGTAGTACCATTAGCCGTAGTAGTAGTAGTATTATCAGTAGTAGTATTACAAGTAGTAGTAGTAGTAACAGTAGTAGTAGCAGTATTGATATTAGTAGTAATGTAGTAGTAACAGTAGTAACAATAACCTTAGAAGTAGTGACAGTATTAGTAGCAGTATTGATAATAGTAGTAGTAGCAACAGTGGGTAGTAGTAATAGTAGTATCAATAACAGTAGTAGTAGTAGTAGTGGTAACAGTATTAGTAGAAGAATTGGTATTAGTAGTAACAGTATTGGTATCAGTGGTAGTAGTAGTATTAGCATAAGTAGCAACGGTAGTAGTAGTAGTATTATTAGTAACAGTAGTAGGAATAGTGTTGGTAGTATTAGTAACAGTATTAGTAGTGACAGTAGTATTAGTAGTACCAGTAGTAGTAGTAGTAATAACAGTAGTAGTAACAGTATTAGTTGTAATAACAGTAATAGTAGTAGTAACGTTGGCAAGACGTGTGTGTTGTATTGTAGGCGTAGGTGTCCCGTATTACTCCAAAGGTGTGGTTAGTTGGGGCGACAATAGTAGTATTAGTAACAGTAGTAGGAATAGTAGTAGTAGTAACAATAGTAGTAACGGTAGTTAAAGTAAGTTAAAGTTAAAGTACCAATGATTGTCACACACACACTAGGTGTGGCGAAATTATTCTCTGCATTTGACCCATCACCCTTGATCACCCCCTGGGAGGTGAGGGGAGCAGTGAGCAGCAGCGGTGGCCGCGCCCGGGAATCATTTTTGGCGATTTGCCCTCAATTCGTAGTAGTAATAGTAACGTTGACAAGACGTGTGTGTGTTTTTTTTAAGGGGAGGTGTGCCATATGAGCCCAGAGGGTGTGATTAGTTGGGGCGACAGTAGTAGTAAAAGGATTAGTAACTGTAGTAATAGTAGTAGTAGTAACAGTATAACTATAAGTAACCGTAGTAGTAACACTATTAGTAACAGTGTGTGTTGTTTTGAAGGCAGAGGTGTGCCGTATGAGCCCACAGAGGGTGTGATTAGTTGGGCCAACTGATAATAGTGATAGTATTAGTAACAGTTGTTGTAGTAGTAACAGTATTAGTATAAGTAACAGTAGTAGAAACACTAATAATATTATTAGTGACAGTGCTTGTTGTTATGAAGAGTGCCGTATGAGCCCAGAGGGTGCGGTTAGTAATGGCGACAGTAGTAGTAACAGTATTAGAAGTTGTTGTTGTAGTAGTAGTAGTAATAGTATTAGTAACAGTTGTAGTAGTAGTATTAATAGTATTAGTATTGATATAGTAGTAGTGACATTCTTAGTAACAGTAGTAGTACGAACAGTAGTCACTATTCGTGCCAGCATTAGTAACAGAGACAGTATTAGAAACCGTTGTAGTAACAGTATTGGTATGAGTAACAGTAGTAGAAACACTATTAATAACAGTATTAGTGACAGTGTGTGTTGTTTTGAAGGTGGAGGTGTGCCATATGAGCCCAGAGGGTGCGGTCAGTTGGGGCGACAGTAGTATTAACAGTATTGGTGACAGTTGTAGTAAAAGTAGTAACAGTATTAGTATGAGTAACAGTAGTAGAAACACTATTAATAACAGTATTAGTGACAGTATTAGTAACAATGACAGTTTTAGTAACAGTTGTAGTAGTAGTAAAAGTAGTGACAGTATTAATATGGGTAAAAGTAGTAGAAACACTAATAACAATATTAGTGACAGTATTAGTAACAGTTGTAGTAGTAGTAAAAGTAGTAACAGTATTAGTATGAGTAACAGTAGTAGAAACACTATTAATAATAGTATTAGTGACAGTGTGTGTTGTTTTGAAGGTGGAGGTGTGCAATGTGAGCCCAGAGGGTGTGGTCAGTTGGGGTGACAATAGTAGTAATAGTATTAGTAACCGTTGTAGTAGTAGTAAAAGTAGTAACAGTATTAGTATGAGTAACAATTGTAGAAACACTATTTAAAACAGCATTAATGACAGTGTGCGTTGTTTTGAAGGTGGAGGTGTGCCATATGAGCCCAGAGGGTGTGGTCAGTTGATGCGACAGTAGTAGTAACAGTATTAGTGACAGTTGTAGTAGTAGTAAAAGTAGTAACAGTATTAGTTTGAATAACAGTAGCAAAAACACTATTAATAGCAGTATTAGTGACAGTGACAGTATTAGTAACAGTTGTAGAAGTAGTACCGGTAACAGTATTAGTATATGTAACAGTAGTAGAAACACTATTAATAACAGTATTAGTGACAGTGACAGTATTAGTAACCGTAGTAGTAGTAAAAGTACAAACCCTGTTTCCATATGAGTTGGGAAATTGTGTTAGATGTAAATATAAACGGAATACAATGATTTGCAAATCCTTTTCAACCGATATTCAATTGAATGCACTACAAAGACAAGATATTTGATGTTCAAACTCATAAACTTTATTTTTTTTTTGCAAATAATTAACTTATAATTTCATGGCTGCAACACGTGCCAAAGTAGTTGGGAAAGGGCATGTTCACCACTGTGTTACATGGCCTTTCCTTTTAACAACACTCAGTAAACGTTTGGGAACTGAAGAGACACATTTTTGAAGCTTCTCAGGTGGAATTCTTTCCCATTCTTGCTTGATGTACAGCTTAAGTTGTTCAACAGTCCGGGGGTCTCTGTTGTGGTATTTTAGGCTTCATAATGCGCCACACATTTTCAATGGGAGACAGGTCTGGACTACAGGCAGGCCAGTCTAGTACCCGCACTCTTTTACTATGAAGCCACGTTGATGTAACACGTGGCTTGGCATTGTCTTGCTGAAATAAGCAGGGGCGTGCAGGGTAACGTTGCTTGGATTGCAAAATATGTTGCTCCAAAACCTGTATGTACCTTTCAGCATTAATGGCGCCTTAACAGATGTGTAAGTTACCCATGTCTTGGCCACTAATACACCCCCATACCATCACAGATGCTGGCTTTTCAACTTTGCGCCTATAACAATCCAGATGGTTCTTTTCGTCTTTGGTCCGGAGGACCCGACGTCCACAGTTTCCAAAAACAATTTGAAATGTGGACTCCTGAGACCACAGAACACTTTTCCACTTTGTATCAGTCCATCTTAGATGAGCTCAGGCCCAGCGAAGCCGACTACATTTCTGGGTGTTGTTGATAAACGGTTTTCGCCTTGCATAAAAGACTTTTAACTTGCACTTACGGATGTAGCGACCAACTGTAGTTACTGACAGTGGGTTTCTGAAGTATCCTTTACACACTGATGTCGCTTGTTGATGCAGTACAGCCTGAGGGATCGAAGGTCACAGGCTTAGCTGCGTACGTGCAGTGATTTCTCCAGATTCTCTGAACCCTTTGATGATATTACGGACCGTAGATGGTGAAATCCCTAAATTCCTTGCAATAACTGGTTGAAAAAGTTTTTTCTTAAACTGTTCCAACAATATGCTCACGCATTTGTTGACAAAGTGGTGACCCTCGCCCCGTCCTTGTTTGTGAATTACTGAGCATTTCATGTAATCTACTTTTATACCCAATCATGGCACCCACCTGTTCCAAATTTGCCTGTTCACCTGTGGGATGTTCCAAATAAGTGTTTGATGAGCATTCCTCAACTTTATCAGTATTTATTGCCACCTTTCCCAACTTCTTTGTCACGTGTTGCTGGCATCAAATTCTAAAGTTAATTATTATTTGCAACAAAAAAAAAAGTTTATCAGTTTGAACATCAAATATGTTGTCTTTGTAGCATATTCAACTGAATATGGGTTGAAAATGATTTACAAATCATTGTATTCTGTTTATATTTACATCTAACACAATTTCCCAACTCATATGGAAACGGGGTTTGTAGTAACAGTGACAGTATTAGTGACAGTGTGTGTTGTTTTGAAGGTGGAGGTGTGCCGTATGAGCCCAGAGGGTGTGGTCAGTTGGGGCGACGACCTGAGCCGATCCAGCGGAGGTTCACTGGAGAAAGTGTCGGAGGGGAAATATTCCCTCAAGTTGTTCTCCGCCCGTCCCTCCGACTCGGGCGAGTACACGTGCGTGGTAAGTGTGTACGCAGGAAGAAGGATTCCCGCTGCGTCTTCCGCCGCCACCATCAGTCAGCGGTCAGAGGGCGTCACCGTCAATCTGAAGAGCAAAGGTAAGTAGTTCGTCTTCACCCCACAAACTCAGCACGCGTGTGAACTACGTCTTCCTTTAGACGTTCTGGTTGCCGCCGTGGCTCAGCTGCCCCGAGGCCCGCTGCTCAAACGAGGCAGCACCGTCACCCTCATTTGCAACGTCACCGTGACGACCACAGGCCCCGCCCAAGCTCAGGTGCGGTGGCTGCGACGGCCCATCCTGGAGATCAAGACGAGCGACGTCGGGCCGACGGAAGCCGCCGCCGCCGCCGCCGAAGTGATCCCTGAAATGGTGGCCGCCCTCATGTATGACGGCGTGGTCAGCATCTACAATGGCAGCAGCGAGGTCAGCGTGGACCGCTTGTCTGCTGGCCAATACCGTCTGAGGATCCACGCCGCCTCCGATCAAGACCAGGGTCTGTACGCCTGCCACGCCGAGGCCTGGAGCCAAGACCCCCATGGAGGATGGTACAACACCGGCGCCGAGGCGGAGTCCAACACCGTCACCGTCTACTTGTATTCTCGAGGTAACTACATCAGCTTCTTCCCAAAAATAGCACAATTCTCTTGCTATATAGGGGATCTTTGTCTGGCCTTTTTGGGGGTAGATAAATAAAAATAGCAAAGCACTATTTTCATACAGGGGATCTTTGACTGGCCTTTTTGGAGTAGATAAATAAAAACAGCAAAGCACTCTTGTCATATTTAGGATATTGGACTGGCCTTTTTGGAGTAGATAAATGAAAACAGCAAAGCACTCTTTTCCTGTATAGGATCTTGGACTGGCCTTTTTGGAGTAGATAAATAAAAATAGCAAAGCACTATTTTCATACAGGGGATCTTTGACTGGCCTTTTTGGAGTAGATAAATAAAAACAGCAAAGCACTCTTGTCATATATAGGATATTGGGCTGGCCTTTTTGGAGTAGACGTAGGGACGGCGTGGCGCAGTGGAAGAATGGCCGTGCGCGACCCGAGGGTCCCTGGTTCAATCCCCACCTAGTACCAACCTCGTCATGTCCGGTGTGTCCTGAGCAAGACACTTCACCCTTGCTCCTGATGGGTGCTGGTTAGCGCCTTGCATGGCAGCTCCCTCCATCAGTGTGTGAATGGGTAAATGTGGAAGTAGTGTCAAAGCGCTTTGAGTACCTTGAAGGTAGAAAAGCGCTATACAAGTATAACCCATTTATAACCCATTATAGATAAATAAAAACAGCAAAGCACTCTTGTCATCTATAGGATCTTGGACTGGCCTTTTTGGAGTAGATAAATGAAAATAGCAAAGCACTATTTTCATACAGGGGATCTTTGATTGGCCTTTTTGGAGTAGATAAATAAAAACAGCAAAGGACTCTTGTCATATATATAGGATCTTGGACTGGCCTTTTTGGAGTAGATAAATACAAACAGCAAAGCACTCTTGTCATCAAGAGGATCTTGGACTGGCCTTTTTGGAGTAGATAAATAAAAATAGCAAAGCACTATTTTCATATATAGGATCTTGGACTGGCCTTTTTGGAGTAGATGAATAAACAGCAAAGCACTCTTGTCATATATAGGATCTTTGACTGGCCTTTTTGGAGTAGATAAATAAAAACAAGCAAAGCACTCTTGTCATATATAGGATCTTGGACTGGCCTTTTTGGAGTACATAAATAAAAATAGCAAAGCACTATTTTCATACAGGGGATCTTTGACTGGCTTTTTTGGAGTAGATAAATAATAACAGCAAAGCACTCTTGCCTAGGGCTGCAACTAACAACTAATTTGATAATCGAATAATCTGTCGATTATTGCTTCGATTAATCGATTAATAATCGGATACAAGAGACAAACTGCATTTCTATCCTTTCCAGTATTTTATTGAAAAAAAACAGCATACTGGCACCATACTTATTTTGATTATTGTTTCTCAGCTGTTTGTAAATGTTGCAGTTTAAAAATAAAGGTTTATAAAAAAAAAAAAAATGTTTATAAAAAAGTAGCCTCTGCGCATGCGCATAGCATAGATCCAACGAATCGATGACTAAATTAATCGCCAACTATTTTTATAATCAATTTTAATCGATTTAATCGATTAGTTGTTGCAGCCCTACTCTTGTCATATAGAGGGTCTTGAACTGGCTTTTTTGGAGTAGATACGTAAAAACAGCAGAGTAAGGCTGTCAAATATGATCATGGCCAGGCCTTTTTTGAGTAGACGAATAAACAGCAAAGTACTCTTGTCATATAGAGGGTCTTGGACTGACCTTTTTGGAGTAGATACCTAAAAACAGCAGAGTGAACCTGTCATAAAGGATATTAGACTGGCCTTTTTGGAGTAGATACATAAAAACAGCAAAGCAATCTTGTCATATAGAGGGTCTTGAACTGGCTTTTTTGGAGTAGATACCTAAAAACAGCAGAGAAGTCTGTCATATAGGATCTTAGACTGGCCTTTTTGGAGTTGATAACTATAAACAGCAAAGCACTCTTGTCATGAAGGGGATCTTTGACTGGTCTTTTTGGAGTAGATTAATATAAACAGTAAAGCACTCTTGTCATATAGAGGGTCTTGAACTGGCCTTTTTACAGTAGATTCCTAAAAATTCTGCTGTTGTTTATAGCAGGTGATGAAATGTTCTCACCTTTTTAAGTTGTTTATAGCAGGTGATGAAATGTTCTCACCTTTTTAATAACATGGCGACCACTTTACTGAAGTGAAATTGTTCAAAAATATTTGTTAAAAAAGTTGAAATAATTACATGTAAGTTTTTAGAAGAATTTGTATTTGATGAAGCTCAATTCATTGAAATGATAAATAAATGAGGAAACTCCTAATGTGACATGATAATAAATATGTTATTATACATACATTATAATAAATGTTATTATATATACATTATAATACATGTTATTTTATATACATTATAATAAATTGTATTTTATATACATTATAATAAATGTTATTGTATATACATTATAATAAATGTTATTATGTATACATTATAATAAATAGTATATATACATTATAATGTTATTGTATATACTTTATAATGTTATTTTATTTACATTATAATGTTATTTGATAGATAGTACTTTATTGATTCCTTCAGGAGAGTTCCCTCAGGAAAATTAAATATATATACATTATAATAAATATTATATATACATTATAATAAATGTTATTATGTATACATTATAATCAATTTTATTATATATACATTATAATAAATATTATATATACATTATAATAAATGTTATATATACATTATAATAAATGTTATTAATTATACATTACAATATATATATATATGCATTATGATAAATATTATTATATATACATTATAATAAATATACATACATTATAATAAATATTATTGTATATACATTATAATAATTGTTATTATATACACATTATAATAAATGTTATTATATATACATTATAATGTTATATATACATTATTATGAATGTTATTATATATACATTATAATAAAAGTTATATATACATTATAATAAATATTATATATGCATTATAATAAATATATACATTATAATAAATGTTATTATATATACATTATAGTAAATGTTATTATATATACATTATGATAAATATTATATATACATTATAATAAATGTTATTATATATACATTATAATATCCATTGTGTTATTATATATCCATTATAATAAATGTTATTATATATATACATTATAATAAATATTATATACATAAATGTTATTATGTATACACTATAATAAATGTTATTATGTATACATTATAATAAATATGATATATACATAAATGTTATTATATATACATTTAATAATGTTATTATATATATACAATATAATAAATATTATATATACATAAATGTTATTATATATACATTATAATAAATGGTATATATACATTATAATAAATTGTATTATATATACAATATAATAAATTGTATTATATATACATTATAATACATTTTATTATATATAGATTATGATACATTTTATCATAAGTGGATAATAAATGTTATATATACATTATAATACATATTATCTATACATTATACATATTATATATACATTATAATAAATAGTATATATACATTATAATAATTATTATATATACATTACAATATTATATATACATTATAGTAAATGTTATGTATACATTATAATAAATGTTATTATATATACATTTTAATAAATGTTATTATATATACATTACAATAAATGTTGTTATATATACATTATAATAGTGTATACATACATTATAATAAATGTTATAATATATACATTATAATACATATTATATATACATTATAATAAATGTTTGTATATATACATTATAATAAATGTTATTATATATACATGATAATAAATGTTATTATAATAAATGTTTCCTTTGCCACAGCTGGCGACCTGCTCCTCATCCCTCTGGTGGCGGGTGCGGCCGCTGCCTTGTTAGTGGGCGTGGTCATCTTCGCCACGGTTACGTGCTGCTTCATGTCGCGCCTGGCCAAGCAGCGCGCTCACAAGTAGTTTGTTCGCCAAGACACTCGGCGAGCGGCGGACGGCGGAATTTCGCGACGTGTCAAATGTCAAAACCTTTTTCTTTTTTTTTTCTACGGGTTTTGTTTTTCTACAAAGATGTAAATGTTGTGTCCACTTAATGAGCCACTTGTGTGACACTGCCTGCAGCTTCCTGCTAAATACTGAGTACTGAATACTTGATGGAAAAGCACTGAGCTGAAGATGTGAACATGAACATCTTCCATCTTCTTCCTGTAAACACTTCCATAGTGACAGCCTATTTACTCAACTGCAGAGAGTAGCGGGCACGTCGTTGAAGCAAGGTGTGTGTTTGTAAAGTTGTCTGTTGGTTAGCATTCTTACTCACGCTTTTACTGCCTCACGTTACCACTTTTTATTTTCTTTCATTCTGGCTTTTAAGGTGCGTACACCTGCGAAAATTACTAAAAAAGTTAGCATGCTAACAGTTAGCATGTGTCACGTAACCAAGTTATATGACTCTTGACGTGCACGGCGGTAGGATTGGCCCTAAAAGTTAGCATTTTAATGTTAGCATGTGTCACGTACCAAGTTGTATCACTCTTGATGTGCACGGCGGTAAAATTCGCCCTAAAAGTTAGCATTCTAATGTTAGCATGGTTGCATGCTAACAGTTAGCATGTGTCACGTAGCAAATTATATGGCTCTTGACATGCACGGCGGTAAAATTCGCCCTAAAAGTTAGCATTCTAATGTTAGCGGAGTTGCATGCTAACAGTTAGCATGTGTCACGTAGCAAATGATATGGCTCTTGACGTGCACGGCGGTAAAATTGGCCCTAAAAGTAAGCATTCTAATGTTCGCGTGGTTGAATGGTAATTTCCGGGAATTTAAGGAACTGGGAAACATATTGGTTTAAATGTACATGATGAGTGGTATGTTGGACTGGTTCGCATAATCTGGCACTTTTTGGTAATTTCCGGGAATTTAAGGAACTGGGAAGCATGGTTTAAACGTACAGGATGAGTGGTATGTTGGAACGGTTCGCATAATTTTTTGGTAATTTCCGGGTAATCCGGGAATTTAAGGAACTGGGAAACATGGTTTAAATGTCCAGAATGAGTGGTATGTTGGAACGGTTCACATAATCTAGCATGCTAACGTTAGCATTCTAACGCATTTTTGGGTAATTTTCGGGTAATCCGGGAATTTAAGGAACTGGGAAACATGGTTTAAACGTCCAGGATGAGTAGTATGTTCGAACGGTTCGCATAATCTAGCATTCTAACGCATTTTTTGGTAATTTTCGGGTAATCCGGGAATTTAAGGAACTGGGAAACATATTGCCTTAAATGTCCGGAATGAGTGGTATGTTGGAACGGTTCGCATAATCTAGCATGCTTAAGCATTTTTATGGTAATTTCCGGATAATTTGGGAATTTAAGGAACTGGGAAACATATTGTCTTAAATGTCCGGGATGAGTGGTATGTTGGAACGGTTCGCATAATTTTTTGGTAATTTCCGGGTAATCCGGGAATTTAAGGAACTGGGAAACATGGTTTAAATGTCCAGAATGAGTGGTATGTTGGAACGGTTCACATAATCTAGCATGCTAACGTTAGCATTCTAACGCATTTTTTGGTAATTTTCGGGTAATCCGGGAATTTAAGGAACTGGGAAACATGGTTTAAACGTCCAGGATGAGTGGTATGTTCGAACGGTTCGCATAATCTAGCATTCTAACGCATTTTTTGGTAATTTTCGGGTAATCCGGGAATTTAAGGAACTGGGAAACATATTGCCTTAAATGTCCGGAATGAGTGGTATGTTGGAACGGTTCGCATAATCTAGCATGCTTAAGCATTTTTATGGTAATTTCCGGATAATTTGGGAATTTAAGGAACTGGGAAACATATTGTCTTAAATGTCCGGGATGAGTGGTATGTTGGAACGGTTCGCATAATCTAGCATGCTAATTTTAGCATGCTAACTTTTGAGCTAATCAGAATCAGAAATACTTTAATGTCACACCTTTTTAGTTAATTTCGCAGCCGTACACCTTAGTCACATAATTTGATATTTAACGCATGCTAACATGAGCATGCTAACCATTTTTAGCTAATGAGGCGCAGCTAAATAAGCTTTAAATTGGAGGATACACAATGTTTGTTTATTTCCCAGAAGGATGATGAACCAATCTGACGTTAGCATTGTGGCAAGACTGTAAGACACAAGCATTGTTGCATTTAAAGAGAAGTATTTTGGGAGTAAACTGCATGATTTTCTTTGTTGGTGTTTTTAATTTATTGATATTTTGTACCTGTGCTGCCATCAATTGACGGACAAACAAGTGAGTTTGTTGTGGAATGTCACTTTTCTGTCCCTGCTCACCTGATCCTGTCCTAAATCCTGATTATTCATGTTGCTAATGAACATTGGGGACTAAAATGAAAGACTACCGCTTCGCATGGTGAGTCCACGTTGGCGTGATGTACGTGCACGCCACAGCGCTGGCTGCTTTCCATATGCAAGTCATCGTTAATCCCCGTCATCACCCAACCCCGTTCTCTCTGCAGCGTCACTGTCGTTCCCCATCGTCCCCGAACGCATCTTTAAAGACTCTAATGGTGCCCTTGGAAAATGTGTCGCTCCATAACTGACTTTAATAAATTGTTGCATTTCTGATGCCACTGATGATTGTTATCGTTCATGAACGCACGCACACACACACACACACACACACACTTGTATTTGTTACCTTCTTGAGATCTCCGAAAATTGTCTACCTCTTTAGGACCACCCTTTCTAGATATATAAAGATGTGTATTTACAACATTAATAATACATACTTACTATGCAAATATAAAAAAGCTTGTTGTGAAAAATGAGTTGGAATTTCACCAGAAAAACTTAGAATTTTGGCAGTATTATAATAGAAGTCGTCATTTTACTCAACGCAAGTCCAAATTTTACAAGAAAACTGAACATTTGCGCAATGTTCTGATAAAAGTTGGCATTTTACTCAACAGCCGCAATTTTAGAAGAAAAGCTCAAAATTATGGCAACTTTATGAAAAGAGTTGTAATTTAACTTGACAAAAGTCACAATTTTATAAGAAAACTGTAAAATTTTACTTGGCAAAATTATGACAAGTCATAATTTTACTCCAAAAATGTCACTATTTTACAAGGACAACAAAAAAATTGGAAATATTGCGTCAATAAAAGTCAATCAATCATCAATCAATCTTTATTTATATAGCCCTAAATCACAAGTGTCTCAAAGGGCTGCACAAGCCACAACGACATCCTCGGTACAAAACCCACATACGGGCAAGGAAAAACTCACCCCAGTGGGACGTCGATGTGAATGACTATGAGAAACCTTGGAGAGGACCGCATATGTGGGTAACCCCCCCCCTCTAGGGGAGACCGAAAGCAATGGATGTCGAGTGGGTCTGACATAATATTGTGAGAGTCCAGTCCATAGTGGATCCAACATAATAGTAGTAAGAGTCCAGTCCATAGTGGGGCCAGCAGGACACCATCCCGAGCGGAGACGGGTCAGCAGCGCAGAGATGTTCCCAGCCGATGCACAGGCGAGCGGTCCACCCCGGGTCCCGACTCTGGACAGCCAGCACTTCATCCATGGCCACCGGACCTGTGCCCCCCCCCCCCTCAAGGAAAAGGGGAGCAGAGGAGAAAAGAAAAGAAACGGCAGATCAACTGGTCTAACAGGGGGGCTATTTAAAGGCTAGAGTATACAAATGAGTTTTAAGATGGGACTTAAATGCTTCTACTGAGGTAGCATCTCTAATTGTTACCGGGAGGGCATTCCATAGTACTGGAGCCCGAATAGAAAACGCTCTATAGCCCGCAGACTTTTTTTGGGCTCTGGGAATCACTAATAAGCCGGAGTTCTTTGAACGCAGATTTCTTGCCGGGACATATGGTACAATGCAATCGACAAGATAGGACGGAGCTAGACCGTGTAGTATTTTATACGTAAGTAGTAAAACCTTAAAGTCACTTCTTAAGTGCACAGGAAGCCAGTGCAGGTGAGCCAGTATAGGCGTAATATGATCAAACTTTCTTGTTCTTGTCAAAAGCCTAGCAGCCGCATTTTGCACCAACTGCAATCTTTTAATGCTAGACATAGGGAGACCCGAAAATAATACGTTACAGTAGTCGAGACGAGACGTAACGAACGCATGAATAATGATCTCAGCGTCGCTAGTGGATAAAATAGAACGAATTTTAGCGATATTACGGAGATGAAAGAAGGCCGTTTTAGTAACACTCTTAATGTGTGATTCAAACGAGAGAGTTGGGTCGAAGATAATACCCAGATTCTTTACTGATTCGCCTTGTGTAATTGTTTGGTTGTCAAATGTTAAGGTGGTATTATTAAATAAATGTCGGTGTTTAGCAGGACCGATAATCAGCATTTCCGTTTTCTTGGCGTTGAGTTGCAAGAAGTTAGCGGACATCTATTGTTTAATTTCATTAAGACACGCCTCCAGCTGACTACAATCCGGCGTGTTGGTCAGCTTTAGGGGCATGTAGAGTTGGGTGTCATCAGCATAACAATGAAAGCTAACACCGTATTTGCGTATGATGTTGCCTAGCGGCAGCATGTAAATACTAAAGAGTGCAGGGCCAAGAACCGAACCCTGAGGAACTCCGCACGTTACCTTAACATAGTCCGAGGTCACATTATTATGGGAGACGCATTGCATCCTGTCAGTAAGATAAGAGTTAAACCACGACAAAGCTAAGTCTGACATACCAATACGTGTTTTGATACGCTCTAATAAAATATTATGATCGACGGTATCGAAAGCAGCGCTAAGATCAAGAAGCAGCAACATAGATGACGCATCAGAATCCATCGTTAGCAGTAGATCATTAGTCATTTTTGCGAGGGCTGTCTCCGTAGAGTGATTTGCCCTGAAACCGGATTGAAAAGGTTCACAGAGATTGTTAGACACTAAGTGTTCATTTAGCTGCTGTGCGACAATTTTTTCGAGGATTTTCGAAATAAAGGGAAGGTGGGACACCGGTCGGTAGTTTACCATGAGGTCAGGATCAAGGTTAGGTCTTTTGAGCAGAGGATGAATAACCGCTTTCTTGAATGCTAGGGGAACAGTGCCAGAGGAAAGTGATAAGTTTATAATATTTAGCACTGATGGACCTAATAATACAAAAAGCTCCTTGATAAGTTTCCCAGGAAGTGGGTCAAGTAAACATGTTGTTTGTTTTATCCCACTTACACGCTGTAATAGTTCCTCTAATGTTATTTCATCAAAAAGAGAGAGACTATTTTGTATTGCAGTATCCGTCGTAGATACAGTTGTATCTGTGTTCATAGAACCCAGTTGTAGCTGGGATGCGTTGTTTTTAATCTCCTTTCTAATGAGTTCAATTTTCTTATTAAAGAAATTCATAAAGTCATCTGCCGAGTGGGTGGAGCTATTGGGAGGAGTCCCTTGTTGGGTTAGCGATGCTACTGTACTAAACAAAAATTTAGGGTCGTTTTTGTTGAGGCGGATGAGATTTGAGTAATATTTAGCTTTAGCTAAGGTAAGCATGCGTTTATACGATATTAAACTATCACTCCATGCTTGATGGAAAACCTCAAGCTTGGTCGCGCGCCATTTGCGTTCCAACTTTCTACATGATAATTTATGAGCTCTGGTTTCCTCTGTAAACCATGGGGTGCGCCTTTTAGGGGCCCTTTTTTGTTTTAGCGGTGCTATACTATCAACGGTTTTGCGCAGGGCATTGTCAAAGTTGTTAGTGAGGTTATCAATAGAGCCGACATAATTTGGGAATGGTGCCATTACCGAAGGCAGTAGGTCAGCAAGAGTCATCGTTGTGGCGGCATTAATGTTGCGGCTGCTATAGCAGTTATTATTATTATTAGTTTGTTGACAATGAGTCAGAACTTCGAATTTTATAAGGTAATGATCGGACATTACTTTAGTATACGGGAGTACCATAACTTTGGAGGTGGTGACACCCCTGACCAGCACTAGATCTATCGTATTGCCGTTGCGATGCGTAGGTTCATTTATTATTTGTGTAAGACCACAGCTATCAATTATAGTCTGGAGTGCCACGCACTGAGGGTCCGATGGGGTATTCATATGGATATTAAAGTCCCCCATTATGATTATATTGTCTGCGTGCGTCACTAGATCAGCAACGAACTCTGAGAATTCATTAATAAAGTCCGAGTAGGGCCCTGGGGGGCGGTAGATAACAGCCATATCGAGAGGCAGCGGTGCGACAGACCTCATAGTAAGCACCTCAAACGATTTGTATTTATTATTTAGGTTAGGGGTAAGGTTAAAGTTTTCATTGTATATTAGTGCGACCCCCCCACCCCTTTTAAGGGGACGGGCAATATGCGCATTCGTATAGTTAGGAGGAGATGCCTCATTTAGCGCAAAAAATTCGTCTGGTTTGAGCCAGGTTTCGCTAAGACCAATGACGTTAAGATTGTTGTCTCTAATGACCTCATTAACTAATAACGTTTTGGGAGACAATGATCTTATGTTTAAAAAGCCCATATTATAAGTATTGGGCTGTTTTGACGAGTTTTTGTTTAAATTATCCGTAGTAGAAATATTAATAATGTTGCGTTTATTATACGTAGTGCACTTTAAATAGTTTCGACCATATCTAGGAATTGATACGACGGGAATTTTCAGATTGTTTGCTTGATGCTGCGATCGACTGAACGCATCATGATTTGCCACCTCAGTAGAATGCATATCTACCCCGGACACATTCACAACAGAAAACACATTATGTGAGTTGTGTGTTATTCTAAGAAAATTGCTATGCGTACAGGAATTATCCAGCCTGGCGCTGGCTAGTTCTAGCTTAACTGACTCCTCACCCGGACTAGCAGGCTCTGTAATTGCCTGTGACCGGGCTTGCTCTAGTGTAGTTAGTCAAATGTGACTTAAACAGTAGTCTATATTCTTAGACAGGATGATGGCGCCTTCCTGGTTAGGGTGAAGGCCGTCCCTCATCAGCAAGCCTGGTTTGCCCCAGAAAGAGGGCCAAT